>NC_079193.1:236995677-237338177 GCF_029499605.1 Hyla sarda | reverse complement strand
CTTTTGGACAGATTAAACTTGCAAAACTTGCAGTTCCTGCACGGAAAATTTCCCTTCGGTGTCATTTTATTCAACCAGTGGCCACTTCCAACCTGAGACTTGTTTTTAGATTTTTTAATTAAATCTCCAATGGTGGTAGATTTCCTAAAAGTTACAATGGGTTTTTCTTTTGCTTCCTTTTCCATTTCTTCATCGTTATCAAAATAAAACCAATTGTCAAAAATGCTCTTCTTTATAACTTGATTAATTGGCGAGTTAGCAAAAGAAAAAACAATGCGTTTATTGTTTTTATTTCTATAGTGCTTGCTTGTTTTTCCTTCATTTTTCGGGGCCAATAACTCTCCCCTATCCTTCTTCTCTGCTTTTAGGTAAGCTTGTTCTATAATTGCGGGGGGGGTAGCCCCTTTCTGTAAGCCTTACTTTTAGTTCCTCCACCTGTTGCCTAAAACTAGAATAATTACTATTAACTCTTTTTATCCTTAAAAATTGACTATATGGAATATTGTCCCTAACATAACTGGGATGCGAGCTTTTATAGTGAAGGAGGGTATTCTTTGAAATAGGCTTCCTGAAACCAGTCGTTGTTAATTCGCCTTCATGGATAGTAAGGGTGATATCCAAAAAATCGATAGAGAAGCCCCCAAAAAGATAAGTAAACAGCATATTGGCTGCATTGCCTTCATTAAGATAGTGGACGAAGCCCTGAAAATCAATTTCTGTGCCTTTCCACACCAAAAGGACATCGTCCACGTATCTAAGAAAGAGGTTGCTACGGGAGAAAACCAGTCGCTTTTCCAACATAGTAAGGAATACATTAGCATATGTACATGATACAGGCGAGCCCATGGCCGTGCCATGGGCTTGCCTGTACCATTGGTCCTCATAGATAAAATCATTATTCTCCAAGAGGAACCTTAAGGATTCAGAGACAAAGTCTCTAAAAGCCCTAGACTTTCCTGCCTCACTGAGGAAGATGTCCATGGCCTCTATACCCGCATCATGTGGGATGCGGGTATAGAGGCTTTCCACATCTAGGCTTCCAGTGGTGAGTGCGACTTCTTTTCTCTTCGTCTAACTTTGATAATTTACAAATATGTTTAGCTTTTTGACACCGGTGGATTTGAAAGCATTTGTTTTCCAATGGAGTACCCCTTTAAATTTAAGTGGATATATCCAACAAACAACGCATAGTGTTTAAGCTTTTTACTAAACAGTTTTAATTGGATTATCCACATATAAAATTTGAATATGGCAGTTTTCATACTGCCCACTAAAGCACACATTATTTTAATCTTGTTTTCTGTAGTTTGCTTTGCAGTGTAGACTGAGACAGGGTCAGTTGGGGTATTTAATAAAGCCCTATTGTACTCCTTGAGTCTTAATGTCCCCATAGATGTTAGGTAACCCCTTCACAACCCCTCAAATTTTGATTAGTTGCTTACAGGACACAAAAGTAATACTACACTCAAATATAGCTCTGTATTTTACAATCCTGAAATCTGTCAGTTTTCATTCTGACCACTTAACCATACGGAACTGGGGTCCAGGCGGGGTCACCTATATGGGGGGACAGATGGAATTATATAGGGGACAGGGTCACTAGTATGGGGGGCCTCTGCTGGAATTGCCCTGTGGCCTGCTGTCTTTTAGGGGGCTCATCATCACTGGATGATGACGAGGGAGGAGAAGGAATTATGGAGTCTTTCTCCTCTCCCTCATTGGTGGTCTCGGTGTCAGAGGCATTGCATGGCGTTTGCCTCCTCCCCCGAAAAGAGCTTTTGGGGCATTTATATTCTATAAGGGGGTTGTAAGTGTGTAAATGTAGTGTTGGTATAGTGTAGTGCTGTTTACATTTACTGTAGTCTTTTTATTTATTTATTTATTTTTTGCGCTGAAGGTTTTCTGCACTTTTGCGGTATTTGCGGTCTGTGCCACCAGTGACTGTTCTGCGCTGTGTGGCCGGACTGTACCCTGTGTATAGACTGCGCTGATTGCTGATCAGTGAATTATTACTGATCAGCACTTTTTTGGGTGCAGGTTTTTTTTTTTTTGCGTCTTGTCTTTGGTTCGTGCCTCCAGCGACTGTTCTGCTCTATGTGGTCGGAGTGCAAACTCCCCCCCCCCCCTCTCTCCCTCCAAAAGCAAGAGCAAAATAAAATGCCTGCACCCCAAAAATGTGCTGATCAGTAATTATTCATTGCTTTGCAATCAGGGCAGTCTGAACATGGGGTACGGACCAGCCCCACAGTGCAGAACAGTCATTGGTGGCACGGACCACATACGCAAGCCCAAAAAATGAAGAAGAAAAACGAACCCCATAAAAAGCTAGGGGCTGTCAGGGAGTTGCACCGCAGTTTGGAGACCATTGGTCTAAATGATCCTCAGCAGTACCATGTACTGCCAAAAAAAAGGTCAGTACTGTCTGGGCATGCTGGGAGTTGTAGTTTTCCAACATATAGAGACCACAGTGATCTCCAAACTGGGGTCCTCCAGATGTTGCAAAACTACAACTCCCAGCATGCCGAGACTGTCTGGGAGCGCAGACTTACTGAATGCCATATATATACGGCTAAATACCCGAAGGTACTGCATCACCCGCCATATATATAAGGCATTCTGCGGGAAGGGGTTAAAGTAGCACCTCATGTTTTTGTTTTCTTTGCCCATGTCATGCACACTTCCTATCACTTGACTACAGTGCTATCTGTTTCTAACAAGCTATGACTGGGTCCACACCTCTTCACCAGAATATGTGTGTTACTGCTAAATAAAAGTATTAATCAATATTGTAGAATGAAGAACTGTCACTACTCCCAATGTAGATAATGCAGAATGTGACAGGAACAAACGTGTGGCACATGTGTGGGGGTGCAAAACGCCCAAGAGCAGCATACAGTTTCAAAATAACAATGTTGAAGGAAAGAATAGGCTGCACTTACCACATAAATTCTCTTCTGTGCTTTATTCCAATAAAATCAGGGGGTACATTCAGCGCGTGCGTTCATAGAGAGCGACACGTTTCGCGCTGTTTAGCGCATTCGCTGGCTCATATGTTATATGAGTCAGAGAATGCGCTAAACAGCGTGAAACATATGTTGCTCTCTATGAACGCACCTTCTGAATGTACCCCATTATTTTATTGGAATAAAGCACGAACGCTAATTTATGTGGTGAGTGCAGCCTATTCTTTCCTTAACATTGTTAAAAGTATTAATATTTAGGAGATGGAATGAATGTAGTCAGTCACTAGACTACAATCACTCAATGTAAATGAAATTGTCAGCCCTCAATACGCTTTGTTATATGTTGGCACAAATGTTTGCTTATACGCCAACGTAATGGCAACGTACAGCCCTAACACAATGTGAACCTTTCCTTAAAATTTATGAAGCAGAGCAAATAATGTTGTATGGTGTCAATATGTTATGTCATTGTATGATGGATTTAATTATAGTAGGAAAGGCTGTATCATTTATGGCAGCTGGACGTTAAAACTTGAACAGCATTCCAGGTTTACAAAGAGAAGATGCTTTATTTCTGACATGTAAAGGGAAACTATCAAGTTCCTGGGGTCTCACACACCATACCCAAGATATGTGAGGTCAGGAGAACGGCATTCCAACTATGTTTTCCTCTGTTCTCTGCGGTGCCATTACAGTCACACACCCTCCTGCCCAGATAGAGGTGATTGACAGCCTGACTGCATTAGGAGTCCTATCTGTCAAGCCTGATTGGTGGAAGGAGGCATGGTGAGCATGATTGTATCTGCTCGCCTTGGTTCTATGACCAGTCACGGTAGCAATTAAACTTGGTTTTCAGCTCTCTTTGGCACCGCAGAGAGCGGAGAACAGAAATGGAATGCAGCTCCCCTGACTTCCCTTTTAAACCTATTATGCAACTCCGAATAGGAACCATGTTCTTTACTAAATTCCTTTTTATTTTCCCCTATACATTTGAATGCAACTTCTCAAGCATCAACCCCACATCTTTTATTATAATGTAATGTTAACCTGCTTGTCCTCAGAAGTTCCAACAGAATCAGTATTTTTTTTTTTAAATCTGATATAATTTCTCTCTTCACATTTATAATACTTGATAAACAATTGTTATTGATGTCATCGTTTTCTTTGCTCTCTGTAGTGGCCAGAAGAGAAAACTGGATGATGATGATGAAGTCGATGAGGATGAAGCTGATGAAGAGGAATCCAGTAATGAGGAGGGAAGCAGTTCCGAGGCAGATGAAATGGCAGCAGCTATTGAAGCAGAGCTCAATGACTTCATATGAAACTTCTGCCAATAGGGACAGAGTTTGAGTAATTGCACACGGAAATGAATTGTTGTGTTGCTACTTCAGTTTCAGTGTATGTATTTTCTTTCCAGGTTTTTCTTTCTCTTGACCTAAGTATATGTGTATATTTTGCAGGGGGACACAACTTGTTTTACACATTTTGAACTAGTTGTTTTAAAGGTGTTTTACTTAAGGAACAATTTCTCTAAGGAAAAAGGAAATGAGTATTATGAGGGGATTTGTGCTATGCCAAAGACACGAAATGCTTTTGTGAAAGCTTTATAGATTGAGAGTTTTGGATTTGTTCTTTTTTTTTTTTTTTTTTTTTTTTTTCTTCTTGTGTGTGTGTGTGTATGTGTCTCTTGCTTTTCTGACAGTAGTCTGAGAAGTAGAGCAGGAACAGTCCACTGGTGGCTGAAGTTCATTACATCAAAAGAAAACAGTGCTTTCCTTATATATCGGGGATAAAATTTTTTTTTTTTAAATATATACTATATATATATCTATCTATATATATATATATATATAGATATATAGATATATATATAGATATAGATAGATATATATTATATTTGTATAGATGTAGAAAATGTGATGAGAAAATTGTAAACTTGACTTGTCACTTGCCTCTTAACTAATGTCACTGGGTAAATCTCCTGTTTTTACACGTTCCTCTGTGCATTAGTTTTGGGTTTGCTAGAAAGCAGTGTTTAGATTTTTTTTTCAACTTTGGCTCCCTGTTCTGGTGCTGCAACTCAATGTGGCTGTGAACTGGGACAGGAAATTATTCATTGGAAGCTCTTTAGGCAGATTAAATCATTGCTATAGCTTAACATGCAATAGGGTTTTATTCAATTGAGAAGACTAATGTAAAGTTTTTGTATATTCTATTTCATATTTGACCCACAAAACAGATTTTCTTTCATTTAATAAAACAGATCAATTTTGTAGATGTTGGTGTCTGATATTTTGTTTTACGTCAAACTACACATCATTTAAAAAAAATGCTGGAAAAGGTTTATATAGTGCTTTTTGTGAGAGCTGTTCACACTTCCTGTATCACTATATCCCAACCCATTTTGATGTCCCTGCAGTTGTGATCTACAAGACCAGAGAACGATGCTTTCTTCAATAAACATTGATGTGCACTTTTCATCCTCTCCTCTGAAATTACATCTTATCCCTTTGTTATTATTCACCCTGACTTAACAAATGGGAATAAAAACAGATGGCGGATATTAATATAACAGCAGATATATAATGAAATAAATCTGGGATTATAATCAGTATGTGTGATTCATTAGTGTAATGTGGCCTGCATAATACATTTATTGCATTATCATACAGATTAAAGTTAATAGGATCAGTCTTAGAAAACTGAGCTTGGGTACTGCTGCATGTGTACTATTCTTCTCACCTCCCCCTAGCATCCTTCAATTTAACCAGCCTCATGTCAAACAACAGTATCTCCACTCTCTTGAAAGATGTTCTGCATCACCTTGTACTGTATTATTACAAACCTAAGCTGCCGTAGGACCTTTTTTTCAAGCTAGCAAAGTGTCATGTCAACTAGTGATTGACCGCTCTTTCAATTCAGAGGTTTTGCAGAGGTTGTGGTGTATATTATAAGTTGCCTAGTTTTTGAAGAAAAGGTTTAGAAGGACACAATAGCTTCAAGTGGAAAAAGTTACATAAAAATTGAGAAATTTACAATAATTACTCTGTCTGCTGTTGAACACATCCAACGAAACTTATGTTGTAAGTTACCAGATATTTTCCCTTACTGAAACAAATGTATGAGAATTGCAACCATTCAAGGAGTATCTGCCAATGCAAGCTTAACGCTTACTAATGCTTTCTTAATTTCTTTTTTTTTAATGACTATTGTGCAGCTACTGTGCAGTAATTTTTCTCCCCACCTGCATTATGTGACTGTGCTTTCCACTCTGTCTCTAGACCCAGTGCCATAGAATAACAGACGGGTACTATGGAGCCGGGGTGGACGCTCCATCTCGTAATGCTTTGTATTATATGATGGGGGTAACAGCTGCTTAGAAAGCTATTAAAGGCGTTGAAGGACCACTTTAACTATGTCTGAAACTAATGCTGCATTATAATTATTACGGTTATTAGGACATTTGTGTAAGTTGCTGGTGTCTTTGTTCTAATACTTGTCTTCAGAAAAAAAATATTGTTTTTAAATATTACAGTTAAAAATAAAACACTGCTTTTTATGAGCTATTTCAAAGGTGACATTGGAATACCGCTGAGAGGTTTTGAAAAAATTAATAACGAAATGGGACAAATAGACATTGTATGCAATTTAATTCCTCTATTCAACAAGATTCTCTTTATATGAAAATTCCTTCTCAGTCTCCTCACTGTCTCCTAACGTACATCTCCAACTGTGTGATAAAATTTAGACACATACATTCTTGGGTATGTGTATTTTTGCTTTTGAGATCAGCATTGATAAATCCAGAGTCGAAAACAAATGAAGTGACAACCATAGGTACTTTCATTCTTTTTTTTTTCCTTCAATTTCTTTCTCCAAGATTTAATAATATGATTTATACTCCCACAGGCATGTCATTGTGTTTATTTGTATTAGTACAAGGAAGTAGGCACTCCTAAATTGTAATGGGGATAGCTACACAACAGCCCACACCTAGCCCCTCAGCGAGCACTGCAAATTCATCCATATAAGCACAGTCCTTCAAAAACGGAATTATCAACGTGACAGCATCAGTGTTTTTCCAAAGGAAAAGCCTGGAGGAAAGCTTATATGTGTATCTATAAATCTATAAAATATATATATATATATATATATATATATATATATATATATACATACATACATACAGTGGGGATCAAAAGTTTGGGCACCCCAGGTAAAAATTTGTATTAATGTGCATAAAGAAGCCATGGAAAGATGGAAAAATCTCCAAAAGGCATCAAATTGCAGATTAGACATTCTTATAATATGTCAACAAAAGTTAGATTTTATTTCCATCATTTACACTTTCAAAATGACAGAAAACTAAAAATGGCGTCTGCAAAAGTTTGGGCACTCTGCAGAATTTATAGCATGCACTGGCCCCTTTGCAAAGCTGAGACCTGCCATGTCATGGATTGTTCTCAATCATCGTCTAGGAAGACCAGGTGATGTCATTCTGAAAGGTTTTAAATGCCCAGACTCATCTTTCCTTGCCCCAACAATCAGCACCATGGGTTCTTCTAAGCAGTTGTCTAGAAATCTGAAAATAGTTGACGCTCACAAAGCTGCAGAAAGCTATAATAAGATAACAAAACTTTTTCAGATGTCAATATCCTCAGATGTCAATATCCTCTGTTCAGAATGTAATTAAGAAATGGCAGTCATCAGGAACAGTGGAAGTTAAAGCAAGATCTGGGAGACCAAGAAAAATATCAGACAGAACAGCTTGCAGGATTGTGAGAAAAACTATTCAAAACCCACATTTGACTGCACAATCCCTCCAAAAAGATCTGGCTGACACGAGTTGTGGTACACTATTCCACTATAAAGAGATACGTGTACAAATATGGTCTTCATGGAAGAGTCATCAGAAGAAAATCTCTTTTAGGTCCTCACCACAAAAATCTGCGTTTGAACTTTGCAAATGAACATATAGACAAGCCTGATACATTTTGGAAACAAGTTCTGTGTACCGATGTGGTTAAAATTGAACTTTTTGGCCGGAATGAGCAAAGGTACGTTTGGAGAAGAAGGGGAACAGAATTTAATGAAAAGAACCTCTGTCCAACTGTTACGCATGGGGGTGGATCAATCATGCTTTGGGGTTGTATTGCAGCCAGTGGCACATGGAACATCTCACAAGTAGAAGGAAAAATGGATTCAATAAATTTTCAGCAAATTTTGGATGCTAACTTGATGACATCTGTGAAAAAGCTGAAGTTAAAGAGAGGATGGCTTCTACAAATGGATAATGATCCTAAACACACCTTGAAATCCACGGGGGATTACATCAAGAGGCGTAAACTGAAGGTTTTGCCATGGCCTTCACAATCTCCTGACCACAACATAATTGAAAATCTTTGGATAGACCTTAAAAGTGCGTGACAGACAGTCCAGACATCTCAAAGAACTGGAAGACTTTTGTAAAGAAGAATGGAAAAAGATACCTCAAACAAGAATTGAAAGCTGTGATACTTGCCAAAAGGGGCAGTACAAGATATTAACTCTGCAGGGTGCCCAAACTTTTGCAGATGCCATTTTTTTGTTTTCTGTTATTTTGAAAGTGTAAATGATGGAAATAAAATCTAACTATTGTTGACATATTATAAGAAGGTCTAATCTGTAATTTGATGCCTTTTGGAGATTTTTCCATCTTTCCTTGGCTTCTTTTATGCACATTAATACAAATTTTTACCTGGGGTGCCCAAACTTTTGATCCCCACTGTATATATATTAGTTTTTTATTTGCATAAAAAAAAGTGAAGAAGTTGCTTGGAATTTTATGGCTGGGGGTGCTCCTTTTCTAACCTGGGTCCACAAGGGGTTAAGAGACCATGAGTTGCTCCTAGTCTGTGAGCAATAGTCATTCCTCCTTGCCTCTACCCGGTGATTGCCAGAGTTGCTGTGTGGTGGAGTCTGGTGCAGGTTTCTTCCACAAAGGTGTGCTTCTTGCTGCAGCCGTCATACAGGGAGGACGGAGACATCAGGCTGGTCTTTTGACTGGCCGAGGGAGCCTAAAATTTAAGCACAGCAAAGAGGAAGTGGGAGGTCCCAGTGTGCAGAATCAACTTGACATGCCTTACCTTCCACTGCCTGTAGTGCATTTGCAAGTATAAAAGGAGGCTTCCTACAAGGGGTCTGCCTCCTTGTTGAGCCTGTCAGCCTACCAACTGCACCGCATCAGTGTTAACAGCTCAGAGCGAGGTTTTATGGATTTCAGGCATGGTAACTTGAGAGGATATGTACCTGATTGAGTATATCGTCATGGCAGGATTTTAATGGTAGTTGGATGTGCATAAAAGAAATCTAAAAATAAAGTGTGCAGTTTATTTAAATGGGCACTTTCAGATCCAAAACCTTTTTAGATGTACTGATGAAAGTTAAAGACCTTTTGTAATATGGTTGTTTAAAAAATGTTGAAAATTTAACCCCTTAAGGACTCAGCGGTTTTCCGTTTTTGCATTTTCATTTTTTCCTTCTAAAAACTAAAAATCATAACGCTTTAAATTTTGCACACAAAATTCCATATGATGGCTTATTTTTTGCGCCACCTACCATTCTATTTTGCAGTGACATTCGTTATTTTACCCAAAAATCCATGGCGAAACGGAAAAAAAATTCATTGTGCGACAAAATTGAAGAAAAAATTTAATTTTGCAATTTTGGGGGGCTTATGTTTCTACGCAGAGCATTTTTCGTAAAGATAACACCTTATCTTTATTCTGTAAGTCCATACGGTTAAAATGATACCCTACTTATATAGGTTGGATATTGTTGTACTTCGGAAAAAAATCATAACTACATGCAGGAAAATTTATATGTTAAAAATTCTCATCTTCTAACCCCTATAACTTTATTTTTCCACGTACGGGACGGTATGAGGACTCATTTTTTGCACCGTGTTCTGAAGTTAGCAGTACCATTTTTGTATTGATCGGACTTTTTGATCGCTTTTTATTCATTTTTTTCATGATATAAAAAGTTACCAAATATACGCTATTTTGGACTTTGGAATTTTTTTTGCGCGTACGCCATTTACCATGCAATTTAATTAATTATATATTTTTATAGTTCGGACATTTCTGACGCGGCAATACCACATATGTTTATTTTTATTTACACAGTTTTTTTTTTTTCATGGGAAAAGGGGGGTGATTCAAACTTTTATTAGGGAAGGGGTTAAATGACCTTTGTTAACTTTTATATTTTTTTCACTTTTTTTTTGCAGTGCTATAGCTCCCATAGGGACCTATAGCACTGCACACATTGATCTCTTATGCTGATCCCTGCAAAGCCATAGCTTTGCATGGATCAGCGAGATAGGGGCTCGATTGCTCAAGCCTGTAGCTCAAGCTTGGAGCAAACAAACCCCGATCGGAACATCGCTCCGACTGAGCTGCCGGGAAGCGTTTACTTTCACTTTCATAGGTATGCAATCTCCACCACAGCACAAAAAAATCAGAGGTCCAGGATAAAGTAGAAAGGCTTCCAAGTTTATTCACACCATAAATGTGATAGCGGTGCAACATTTCGGCAACGCTTGACAAAGGCAGTTTGCCGAAACGTTGCACCGCTATCACATTTATGGTGTGAATAAACTTGGAAGCCTTTCTACTTTATCCTGGACCTCTGATTTTTTGTGCTGTGGTGGAGATTGCATACCTATGGACTGCTGACTTGTCAGTTGGCTGACCACGTGCACATACAGAGGGGGTCTTTGCTGGCTCTTTCGCTTGGAACTACTTTCACTTTCAGACGCGGCTGTCAACTTTGATTGCCGCGTCTGAAGGGTTAATAGAGTGTGGCACAACGATCGGTGCCGCGCGCTGTTAGCCCAGGGTCCCGGCTATTAATAGCAGCCGGGACCGACCTGGTGTGATGCGGGGTCACGGCGTAACCCCGTTTTAAACACTGGGACCGGGCTCAGGGCATACAGGTACGCCCTGAGTCCTTAAGAGGTTAAAAAAGAAAACCGCTCCTGAAAATCCTACCACTAGGAGTTCCCATACCTACTGGGACACTAACCAGTCCTGCAGCAGCATCTGCTTGTCATGGACAAGGCTGCACCAATCATCTCCCACCACCACAAGGGAGGGACACTCCCCCTTCCTCTGAGAGGATTTCTAACACTGTGAGCTAATGAAAATAGATATTTTTATAATAAATATATGTGATAGAGGCATATACATTTGATGATTGTATATGGACAGGATCAGGTACTGAATAACATATTATTTTTTGTTAAAGGGATACTCCGGTGGTTAAGATTATTGGCTATATTGCATCTTCTTTTAATGTGCAACACAAAAATAGAAAGACAGCCAGCCGCACATCCACTATTTGTAATTGGATCTACCGTATATACTCGAGTATAAGCCGACCCGAGTATAAGCCGAGGCCCCTAATTTCAACCCAAAATCCCAGGAAAAGTTGACTCGAGTATAAGCCTAGGGTGGGAAATACATCATCCCCCCCCTGTCATCATCCAGACCCCCGTCATTAACATCCTCATCATCATCACCCTGTCATCATCCAGACCCTCATCATCATCACCTGTCATCATCCCCTTGTCATCATCCCACCCCCCCCCCCCCTTCATCATCCCTTTGTCATCATCCCCACCCACCTTCATCATCCCCTTGTCATCATCCCACACCCCCCCTTCATCATCCCCTTGTCATCATCCCACACCCCCCCCCTTCATCATCCCCTTGTCATCATCCCCACCCCCCTTCATCATCCCTTTATCATTCCACACCCCCCCTTCATCATTCCCTTGTCATCATCCCCACCCCCCTTCATCATCCCCTTGTCATCATCCCACACCCCCCCTTCATCATCCTCTTGTCATCATCCGCCCTCAGTGGTCTTCAACCTGCGGACCTCCAGAGGTTTCAAAACTACAACTCCCAGCAAGCCAGGGCAGCCATCGGCTGTCCGGGCTTGCAGGGAGTTGTAGTTTTGAAACCTCTGGAGGTCCGCAGGTTGAAGACCACTGCGGCCTTCGACATCATCCAGCCCCCTCTCACCCCCTTTAGTTCTGTACAGTACTCGCCACCGCTCGGTGCTGCAGGGCTGTCCGGTGAGGAGGTCGTCTGGTGGGATAGTGGTTCCGGGCTGCTATCTTCACCGGGGGCGCCTCTTCTCCGCGCTTCGGGCCCAGAATAGAGGCGTTGCCTTGACGATGACGCAGAAGTACGTTGGTTATGAACGTACCTCTGCGTCGTCGTCAAGGCAACGTGACTATTCTGGGGCCGGGCCCGAAGCGCTTAGAAGAGGCCTCCCCGGTGAAGATAGCAGCCCGGAACCATTATCCCACCGAACGACCTCCTCACCGGACAGTCCTGCAGCACCGGACCAGCGCCGAGCGGAGGCGAGTACTTTACAGAACTAAAGGGGGTGAGAGGGGGCTGGATGATGTCGAAGGCCGCAGTGGTCTTCAACCTGCGGACCTCCAGAGGTTTCAAAACTACAACTCCCAGCAAGCCCGGACAGCCGATGGTTGCCCTGGCTTGCTGGGAGTTGTAGTTTTGAAACCTCTGGAGGTCCGCAGGTTGAAGACCACTGCGGGTGGGGAGTTCACTCGAGTATAAGCCGAGGGGGGTGTTTTCAGCACGAAAAATCGTGCTGAAAAACTCAGCTTATACTCTAGTATATACGGTATTTGCTTCTCAGTATCATTTCAAAAACTAACAGGTTGTTAGTATACATTTTGATCAAAAAGTACAAGCCCACTCGCCATGTCAAGGCCACCTCGTTAGAGTGGGTCCCTAACCTGACACTGGCATAGCCCCCGGTGGCGTCCACTGCCTTCGAGACCCCATGCCCAACGGGGGGAGCGACCCAGTGGCCAGGCAGCCCCACTACTGCCCGACCAAGCCCCTGGCTCTGGGCCACTCCACCCAACAGACAAAGCATCAAAGAAACAACGGCTGCCACAGAGAACCACACCAGTATGAAACCTACCATGTGCTCCCTACCAGAGGGCTGGGAGAATGGTAGGAGGAAAACCTTATGCAGTTTCCTGCTAATTAAAAACGCCTGGGCCAAATGGGTGGAGTGCTGGCTGTGGAAGGAGAGAGAGAGACTACAAATGTGCAACACAAAAAGAGAAAGACAGCCGCATATCCACCATTTGTAATAAGATGCTGAGAAGCAAGTAGATCAAATTACAAATGGTGGATGTGCGGCTGTGTTTCTCTCTTTTTGTGTTGCACGTTGGTAGTCTCTACCTTTTCCCATAGCCAGCACTCCGCCCCACCCATTTGGCCCAGGCATTTTTAATTAGCAGGGAACTGCATAAGGGTTTCCTCTTACCATTCTCCCAGCCCTCTGGCAAGTGAGCATATGGTAGGTTTCATACTGGTGTGGTTCTCTGTGGCGGCCATTGTTTCTGTGATGGTTTTTTGCGGTGGAGTGGCCCAGAGCCAGGGGCTTGGTAGGGCAGTAGTGGGGCTGCCTGGCCACTTAGTTGCTCCCCCCGTTGGGCACGGGTTCTCGGAGGCTAGTGGTTGCCGCCGGGGGCTACGCCAGTGTCAGGTTAGGGACCAATTCTAACCAGGTGGCCTTGACGTGGCGAGTGGGCTTGTACTTTTTGATCAAAATGTATACTAACAAATTGTTAGTTTTTGAAATTATGCTGAGAAGCAAGTAGATCAAATTACAAATGGTGGATGTGCGGCTGTGTTTCTCTCTTTTTGTGTTGCACATCTTCTTTTAATGTTCATGTTTTTTACAATTGACATGTATTATATGTTTTTATTGCATGTGTCTTTTGTTTCTTACCGGTTTGTGGGCCAGGAAGTTCTGTGTTGGATCTCTTACTGTTGTCCACAACGTCGGCCATGTTAGGTTTAGGCTGTGGACAACAAGTCAGAGGTTTTTTTTTTTTTTTCTCTGTTCTTTCAGAACTGCATGAGGAAGAAGCCACGCCCCCTCATCTCCCCCTCCCAGAGGACTCAGGTGTGCATGAGAGAAAGAAGCTAGAGCAGGGGAGAGAGAGGACATACTTCTGAGGATGCAGGTCTGCACTGAAAGAAGGGGAGGATAACAAAGTGCACGGGCTGGGAATGTGTAGACTGCAGAGGAATAAATCTCAGAGTGGGGATGATTTCTATGTGTGAAGGAGGGGGGGTACTCCTGAATAACACATGCTGGGAGTTGTAGTCCCTGTTATGTGTGTGTATGCTAGTGTTTACAAACCAGTGTGCCTCCGGCTGTTGCAAAACTACAACTCCCAGCATGCCCTGACAGCCTTTGGGCATGCTGGGAGTTGTAGTTTTGCAACAGCTGGAGGCACACTGGTTGGGAAACACTGTCCTAGCCTATTCAGCATACACATCATGTTACACCAGTGTTTCCAAACCAGTGTTCCTCCAGCTGTTGTAAAACTACAACTCCCAACATGCCCTTACAGCCTTTGGGCATGCTGGGAGTTGTATTTTTGCAACAACTGGAGGCAAACTGATTTTGAAACACTGGCCTAGCCTATTCAGTATATTACAAACAAAGTGCATTGTTTCCCAACCAGGGTGTCTTCAGCTGTATCAAAACTTTTGGCTGTCTGGGCATGCTGGTAGTAATAGTTTTGCAACACCTGGAGGCACCCTGGTTGGGAAACACTGGTGTATGCCCTATAGAGGTGTGGTGAACTACAACCCCTAGGAGACTACAGAGGCGGCATGCTGGTGTTATACCACAGACTGAAGACTCCTGAATGACACATGCTGGGAGTTTTAGTCCCTTTTGTGTGTGTATGCCTGTTACGCCGAGCGCTCCGGGTCCCCGCTCCTCCCCGGAGCGCTTGCAGCGTCCTCTCATTCGCAGCACCCCGGTCAGACCTGCTGACTCGCGATGCGCATCCCGGCTCCCGTACCTGACCCGTTCCCCGTCTGTGTTGTCGCGGCACGCGCGGCCCCGCTCCTTAGGGCGGGCGCGCGCCGGGTCTCTGCGATTTAAAGGACCACTGCGCCACTGATTGGCGCAGCAGGCCTAATCAGTATCCTCACCTGTGCACTCCCTACTTATACCTCACTTCCCCTGCATTCCCTCGCCGGATCTTGTTGCCATTGTGCCAGTGAAAGCGTTTCCTTGTGTGTTCCTAGCCTGTGTTCCAGACCTCCTGCCGTTGCCCCTGACTACGATCCTTGCTGCCTGCCCTGACCTTCTGCTACGTCCGACCTTGCTCTTGTCTACTCCCTTGTACCGCGCTTATCTCAGCAGTCAGAGAGGTTGAGCCGTTGCCGGTGGATACGACATGGTTGCTACCGCCGCTGCAAGACCATCCCGCTTTGCAGCGGGCTCTGGTGAATACCAGTAGCAACTTAGAACCGGTCCACCGACACGGTCCACGCCAATCCCTCTCTGGCACAGAGGATGCACCTCCTGCCAGCCGAATCGTGACAATGCCAGTGTATCCCAACCAGGGCTGATTATATTAGTGTGCTGTGTATAAGGGGGCCAACCCGGGAAAATAGTAGGGTGGGTAAAGGGCGGAACAAACAACAAAAAATGGAGCTGCCCCAAACCAGCAAGGCATGTGGCATGCTGGGATTTGTAGTTTTCAACACAGCAAGAAATAGGAAATAGAAGCAAAGATAGGAAAACAAAGTGGGGGATAAAAAGACAACAAAGAATGGAAACAGAGTAGCCTAAAAAACAAGAATAGAAATGAAACAAAACAAATAGGGTAAATCAAAAACGGAAAAACACGTTGACCCACCGGAGTAACCCTTTAAGGAGAAAAGGGCTAGTGCAGCCGGAAACATGTTGCTCATTTGTTTTTTGATTTTTTTTGTTTTGTCCTCTCTTACCGCAAATTCTTGTATGCCCTTTTATTGGATATTTAAACAAAGCATCTATTTTTATCCAAGCACCGGAATTTGTTTTGTACTCTTGTTTCATGAAGGATTATGTTGCCGTGAACATCTAAGCTGATTAGTACGTTTAGCCTCGTGTGTGACTAGGTCCATCTTGCTTTGGTTAAATCAGTTGGGGAGTAAGATCCAAAATAAAGTGCTCCTGGAGAAGTTGATTGCTTCTTTACTTATGTTTACAAAAACATTGGCTTTCCTGGCAGATTCTTCCTCCGATGCCCTGAGACTATCTGCTCCTTTAGCTGCCCTGTCTTGGGGTTAAAAAGCTGGCCGGGAGTCAGTTTCAAGGCAGACTTTGTAGTATATGTAACAAAAGATATAAAGATCAGCTTACTCACTATTATATGAGTCCCGGCGTCCAGCACAACCTCTCCTCGTGGAATCTCGAGAATGTAGCTCTGGGGCTGGGTCCCCAGGTGGTATGGTAGCAGACAAAAGAACAGGATTTCCGTCTCCCAACTCAGATAAAATTCCAGTCTTTAATTTAGGTCATGTTAAAATACAAAAACAGCATACAAAAAAAGAAAGAAAATAAAAGAACACTAACGAAACGCACCAACGCGTTTCGACTTATCAATAAGTCTTAGTCATGGTATACTTTATAGTATACCTTCTGAGGCAGAGTTTTTGTTCAGATTAGGTCTGTCAGGAGGGGTTTCCTGCTCAGTCAACCTTTAGGCAACCTTTAGAAGTTATGCTGGATCATACATTTCCGATTGACTTGACTTGCATTGGATTTTAAACAACAATCCAGACCTTTGCAAATTGGGGTGGGTTAGGGTTAATTTGAATATCCAATAAATTCAGCTTTAAATCAATCCTTTGCACTGTGCTGAGGTCTCAATAGTGGAACACAGCATCTTGTCAGGTGTTAAGACCCAACAGCATTCTAGTGCCCAGCTTCACAAACCAGTACACTTTACGGCTCAGGAGTTTCCTGTTGTGGTTGCCACCACTAATCGTGGAATTAGCTCGCTTGACTTGTAACATCGAGAGATCTCCAGAATAGACCTCATTGCAGTGACTCGATAATATCAATTATATTACTACCATTTAATTGCAGTAAGTGGATAAACATTAATTACGCAATTGGTAAACTTCTCCATCATCTGCTAATCTCTAGCTCTACAGAACTTTTTACAACCAAATTAAATACTGCGCTGTCACAACCATAAGCTAAAACTTATTGTATGTAAAACTTTGAATAAGAAACTGATTACCTAGATTTGGGGTATAAAGCGGCCCCCAAACTCATAGATCCTGACATTATCATTTCAGCTTCTACATAAGAGCTTTCTATACCATCAAAGGAAACCAAGAAGCCTAATTGTGCTGCCATTTTATTACTATTATATTGAACAACAGAACTTCCTAGAGAGATGAGATAATCTGTTGAGTACAAACCACTTAGATTTTGAAAATCCAAGACAGCCCTGCAGAGATTTAAATGATTTCACTTGGCAACTTCTAAAGCATGCTTATTCTGGAAGTCATAATGTTATAG
Source organism: Hyla sarda (assembly GCF_029499605.1). Taxonomy (NCBI): domain Eukaryota; kingdom Metazoa; phylum Chordata; class Amphibia; order Anura; family Hylidae; genus Hyla; species Hyla sarda. Next base: position 237,320,793 of record NC_079193.1, on the reverse strand, counting down.
TCTGTTTTTCTTATCAGAGAGCTTTCTATAATGACTTTTATTTCTGCTCCATGGGGCATATTCTCTCCCACGCCAACAATTTCTTGAGAAAGTTAGAAAGGCAAACTCCCTCCCTTTCAGAGTAAGATAACATTTTCTACCTTCAAATGCTGCCATGCCTTTTAAAACGTTGCCTCTAAGTTTGTGTCACAGAAAATTTAGTAGTTTGTAAAGTTTATTCAGGGCTGATCAGTGACTATAAAGAGCATGCCCATCTAATGGAAGCAATGACTTAACATGTGCATAGCCAATGCTACTTAAACTCATGACATATTCAGAAAATAACTGAATATAGCTGAACTAACTGAATCTAAGTAATCGAATACTAATCTGATTTGTTTCAGTTTTGCAACAAAATACAGAATGGGGTTTAGACCAACCCTATATACTGTACTCATGTTGAAGCATGGTCTTTGCCAGCAAACTGATTCTACCATGCACCACCCATATTACCCCCAGCAGTATGACATTGCAGTACAAATTCCATATTATGGCACAAAATAGCTCCCCATGCACCACAACCCAGAGTAAGTTATAAAGTACCTCCCTGCAGCACCAATCTTATAAAGGGACGACATACAGAAAACAGCAATTTTAGGTTTTACTTACATCTACATTTATTAGCACTGATATCATGGGAGCAGTGCTGAATTGGTTTACTGAGGGACCAGAGGCTCCTCAAGCAGGCCCAAGCACAGACCAAGCCTCTGGCTGTCACAGGCCCTGGTGGCAGAAAGAGACTTACTTGGAGATCTAGGACCCATGCCTCAGATTATAGGGAGGGCACCAGCTCAGGGAACCAATAAAAAAGGCAACTATATGTGTCTTTAAGGACAAGTAAATAGACGAGCGCTGGCCAATGCAAGGAAACAGTTCCCTGCCCAGTGACTTGATTAGCATTGCTGCATCATTTTTCCCTAGCCAGGCATGTCTAGAAGAGGCTAAAGCGGTGCTGCAGTTGGGTCCGCTGAGTATTCTTAATGGGACAACTAATTTGGCACAACGAGTGCCTACCTAACCATGAGGGCACAAAGTGGGAACCTAACTACACACACTTTTACTGTTTGAAGGTATTATGATGGGGAGCTTGTATGATGGTGGGGAAAGGTGCTGGAAAAGTAAGATGCCTATGATGTTTTTTCAAATGTGTACTGCTCGTATCTACCACTTTATGGTCGGTGTATGGTGTTTTTTATTAAGTATTTAAAAACAATATATTATTTATGTGTTGGTCATATATGGTCTTGAAGTGGCATTATTTGCCCATTATATAGTGGTTATTTTGGTAATATTGGTCTCACTATACTGGGTTTTGGTCAGTAAATGTATGGTGATTAGTGTTGCTCACGAATATTCGCAATTCGAATATTATTCGCGAATATCGCATATTCGCGAATTCGCGAATTTCGCGAATATAGCGCTATATATTCGTAATTACGAATATTCGTTTTTTTTTTTTTTTTTTTTATTTCCCAGTACACATCACAGTGATCACCCCTCTCTGCTTCCAGCTTGTGTGGTGTAAAGAAGGCTCTAATACTACTGTGTGAGACTGGCGTGCGAAAATTCGCATATGCTAATTTTTCGCATATGCTAATTTTCGCATATGCGAATTTTCGCGTGTTCTAATTTTGCGTGTTAATATTCGCATATGTTAATTTTCGCATACGCGAATGTTCGCATATGCGAAAATAAAACGAGACTATAACGAGTATGCGAATATTCGCGAATATATGACGAATATTCGTCCATATATTCGCGAATATTCGCGAATTCGAATATGGCCTATGCCGCTCAACACTAATGGTGATATGTTTGAACGAACTAATCATATGAAATACTTTCGTCTTTACATAGTTGAATGTGCTGACAACAAAATCACACAAAAATGATAAATGGAAATCAAATTTATCAACCCATGGAGGTCTGGATATGGAGTCACACTCTAAATCAATGTGGAAAACCACATTACAGGCTGATCCAGCTTTGATGTAATGTCCTCAAAACAAGTCAAAATGAGGCTCAGTAGTGTGTGTGGCCTCCACGTGCCCATATGACCTCCCTACAAAGGCTGGACATGCTCCTGATGAGGTGGCGAATGGTCTCCCAAGGGATGGCCTCCCAGACCTGGACTAAAGCATCTGTCTCTTGCTATCACTAGAGTGAAAGCACAATCAGCATTCAAAAGTGACCAAAACATCAGCCAGGAAGCATAGGAACCGAGAAGTGGTCTGGGGTCACCACCTGCAGAGCCACTCCTTTATTTGGGTGTGTCTTGCTAATTGCCTATAATTTCCACCTGTTGTCTGTTCCATTTGCACAACAGCATGTGAAATTGATTGTCATTCAGTGTTGCTTCCTGAGTGAACAGTGTGATTTCACAGAAGTGTGATTGATTTGGAGTTACATTGTGTTGTTTAAGTGTTCCCTTAATTTTTTTGAGCAGTGTATTTGCCAAAATCCAAAATAGAAACATCATAATCAAAGGAGAAGAAAAAACGCATTGTGCAACACCTTTTAGAATGTGAATACTGGCCAAGTAACCTCCCTGGTGAAAGGCCATATCCCCTCCTCATTTTGGGGGAGGAACCTTCTCGATACCCTGTGTATGTAAGGTGTTACTATTTCACTCATGTTTTTCAATTACATGCCTGGTGAGGCCTGACATGGAGCGACTAGAGCAGTGATTCCCAACCGGGGTGCCCCGGCACACTGGGATGCTGTGGGATTTTGCCATGAATTTTTTTTTTTTACATGGGTGACAGGGATGGACAAGGGGGTGGACAAGGCGGACATGGATAACAGGAGGGTGGACTTGGGTGACAGTGATGAACAGGGATGTGGACAAGGCGGACATGGATGACAGCAGGGTGGACTTGGGTGACGGGGGGGTGGACATGGGTGACGGGGGGTGGACATGGGTGACGGGGGGTGGACATGAGTGACGGGGGAGAGGGGGGGTTGGGTGGACAGTGATGAGAAGGGGTACATTACCTTAAGCAAGCCGGCATGGGAATCCGGCACAGCTTGCAGTTCCATGGCACAGGAATCCAGCGCCGGCATCTTATAGTTGTAGCAAGGCACCATTTTTGGCTCACTGTGCCGCAAGGGGGAGGGGGACACTGTGTGCGCAGTGCGCATGCAGGCTTCCCTTCCCCCTTGCGGCACCATTCAGCCACTATATGGTCTCATCATGCTGCCACAAACTCCAGGCTGTGCCATTCAGCCACCATATGTTCTTCTCATACTGCCGCCAACTCTAAGCTGTGCCATTCAGCCACTATATGGTCTCCTCATGCTGCCACAAACTCCAGGTGGTCATTCAGCCACTATATGGTCTCCTCATACTGATGCCACCTCAGGGCTCTGTCATTGTGCCCCCATGTAAGATGTGACTCCTTGTTAGATTTGGTCCTTTGTAACCACATGCCGGGGCTCGGGACATTAAAATTTGGAGTGTAATCTTACATTTCAATTTCAAAATTTTCAATTTTAAAATTAATCTTAGGGATTGTGAAGCCCTATTGTCTACTCATGCTGCCACCAGATCCAGGCTGTACCATTCAGCCACTATATGGTTTACTGATGCTGCTGGGCCTGGGAAATTACCTAAAAATATTTTATGGTCGCACTAGCTACCATAAATCTTCAATTTTAAAATTCATCTTTTAATCTTAGGGATTGTGAAGCCCTATTCCACCACCTCCAGACTGTGCCATTCAACCACTATATGCTTTACTGATGCTGCTGGGCCTGGGACATTACCTAAAAATATTTTATGGAAGCACTAGCCACCATAAATCTTCAATTTCAATTTTAAAATTCATCTTTTAATCTTAGGGATTGTGAAGCCCTATTGTCTCCTCATGCTGCCGCCAGCTCCAGGCTGTCATTGTGCCACCATAGGGTCTCCTTATACTGTTGGCACCTTAAATAAAACTTTTAAAATCTCAATTTAAAATTTCAAAAATATCTTTAATCTTCTCTATTGTGAAGCCCTATGGTCTTGTCAGGCTGTTGCCACCTCCAGACTGGGTCATTCTGCCACTATATGGTCTCCTCGTGCTGCCAATTAATTGGCTGTGTCATTCTGCCAGATTATGGTCTCCTCATACTGCTGCCACCTCTAGGCTCTGTCATTGTGCCACCATGTGACTCCTTGTTAAATTGGGTTTTGTGACCATACAGTATTTATTCAAAGTAAACACCGGCACATTAAACTTGGGAATCTAATATAAATCTTAAATTAAAAAAAAAGTATGTCATCTTTTCAAGTCTGAGGCCCTATGGTCATCAACGTCATATTACCTGTGCAATTATCACAAGAATCCAATTAAACAGTTTGGAGCGATAACAATGACCCATAACTGATTAAATGAAACATTCGCACTTTCATAGTCAGGGGGATGCTGAGAGGCAGGGGCTGGAACAGATGGTATCTTGCCAGGTGGAGGACCGCCAGCTCGATGCTCACAAGAATGGGTACTCAAAAATTAAAATAAAATTACACATAAAATCTCTTTATTCTCTTCAATTTTAACACCATATGGTCTCCCTGCTGCCACATCGATGCTCTGCAGCAGTGATTCTAATAGCAATGCCTGTAATCTGCATGTCATACTGAATAACAGTATTATTTCACTAACACAGCACACTCCCTATGCGTGTTAGAACAAAGCAAACTGTTCTACACCCCTATTGAGGCTCTCTGTAGGCCAGAAATAGCCGTTTTTAATAGTGATTACAGGTTTTGTAACGGGGAGATTGATTTATGATAATTTAACTCGTGTTATGGCAAGTATTCAAATGGAAGGCCACCCACTCCGTTCCACTCTGTCATTGGACGCCACCAAGGCATTTGACAGAGTGGAATGGAGGTTGCTTTGGCGAGTGTTGGAAAAATTTGGATTAGGGCCAAATATAGTGCACTGGATAAAACTACTTTATAAAGATCACAAAGCATGTATTATAATTAATGGGAACTTAACAGATCCCCTTGTCTTGTCGAAGGGGACAAGACAGGGGTATCCTCTTTCCCCCCTCTTGTTTATAATGTTTATAGAGCCAATGGCAGAGGTCTTAAGAATATCCCCCCAAATTAAAGGGTTCGGAATAGGTGGAGGGAATAATAAAATCTCACTATACGCAGATGACTTGCTGTTGTACTTGTACCACCCTGAGACAATGTTCCCAATTGTAATTAACCAGGTTAAAAACTTTGGTAGTGTTTCAGGGATGGAGGTCAATTGGAATAAATCGGCTCTCCTACCAGTGGAGAGAAGAAGTGTAATATCAGTATGTGAAGTTCATATAGTAGGACCAGGTGAATCATTGAAATGTCTAGGATTGGAAATATCTACTGAAAATAAGGCAAATGAAGAATTCAATCTAAAACCTTAAAAAAAAAATAGAGAGGAAAGTCAAAGTGTGGAGTAGCCTCCCCCTCTCACAGGCAGATAGAGTGGCGTTTGTTAAAATGGTAATTCTATCCCAAGTTTTATATGTAATAAGGGCAGCACCAGGTTGGATACCCAGGCAATGGTTCAAAGGCCTGGAAGCAGCAATAAATAAATTAATATGGGGAAGAGGCCGGATAAGGATAAAATACTCGGATCTCACCCTTCCAGAAGGGAAAGGAGGTTGGGGGCTGCCTAACTTTTGGTTCTATTTTTTGGCCACAAAAATCCAAGAGATAAAAGAATGGAGGAAGAATCCCATTTTGTCATATATTGTAGATCTCGGGAATGGTTTATATGATAATATTTTTGAGTTTATGAAAGCTCAACCCCAAAAAATACTAGCACATTATCCACTGGTTCAATTGTACTTTAAAGGGGTACTCCCATGGAAAACTTTTTTTTTTTAAATCAACTAGTGGCAGAAAGTTAAACAGATTTGTAAATCACTTCTATTAAAAAATCTTAATCCTTCCAGTACTTTTTAGGGGCTGTATACTAAAGAGAAATCCAAAAAAGAAATGCATTTCCTCTGATGTCATGACCACAGTGCTCTCTGCTGACCTCTGCTGTCCATTTTAAAAACTAGTAGGAGAAAATACCCATAGTAAACGTATGCTGCTCTGGACAGTTCCTAAAATGCATAGGTATTGGAGGAAAAAAGCTGCGTTGGTGCTCCCAAGGAAGTAACCCAAGTCGTGGGTATTGATGCAAAATAATTTATTCTTACAGCATAAGAAATCAAAGAAAATAATAAATATAAAGCAAGACGTGTTTCGGGAGTCACAGCTCCCTTTTTCAATTGCAAGTGGTTGCAGTATGGCAAGGTAACAGGTATATGTGTTTAAATACATGAGAAAATGGCACCAAAACCAGGTGAGCTGGTGACGTCATATGGGGTGGATGCTGGGGCCAGGTAGGGGCCGGGCATTAAAGACCTAAATAATAAAATATATTCAAAGAAGGGGCATGAAAACCACATAAAACATGTAAAAAATCATAGGTATAGTCTTTTACAGGAGTATTTGGAAGTTCAAACTGAACCGCGAGAATTGTCCGTGGTGGAGACCAATCAGGAAGCTGCCGGCGTCTGTGGGACCAATCAGGAGGCAGTAGGAGGAGGCTGTCATCGCTGTGCAGGATTGCCGCTGTGGGGAATGAATGGAGACGAGCTCCTTGAAGCTTGGCCGCTTGCTGCGAGAGGTGAGGAGGTGGCCAATCAGGAGCGAGCCGTACTATGCTGAGTACAGTTAAGATGTCATAGGGGAACATGAGCCGTATGGGGATAAGTCCAAAGAGAGTGGGCGGGTGCTGATTGGCTGTCCGGGATCTTAGATGAGCCAATCAGAGGGGGGACGTATAAGTCCGGGTTGCAAGTCTTTGTAGCTGGTGGCGGTGGAAAAAAGTTTTAAAAAGTCAGCCAATCGCTGTTAGATCAGTCCGGGTGGCGTCCAATCAGAGTGAAGACGTGTATATCCTCTACGGGAGATTCCTAGAGGTGTCGGCGGCAAATCCATTTTGAATAATACGACCAATAGCTGCTGGGCAGGTCCCGGTGGCGACCAATCATGAAGAAAGATGTGTTGTAGTGCTTGTCAAGAAGCCGATGTCAGACTTTATCATCGTCCGGGTGGGCTGTCATCTGATCTCGAAGTCCGGAGCACACTCGGAACTTGTCATGGAGGAGCTGGAAACCTGTAAGGGAGTAAGGAGGTATACGGGGAAGGGAGAGACAGGTGGTCTCTCCCTTCCCCAAACGGCGGCTTGCTGTCGGCTTGTCCCGCATTGAGGAGGCATCTGGTGCGGCTGTGAGGAGGCATCTGGTACGGCTGTCATCGAAGCCCGGAACATACTTGGAAATTGTCATGGAGGAGCTGTAAACCTATAAGGGAGTAAAGAGGTAGAAGGGGAGGGGAGAGACAGGTGATTTTGGCGGCGGCTTGCTGTCAGCTTGTCCCGCAGTGAGGAGGCATCTGGTGCGGATGTCATTATGTCTTCGGGACGTATGTATTACGTGACGTTTTCGATGTATTCATTCAGACCAGAAGGTGTCAAAGTTTTGAGTGTGAAGATCCAGAAGTTTTCACGTTTCCTCAGTACTGTGAAGCGGTGGGCAGTGTCAGCGGAGATGTGTTCAATGGGTGTGATGGTGTGACACCTGAAGTCGCTGCTGTGCTTTTCCGCTGCATGCCTGGAGACACTGTGGAATTGGTAACCCTTGGTGACATTGGATTTGTGCTTGTTAATGCGCTGATTCCATGGCTGGATGGTACGCCCGACATACTGAAGACCACAGGGGCACTCAAGGAGGTAGATCACGCATGAGGTGCTGCAGTTGATGATACTCCTGATGGGGTAAGTGATGTTGGTGATCTTGTAGGTGAACTTGGTGAATTTGTTCGCAATGTTGGTGCAGCATTTGCAGAGGGGTTTGCTGCACTTCTATGAGCCGGTGACAGGTGGGGTGTCCAGCAGAGTAGTTTGTTTCTTAGGTGCTTTCAGTTTACTGGGTGCCAGCATATTCTTGAGAGATTTGTTCTTCCTGAAAGTGATATTAGGTCTGGGGTGGCAAAATGTCTTTGAGGAAGGGGTCCAGCAGGAGAGTTTTCCAGTGGTCCGTGATGATTTTCTTGATATTTTTGTGGTCATCGTTGTAGGTAGTGATGAAGTTGAAGGAGTGGGTATGTTCAGGTTGGTCATTGTTGGTGACCTTAAGTTTTAAACACTCTTTCTGTGAAAATTTGCTAGCCTTGAGTTTGCTCTGGTTGATGAGTGAGGTGGGGTAGCCTTTGGATTTGAAACGCTGGTGCAGTTTCTTCTGATTTTTTTGTATTGACGAAAGGGGATGTTCTGGCTCCACTTCCACAGTGGCAGCTGTCATAGTTGAGTTAGCTGTTCCCATCCACTGACTTGAAGTACATCTTAGTCTGGACCTGGTTGTCCTCAGTGTGGTAGACAATGACATCCAGGTATTCAATGGAGTCCCCTGAGTGGTTAGAGGTGAATTGGATGTTCAGGAGTTTTCATCGAGGGACGTGAGGAAGTTGTTAAGGTTTTCCTTGGAGCTGTCCCAGATGATGATGTCATCTATGTATCTTTTGTACAGTATGCAGTGTTTGAAAAGTTCATGTCTGTACAGTACTGTATCTTCAAAGTGTCCCATGAAGAGGTTGGCGAGACTAGGTGTGAATCGACTCCCCATCGCTGTGCCACAGCACTGGTGGTAGATGCTGCCATTGAACTGGAACGTGTTGTTCTGCAGGATAAAAAGGATGCTGTCCAAGATGAATTGGCATTGGAGTGGTGGCATGGTGGGATCACTTTGGAGAAAGTGGGATACTGAAGCAATCCCCAGTTGGTGGTCAATGATGGTATACAGTGATGTCATGTCCATAGTCAACAGGCTGTAGTGACTTTCCCACTTAACCTCGAGGATGGAGCTTATGAAGTCTGTGGTGTCCCTGGTGTAAGAGGGCAGCGCTTGGACGTATGGCTGTAGGATGATGTCCACGTACTGTGACAGATTTGATGTCAAGGAGTTGATGCCGGCGATGATAGGTCTGCCGGGTGGGTTCTTTTGGTCTTTGTGGACTTTTGGCAGGTAGTAGAACAAAGGGGTGTCCGGTTCTGTGATGTTAATATAGTTGTACTCCTGCTTTGTGATGATACCCTCTGTCAGACCATTGTTGAGTAATTTGCGGAGTTCTTTCTGTTGGTCAGTGATGGGGTTTCTTGACAGCTTGCTGTAGAAGGTGCGGTCGGAGAGGAGCCTTTGTGATTCCTTCAGGTAGTCTGTTCTGTTAAGTAAGACAATGCCGCCGCCTTTATCCGCTGATTTAATGACTATGTCGGGGTCATCTGCCAGTTCTTTGATGGCTTTTCTCTGTTGAGATGTGAGGTTGCTGGAGCCCTTAGGTCTGTTGGAGGGTTTGCAGAGTCTCTCAAAATCAGTTGATACTCCGGCGGCGAAGGTGTCGACGAAGTTGCCTTTATGATGAGCTGGAAAGAACTGGGACTTGGGTTTGAGTCCACTGTGATGTGGTGGAGGATCAATCGGTGTGGCAGGTACCGATGTCTGTGCAGCTGCAGGTGTCTCTTTCGCGTAGTGGCTAGGTAGGTTGAAATGTCTTTCAAGAGTCAATTTCCTGATGTAGGCTTGAGGACCAGGAACAAGGTGAAGTCATTAGGTCTGGCTGATGGGCAAAAAGACAGACCTTTCTGGAGGACACTCTCATGGCGTTTAGTGAGGGTTTTGCTGGACAGATTGAAGATTTTTACTGTGTCCGGGTGGGTGGTTCAGAGTCTTTTACTGGAAGTGTTGTTTCTTTCTTTCTTTTTCCTCCTCTGCATCCTCTCTTTCTTTTCTTTTTTGTGTTTGTAGTGATGCTTGCAGCGGCGGGGCCAGTGTGACTTTCTCCAGGTACTGGTTGATGATCCCCGCTTGTACGGCCTTTACCTGGAGCGGCGTGGTGTCACAGTTCAGGGCCAGGGGAAGGACTAAAAAAGACTCTGCCAGGGAGGCATTGACCGTAGAAAAGTCCCCCAGGTCGGTGACTTCGTTTCCCTGGAAGTCGGGGAGAGAAAGCGGGTAGCCGGATCTGGAGGCAGATTGCAGCGGTGGTGATTGCTGGGTGCGTGGCGATGTGATGCTGCCGTGCACCATGATGAGGGAGTCATCGAAGCATGTGGAGGACACGTTGGCTGGTGAGTCGAAACGACCGGAGGGTAGCTGAGGTGGAGTATTGCTGTGGTGGTCGCTGTCACTCTTCTGTTGCCTGTCGATGAATTCCAGAAGTTCAGGTGGGATGGGAGGGTGGTTGATGTGAATGTCCGATGCTCCGTTGGGTGCCGCGGTAGTGGAAGGTACCACCGGGCGGGGAGCGGGGGTAACTCCACTGGGTGCCGCGGTAGTGGGAGGTACCACCAGGCGAGGTGTGGGGGGTGGTGGTGGTGGGGTAGCTCCGCTGGGTGCCACGGTAGTTGAAAGTACCACCGGGTGGGGAGAGGGGTGACGGGGGGGGGCTCCTTGATGGTAGGTACGCCGGGGTGGGCGGCGGGTTGGGGGAACAGTCTGTTTCTTCTTGGGGTGAGCAGGTGGATGCCTGGTTGCTGTGGGGTTTTCTTCTTTTTGTTGCAGCCAGTATTTAATATTGCCGGTGTTGTAGTCCGTGCGGTCGCGGTTCAGTTTCTTTAGTTTGTTTGCAGCGGTCTCCTTCTCAAATTTGTTGATTTTGTTGGAGGTGCCCCTGTCCCAATCAGAGTATTCAGGTGTGCTACGGTAGTCCGTTAATTTCATGATGCAGTCATCGATTTTAGTGGATACATCCAAGACCAGTGATTCCCTTTTCTCGATTAGCAGATCGATGATGGTGTTGGAGCAAATAGAGAGTGCCGTTTCGAATCTGCTGTGGAAGTCAGGGTCGTCGGGAAAAGTAGGTGCAGTTCGTATGCGGAGACCTCGGGGTATTATATTCTCCGCCTTGTATAGGGACAAAAAAAGGCTGTCCATATGGTGCTGGATTTCTGTCTTAGACAGGTTTTCGAGTTCAAAGAACAAGTCTCTCATTTCTTTAAAGTCCATGATGTTAGTCGCACCTGTGTCCATGGTGTTAGGGTCGGCCAAACCCTCCAACAGACCTAAGGGCTCCAGCAACCTCACATCTCAACAGAGAAAAGCCATCAAAGAACTGGCAGATAACCCCGACATCGTCATTAAATCAGCGGACAAAGGCGGCGGCATCGTCTTACTTAACAGAACAGACTACCTGAAGGAATCACAAAGGCTCCTCTCCGACCGCACCTTCTACAGCAAGCTGTCAAGAAACCCCATCACTGACCAACAGAAAGAACTCCGCAAATTACTCAACCATGGTCTGACAGAGGGCATCATCACAAAGCAGGAGTACAACTATATTAACATCACAGAACCGGACACCCCTTTGTTCTACTACCTGCCAAAAGTCCACAAAGACCAAAAGAACCCACCCGGCAGACCTATCATCGCCGGCATCAACTCCTTGACATCAAATCTGTCACAGTACGTGGACAACATCCTACAGCCATACGTCCAAGCGCTGCCCTCTTACACCAGGGACACCACAGACGTCATCAGCTCCATCCTCGAGGTTAAGTGGGAAAGTCACTACAGCCTGTTGACTATGGACATTACATCACTGTATACCATCATTGACCACCAACTGGGGATTGCTTCAGTATCCCACTTTCTCCAAAGTGATCCCACCATGCCACCACTCCAACGCCAATTCATCTTGGGCAGCATCCTTTTCATCCTGCAGAACAACACGTTCCAGTTCAGTGGCAGCATCTACCACCAGTGCTGTGGCACAGCGATGGGGAGCCGATTCGCACCTAGTCTCGCCAACCTCTTCATGGGACACTTTGAAGATACAGTACTGTACAGACATTAACTTTTCAAACACTGCATACTGTACAAAAGATACATAGATGACCTCTTCATCATCTGGGACAGCTCCAAGGAAAACCTTAACAACTTCCTCACGTCCCTCAATGAAAACTCCTGGAACATCCAATTCACCTCTAACCACTCAGGGGACTCCATTGAATACCTGGTTGTCATCATCTACCACACTGAGGACAACCAGGTCCAGACTAAGACATACTTCAAGGTTCAGTACTGGGCCCGCTGTTGTTTAATTTATTTATCAATGATATAGAGCATGGTATTAACAGCTCTGTTTCTATCTTTGCAGATGACACCAAGCTTTGTAGCACGGTACAGTCTATAGAGGATGTGCATAAGTTACAAGATGACTTGGATAGACTAAGTGTCTGGGCATCCACTTGGCAAATGAGGTTCAATGTCGATAAATGTAAAGTTATGCATCTGGGTACTAAGAACATGCATGCATCGTATGTCTTAGGGGGGATTAAACTGGCAGAGTCACTGGTAGAGAAGGATCTGGGTGCACTTGTAGATCACAGACTACAGAATAGCATGCAATGTCAGGCTGCTGCTTCCAAAGCCGGCAGGATATTGTCATGTATAAAAAGAGACATGGACTCAAGGGTCAGGGACATAATACTCCCCCTTTATAAAGCATTGGTACGGCCTCACCTGGAATATGCTGTTCAGTTTTGGTCGCCTGTTCATAAAAGGGACACTGCGGAGTTGGAAAGGGTGCAGAGACGCGCCACTAAACTAATATGGGGCATGGAACATCTTAGCTATGAGGAGCGATTAAAGGAGTTACAATTGTTTATTCTTGAGAAGAGACGTTTAAGGGGGGATATGATAAACGTATATAAGTATATAAATGGCCCATACAAAAAATATGGAGAAAAACTGTTTCAGGTTAAACCCCCCCAAAGGACGAGGGGGCACTCCTTCCGTTAGGAGAATAAAAGGCTTAGTCTAAAGGGGTGACACGCCTTCTTTACCGTGAGGACTGTGAATTTATGGAACGGTCTACCTCAGGAACTGGTCACAGCAATAACAATTAACAGCTTTAAAACAGGGTTAGATACATTCCTGGAACAAAATAACATTAATGCTTATGCAGAATTATAAAACTACATCCCTTTCCCTTATCCCCTTACACCCTTCCCTTCAATTCCCTGGTTGGACTTGATGGACGTATGTCTTTTTTCAACCATACTAACTATGTAACTATGTAAGAAGTTGTTACTTTTAACAGTTTTATATATTTAAAGGAATGTATGTTTACCTGTTACCTGGGATACCCTTCCGGTGGGGTCCTTTTTAAGCACACCTTTCTACCTATGACGTCAGTAAAGGGTCTTATGAAGCGCTTGTAGCGCGAGACGGGTCCATAGCCCTGTTTGACCTCCGTGTCACCCCCTGCACCTCGTCCAAGTGACATGAAATAAAGATCATCGAAGAAGCAACATTAGTGGTGAGTGCGCTTGAATTATTTTCTTTCGTTTGGATACATTCCTAAATCTGCTCCATTGTCTTTGTGTATTTTTTCTGTAACTCTGAGATATTTCTTGAGCTATGTAGGAGCCTTGGATGTGTTGTCAATCACCCAGTAATTATGTCATGTTTTTAATAAATACCCAATAATGCTACAATGGTTTTCTCCTCTAGTATGTGTTGACATACCCAGATCCTGATCAAAACATTTAAGAGATTTTTTGTAATGACTGTGCCCACTTAAAGCTTTGCAGGGAGAAACACAGTTGTGATCTCAAGGTTTTTTTCGACAGTTTTCTACTGCAAAAACAATTCCATATCTGGCATTATCCACAGGATGTGTGCCCTGTTAAAAAAAAATTCTTCATGCTGTTTTGGAGAGAGAACAGTACTCCAGTATGGTGGGTTAGTATAAGTAAATGTGCTTAAATACCAAATATGTGTACAGGCATCAGAATAAAATCATTTATAATATAAGGGGAGATATATCAAGGGGTTTAGAGCTCTTTTTTCTTACAAAAGTCGCACAAAAGGTTGCATTAGCACCTAAGCAAATTTTTGTGCGGCTTTTGGCTGTAAGCAAAAAAATACAAAAGAGCTTACGAAAGTGAATTTTATTTTTCACTTTGCAGTGGTCAGGGATTTATCAAGTGCGAAAGTCGCACAAAAAGTCAGCCCAGACCTGGCTTACAAAACAGCTTTGGAGAGCAGATATTTATATTTCCCACTGGCAGCCGTTCACGGCTCCAGCGAGAAATGTGCTATTACAACCCTATAACGGAACCTGAGCTGGCCTCACTCTGCAGCCGCCTGGGCTCTGTCATATATTATCCCCACTACACTTACAATGATGGGGACATTGCTTTACATTCCCTCCCTTCCGCCTTGTCTCCCACCCATGCTGCACATCTCCCATCTGTCTGCTACCTGTTGCAAGGCTACAACTCCCAGCATGCCCATAGAGTGCAGGCAAGCTGGGAGTTGTAGTCTTGTAGCAGGTGGGGGCGGGGGATGTAAAGCAGTGTCCCCATTTTTGTAAGAGTCCCGGGCGGCTGCAGAGTGAGGCCAGCCTTGGCTCCTTACCATGGCACTGCGGGGTAGCAGGGATAATATATGATGGAGTCCTGGGTGGCTGCAGAATGAGGCCAGCCTGGGCTCCTTTTAACATATCACAGCGCTGCAGAGTTTTTCTATCCTCTCTTGTAATTTCACTTTTCCTGCTGGGTCCCGTGATTCGCCGGGACCCTGCAGCCAATCAGAGGACCTGGCGGGAAATTTTATATTACATTATGGGATAGAAAATCTCCGTGGCACTGTGGTATGTTAAAAGGAGCCCTGGCTGGCCTCACTTTGCAGCAACCCGGGACTCTGTCATATATTTTCCCTGCAGTGCCGTAGTAATGAGCTCTGGCTGGCCTCACTCTGCAGCCGCCCGTGACTCCCGCAGCTGGCCAGGGAGATGTGCAGGAGCCGTCCATGCCATCCCTTAGCGCTGCAGTACACACTATACCGTTTGGAAGAAGCGCCCTAGTGGCGTGAAACAGTCTGTCTCGGTCCCACCCTACCCGCCTCCACCCCTCCACCAGCTTGTTATGCCTGACACAGTGAAATAAAAGAATTGCTTGGATGGTGAGTGCAATCCTTGTTTTCTCTACTGTTATTGCCTGCACTCTGTTTTGGATAACCTGTGACATGGGACCCGGCGGGAAATAGGAAATTACAGTGATTTTATTGTCACTGCCGGCCAGGGAATGGAGCCGTTACCGCCCGCTTCCCTGGCTTTCATGACTACAATTCCCAGTATGTCCTTACTGTAAGAGCATGCTGGGAGTTTTAGTTGTGCGGCGGGGGCAGGTGACAAGCTTGTCACCTGCCCCTCAACTACAACTCCCAGCATGTCCTTACTGTAAGAGCATGCTGGGAGTTGTAGTCGTGCAGTGGGTGACAAGCTTGTCACTCACCCGCACATCTCCCGCAGCACATGACTACAACTTCCAGCATGTCCTTACTGTAGGGGCATGCTGGGAGTTGTAGTTGTGCGACAGGGGTGGGTGACAAACTTGTCACATGTTGCTTGCCACACAACTACAACTCCCAGCATGTCCTGACTGTAAGGGCATGCTGGTAGTTGTAGACGGGGGCGGGTGACAAGCTTGAGGGCTTGTGGGGGAGTGCTTTTTTGGACAAATTTTTTTTTAACCCCTTAACGATGCAGGACGTAAATGTACCTGCTTCAACGGGTCTTCTGCTCTGGTCTGCGATCGAGCAGACCAGAGCAGAAGATGACCGATAATACTGATCAGTGCTATGTCCTATGCATAGCACTGAACAGTATTAGCAATCAAATGATTGCTATAAATAGTCCCATATGGGGACTATTAAAGTGTAAAAATAAAAGTAAAAAAAAGTAAAAATAAAATTAAAAAATTAATTGAAAAACCCCCTCCCCTAATAAAAACTTAAACTGCCCCATTTTCCCTATTTCACCCCCAAAAAGTGTAAAAAAAAAAAATATTCTATATACATATTTGGTATCACCACGTGCATAAATATGCCAACTATTAAAATAAAATGTTAATGATACTGTACGGTGAACGGCGTGAACGTGTAAAAAAAATGTACAAAATAGCTACTTTTTTTATAACATTTTATTCCAAATTTTTTTTTATAAAAAAGTATTAAAAGTTTTATATCAGCAAATATGGTATCAATAAAAAGTATAGATAATGACGCAAAAAATTTGCCCTAATAACGCCGCTTATACTGAAAAATTAAAGAGTTATAGGTCTTCAAAATAGGGGGATTTTAAACATACTAATTTGGTTAAACAGTTTTTTTAAGCGCAACAATAATATAAAAGTATGTTATCATGGGTATCATTTTAATCATATTGACCCAAAGAATAAAGAACACATGTCATTTTTACCGTAAATTGTACGGCGGGAAAATGAAACCTTCCAAAATTAGCAAAATTGCGTTTTTCTTTTTAATTTCCCCACACAAATAGTATTTTTTGGGTTGCGCCATACATTTTGTGGTAAAGTTAGTGATGGTATTACAACAGACAACTAGTCGTGCAAAAAACAAGCCCTCATGCTAGTCTGTGGATGAAAATATAAAAGAGTTATGATTTTTTGAAGGTGAAGCGGAAAAAACAAAAACGTAAAAATAAAATTGTCCTTAAGGCCTAAATGGGCTGAGTCCTTAAAGGGGTACTCCGCCCCTGGCATCTTGTCCCCTATCCAAAGGATAGGGGATAAGATGTTAGATCGCCGCGGTCCCGCTGCTGGGGACCCCGGGGATCGCCGCTGCGGCACCCCGCCATCATTACTGCGCAGAGCGAGTTCGCTCTGTGCGTAATGACGGGCGATACAGGGGCCGGAGCAGCGTGACGTCATGGCTCCGCCCCTCATGACATCACGGCCCGTCCCCTTAATGCAAGTCTATGGCAGGGGACATGACGACAGACACGCCCCCTTCCCATAGTCTTGTATTGACGGAGCGGGCCGTGACGTCACGAGGGGCGGAGCCGTGGTGTAACGATGCTCCGGCCCCTGTATTGCCCGTCATTATGTGCAGAGCGATCTCGCTCTGCGCAGTAATGATAGCGGGGTGCTGCAGCATCGATCCCCGGGTCCCCAGCAGCGGGACCCCGGCGATCTGACATCTTATCCCCTATCCTTTGGATAGGGGATAAGATGTCTAGGGGCGGAGTACCCCTTTAAGGGGTTAAATGTGTTGTGTTTTTTTAAATTTTATTTACTTTACAGGCTTAGTAGTGGAAGCCGTATTATATAGTCCATTACTAAGCCAGGGCTTAGCGTTAGCCAAAAACAGCTAGTGCTAACCCCCAATTATTACCAACAGGCCCAGGGGGTCAAAAATGGCGCTCCTGGGCTTAGATGGTAACAGGCTGGTGTTATCTAGGCTGGGGAGGGCCAGAAACAATGGTCCTCACCCACCCTGGTAACGTCAGGCTGTTGCTGCTTGGTTGGTATCTGGCTGAGAATAAAAATACGGGGAATCCTATGCGTTTTTTTATTTTTTATTTAATTATTTATGCAAAAAAAAAAACGTGGGGTTCCCTATATTTTCATTCTCAGCCAGATACCAACCAAGCAGCAACAGCCTGGTTTTTCCAGGATGGCCAAGGACCATTGTGACTGGCCCTCCCCAGCCTAAATAATGCCAGCCTGTTACCCCTAGGCCCAGGAGCAACATTTTTGATGCTCCGGTCCTGTTAGTACCGCCTCTTCCTGGAACCCCTGTGGTGGTGGCTACCGGGGTAATAATGGGGGTTAGCACTAGCTTTATTTGTGGCTAATGCTAAGCCCCAGCTTAGTAATGGATCCTATCTATAAGGCTGCATTCACACCTCGTTTTCAGCCTACGGTTGCCGGATCCGTCTGGAGGAGGGGAAAACGGAAATGTGTTTACTTTCATGAGCCAACCGGAGTCAAACGGTGACTCCGGTTAGCTCATTTATGACCCATATCCAATTTCCTGACCGGTCCTAAAACCGTAGTATACTACGGTCTTAGGTCCGGTCACAAAACCAGATACGGGTCAAAAATGAGCCGACCAGAGTCACCATTTGACTCCGGTCGGCTCATTAAAGTAAATGGATTTCATCACCGGACAGGCTGGGGTAGGGGAGCACTCGGCTTACCCCTCCCCCAACTGGATCCGGCAACCGTAGGCTGAAAACGAGGTGGGAATGCAGCCTAAGACGGCTTCCTCTACTAAGCCTGTCAAGTAAATAACAAAATAAAAAATAAAGACAACACGTTCAAAAAAAAATTTATTCCAAAAAAACACTCCCCCCACAAGCCCTCGTTAACAATTTTATTAGCATTAAACAAAAAAAAATAAAACTCTGGTCATCGTACTTCTCCGAATCTAAAGTAGTTTACAGGTTACAGGGATCTGACATGAGAAGGAAAAAATAATAATAATAAATAAATTGGTTAGTACATTTTGGAGGAAAAAGTGGAAAAAAAATAAACACACACACACATATATGTATATATATATATATATATATATATATATATATATATAACGTATATACTCGAGTATGAGCCGACCCGAGTAAAAGCCGAGACCCCTAATTTCAACCCAAAATCGCAGGAAAAGTTATTGACTCGAGTATAAGCCTAGGGTGGGAAATACCTCATCCCCCCCTGTCATCATCCAGACCCGTCATTAACATCCTCATCATCCCCTTGTCATCATCCCACACATCCCCCCTTCATCATCCCCTTGTCATCATCCCACACATCCCCTTATCATCCCACACATCCCCCCTTCATCATCCCCTTGTCATCATCCCACACATCCCCTTATCATCCCACACATCCCCCCTTCATCATCCCCTTGTCATCATCCCACACATCCCCCCTTCATCATCCCCTTGTCATCATCCCACACATCCCCTTATCCCACACATCCCCCTTCATCATCCCCTTGTCATCATCCCACACATCCCCTTATCATCCCACACATCCCCCCTTCATCATCCCCTTGTAATCATCCCACACACACCCCCCCTTCATCATCCCCACCCCCCTTCATCATCCCCACACCCCCCCCCCCCTTCATCATCCTCTTCTCATCATTCGCCCTCAGTGGTCTTCAACCTGCGGACCTCCAGAGGTTTCAAAACTACAACTCCCAGCAAGCCCGGGCAGCCATCGGCTGTCCGGGCTTGCTGGGAGTTGTAGTTTTGAAACCTCCGGAGGTCCGCAGGTTGAAGACCACTGCGGCCTTCAACATCATCCAGCCCCCTCTCACCCCCTTTAGTTCTGAGTACTCACCTCCGCTCGGCGCTGGTCCGGTCCTGCAGGGCTGTCCGGTAAGGAGGTGGTCCGGTGAGGAGGTGGTCCGGGCTGCTATCTTCACCGGGGGCGCCTCTTCTCCGCGCTTCCGGCCCGGAATAGAGCCGTTGCCTAGACAACGACGCATCTGCGTCGTTGTCAAGGCAACGTGACTATTCTGAGGCCGGGCCCGAAGCGCTTAGAAGAGGCCTCCCCGGTGAAGATAGCAGCCCGGACCACCTCCTCACCGGACCACCTCCTTACCGGACAGCCCTGCAGGACCGGACCAGCGCCGAGCGGAGGTGAGCGGAGGTGAGAACTAAAGGGGGTGAGAGGGGGCTGGATGATGTTGAAGGCCGCAGTGGTCTTCAACCTGCGGACCTCCGGAGGTTTCAAAACTACAACTCCCTGCAAGCTCGGACAGCCGATGGCTGCCCTGGCTTGCTGGGAGTTGTAGTTTTGAAACCTCTGGAAGTCCGCAGGTTGAAGACCACTGCGGGTGGGGCAGTTCACTCGAGTATAAGCCGAGGGGGGTGTTTTCAGCACGAAAAATCGTGCTGAAAAACTCGGCTTATACTCGAGTATATACGGTATATATATATATATATATATATATATATATATATATATATATATATATATATATATATATATATATTATATATATATATATATATATATTATATATATATATATATATATATATATATATATATATATATATACATATATATATATATATATATATATATATATATATACATACAGTGGGCAAAAAGTATTTAGTAAGCCACCAAATTGTGCAAGTTCTCCCACTTACAGTTCATTTCAATACTTTGTCATATACCCTTTGTTGGCAATGACAGAGGTCAAACGTCTTCTGTAAGTCTTCACAAGGTTTTCACACACTGTTGCTGGTATTTTGGCCCATTCCTTCATGCAGATCTCCTCTAGAGCAGTGATGTTTTGGGGCTGTTGCTGGGCAACATGGACTTTCAACTCCCTCCAAAGGTTTTCTATGGGGTTGAGATCTGAAGACTGGCTAGGCCACTCCAGGACCTTGAAATGCTTTTTACAAAGGCACTCCTTTGTTGCCCAGATGGTATGTTTGGGATCATTGTCATGCTTAAAGACCCAGCCCTGTTTCAGCTTCAATGCCCTTGCTGATGAAAGGAGGTTTTCAGTCAAAATCTCACAATACATGGCCCCATTCATTTTTTCTTTACACGGATCAGTCATCCTGGCCCCTTTGCAGAAAAACAGCCCCAAATCATCATGTTTCAACCCCATGCTTCACAGTCGGTATGGTGATCTTTGGATGCAACTCAGCATTCTTTCTTCTCCCAATATGACGAGTTGAGTTTTTACCAAAAATTCTACTTTGTTTACATCTGACCATATGACATTCTCCCACTACTCTTCTGGATCATCCAAATGCTCTCTAGCAAACTTCAGACGGGCCTTGACATGTACTGGCTTAAGCAGGGGGACACATCTGGCACTGAATGATTTGAATCCCTGGCGGCGTAGTGTGTTACTGATGGTAGCCTTTGTTACTTTGGTCCCAGCTCTCTGTAGTTCATTCACTAGGTCCCCGCTGTGTGGTTCTGGGATTTTTGCTCACCATTCTTGTGATCATTTTGATATCACGGGGTGAGATCTTGTGTGGAGCCCCAGATCGTTGGAGATTATCAGTGGTCTTGTATGTCTTCCATTTTCTAATAATTGCTCCCACAGTTGATTTCTTCACACCAAGCTACTTGCCTATAGCAGATTCAGTCTTCCCAGCCTGGTGTATGTCTACAATTTTGTTTCTTGTGTCCTTTGACAGCTCTTCGATCTTGGCCATTGTGGAGTTTAGAGTGTGATTGTTTGAGGTTGTGGACAGGTGTCTTTTATACTGATAACAAGTTCAAACAGGTGCCATTAATACAGGTAAAGAGGGGAGAAAAGAGGAGACTCTTAAAGAAGAAGTTACAAGTCTATGAGAGCCAGAAATTGTGCATGTTTGTAGGTGACCAAATACTAATTTTCCACCATAATTTGCAAATAAATTCTTGCAAAAAAAAAATCAGACGGTATGTGGTTTCCTGACCGGACCTAAAACCATAGTTTACTACGGTTTTAGGTCCGGTCCAAAACCGATTACGGGTCAAAAATGAGCCGACCGGAGTCACCGTTTGACTCCGGTTGGGTCATTAAAGTAAATGGAGTCACGGGCTGATCTGGCCGGGATACGGGAGAGCCCGGTTTGCCCCTCCCCCCACCGGCACCTGTATGTACAAAACGTGGTGTGAATGCACCCTTATGTGGGAACATACATTTCCCATTGATTTGTTTACAAAAACCCAGACCCTCACAAATGGGGGTAGTTAAGGGTTAAATTAAGTATCCTATATTTTAAGTGGACATATAAGTAATATGTGATTATCGAGTATTATAATAATAAGTACAAGTAATATCTCCAGCCGTTTGGAAGTTATGCAGTAACATATATTTCCCTTAGACTTGTATGGGACTTTAAACAAAAACCCTGACCCTAGCAAAATGGGGTGAGTAAGGGTTAAATCACCTATCCTATGTTTGTTGTTGACATATAAGTAACATGTGTGACAAGTTTCATGTTAATATCTTTAGCCGTTTGAACGTGGTGCTGGAACATACACACACACACACACACACATTGAGTTATATATATATATATATATATATATATATATATATAGTCCAAAATAAAGCGGCACCTCCGAATTCCTGTTCTGAATGGGTGCCAGCCCTTAGACCTCGGTGCTCCGGTCCGTTTTTCAATAGGATAAATGCAGGCAGCACACCAATAATAGTGCTAAATCAAAGTGCTTTTATTCCAAGGAACAAGACAACGTTTCGTCAGACTTGAAAATGGCGGTGTGAGATCGCCGAAACGTTGTCTTGTTCCTTGGAATAAAAGCACTTTGATTTAGCACTATTATTGGTGTGCTGCCTGCATTTATCCTATATATATATATATATATATATATATATATATATACATATATACATATACAAGCTGAGTACCCAGCGTTGCCCGGTTTTTCCTTCCTAATCCTTGTTGTAGAGGAAAATAAACAAAGGAGGAAGCTTTTGACTTCATATCCCAGCCTCATATATTGTTGTCATATCCAAACCCCATATCCTGTCCTCACATCCCGACCTCCTATCCTGTCATCATATCTCGACCTTATATCCCATCCATACATCCCGTCCTCATATCACGGCCTCCTATCCCGACCTCCTATCCGGTCCTCCTATCCCGACCTCCTATCCCCTCCTCCTATCTCGACCTCCTATCTTGACCTCCTATCCCGACCTCCTATCCCATCCTATCCCGTCCTCCTATCTTGACCTCCTATCTTGACCTCCTATCTAATCCATCTAATCCCAACCTCCTATCTCGAACCTCCTATCCCGTCCTCATATCCCGTGCTCCTATCTCTACCTCCTATCCTGTCCTCCTATCCAGTCCTCCTATCCAGTCCATCTATCCCAACCTCCTATCTCGACCTCCTATCCTGACCTCCTATCCCGTCCTCCTATCCCGACCTCCTATCCCATCCTCCTATCCCGTCCTCCAATCCTCCTATCCCGTCCTCCTATCCCGTCCTACTATCCCTTCCTCCTATCCCGACCTCCTATCCCGTCCTCCTATCCCATCCTCCTATCCCAACCTCAGATCCCATCCTCATATTCTGTCCTTCAATCTCGACCTCATATCCCGACCCATAATGTATACCAGGTGTTGAAAGATCTCCAGCAGCACGGAAGTTATGGGGGAACATACATTTCCCATTGATTTGCATGGGACCTTACACAAAAACCCTGACCCTCACAAATGGGGGTAGTTAAGGGTTAAATTAACTATCCTATATTTTAAGTGGACATATAAGTAACATATGACCAAGTATTATCGAAATATCTCTAGCCGTTTGGAAGTTATGCAGTAACATATATTTCCCATTGACTCGTATAGGACTTTAAACATAAGCCCCGCCTCTGGCAAATGTTGGGTGAGTAATGGTTAAATTACCTATCCTATATTTGTTGTTGACATATAAGTAACATGTGTGCCAAGTTTCATGTTAATATCTTTAGCCGTTTGGACGTGATGCTGGAACATACACACATACATACACACACACACACACACACGTTGAGTTTTATATATATAGATATATATACTAGCTGACTACCCGGCGTTGCCCGGTTTTTCCTTCCTCACCCTCTTTGGGGATGAAAATCAACAAAGGAGGAAGCTTTTGACCATCCCCATATATTGTTGTCATATCCCAACCCCATATCCCGTCCTCAAATCCCAACCTCATATCCCGTCCTCAAATCCCGTCCTCATATCTCGATCTCATATCCCCACCTCCTAACCCGACCTCCTTTCCCAACCTCCTATCCCGTCCTCCTATCCCGTACTTATATCTCGACCTCATATCTCGATCTCCTATCCCGTCCTCATATCTCGACCTCATATTCCGACCTCCTATGCCGTCCTCATATTCTGTCCACATATCTCAACCTCATATCCTGTCCTCATATCTCATCCTCATATCCCGACCTCATATCCCATCATCATATGGGATATCTCGACCTCATATCCTGTCCTTCTATTCTGACCTCATATCTCGACCTCATATCCCGACCTCCTATCCCGACTTCCTATCCCATCCTCATATCCTGACCTCCTATCTTGACCTCATATCCCGTCCTCATATCCCGACCTCATATCCCGTCCTCATATCCCGACATCATATCCCATCCTCATATCTCGACTTCCTATCCTGACCTCCTCTCTTTGTGAGATGGTGTGTGGCTTGCAAGCTGAATTGACACATTCACCAGGAGATGCAGAGCTGAGCTTGTAGAGTAAGGTACTGGAAGTCCCATATACTCACATGGGACTTGAAACAAAAACCCATCTTTTATGTAAGGGTGTAGGTAAGGATTAATTGAACTATGATATATTTTTATTTGCCATATAAGTAATATGTGTACCAGTATTATTGAAATATCTCCAGCCGTACGGAAGTTATGTGGGAACATACATTTGCATGGGACTTTAAACAAACACCCTGACCCTCACTATCCTATATTTTAAGTGGACATATCAGTAACACATGACCAAGTATTATCAAAATATCTCCAGACGTTTGGAAGATATGCAGTAACATATATTTCCCATAGACTTGTATGGAACTTTAAACAAAAACCCTGACCCTGGCAAATAGAGGTGAGTAAGGGTTAAATCACCTATCCTATGTTTGTTGTTGACATATAAGTAACATGTGTGACAAGTTTCATGTTAATATCTTCAGCCATTTGGACGTGATGCTGGAACATACACACATACATACACACACATCGAGTTTTATATATATATATATATATATATATATATATATATAAACTGAGTACCTGGCATTGCCCGGTTTTTCCTTCCTAATCCTTGTTGGGGAGGAAAATCAACAAATGAGGAAGCTTTTGACTTCATATCCCGTCCTCATGTATTGTTGTCATATCCCAATCCCATATCCCATCCTCATATCTCAACCTCATATCTGTAACACTCACGATTCAGAAGACGGGAACTCCGGTGGATGTGAATCCGCTGGACCTGACTCGGACCCTACCAGGGAGCGGAGTCTAAGGTGCCGCTGGTTTTCACCAGAGCCCGCCGCAAAGCAATGGATTTGCTGCGGCAGGCGGCACCCAGGTCGCTACCCCTGGCACGGCTCAACCACACAGGTGGCTGAGCACATACGAGGCACAGGAGGGATAAGGCAGTTTGTAGTCTGGATAGCAGAAGGTCAGGGCAGGCGGCACGGTTGCGTAGTCAGTATGTAGCAGGAGGTCAATAGGCAGGTGGCAGAGAAGCAAGGGCGGGTCACAAAGCGAAGGATCAGATACACGACAAGGCAGAAACAGGAATGCTTTCTCTCAGGCTCAAGGCAACAAAGATCCGGCAGGGCAGTGGTGGAGGAATATATAAATGAGCCACAGGTGAATCACACTAATGAGCGCACTGGCCCTTTAACCTGTTAAGGACCCATGACGTATGCGTACGTCATGAGTCTGCTCACGTTTTATAACGGGGGGCCACGTCGTGGCCCCGTGTCAAAGCGGGTCGGGTCCGGCCTCTAACAATGCCTGGGACCCGTAGCTAATAGCGCTGTGTCTAAAGTGAAAGTGAAAGCATGCCGGTTAGCTCAGGGAGCTGTTCGGGATAGCCATGGCGAAATCGTGGCATCCCGAACAGCTTACAAGACAGCTAGAGGATCCCTACCCTCCTCCTCGCTGTCCGATCGCCGAATGACTGCTCAGTGCCTGAGATCCAGGCATGAGCAGTCAAGCGGCAGAATCATCGATCAGTGTTTTCTTATGAGAAACCAGTGATCAATGTAAAAGATTAGTGTGTGCAGCACTGCAAAAAAAGTGAAAAAAGAAAATGAATAAAGATCATTTAACACCTCCCCTATTAAAAGTTTGAATCACCCCCCTTATCCCATAAAAAAAAACCAGTGTAAATAAAAATAAACATATATGGTATCGCCGTGTGCAGAAATGTCCGAATTATAAAAATATATACGGTCAATGGCGTATGTGCCAAAAAAGTCCCAAATAGTGCATTTTTGGTCACTTTTATATCATGACCAAATAAGTCCTATCAATGCAAAAATGGTACCGCTAAAAACTTCAGATCACTGCGCAAAAAATGAGCCCTCATACCGCCCCATATGCGGAAAAATAAAAAGTTATAGGGGTCAGAAGATGACAAATTTAAAGGGTAGCTCCCACCATCCTATTTTTTTTTTTTTGCTAGCCCGTTCCCCCCCCCCCCCCGCTACGGCACTAGCCCGTTCACTACTCCCCCCCCCCCCCCCAACCCCCCCACCGACCCGCATACCCTGTTCCCTCATTACACTTGCAGTTACTGCAGCGGGCGGCAACGAGGCGGCGGCGATGTGCGGGAGGAGTGGCCTTCCAGCCAGTGACCGGGGAGCCAATGCGCTCGCTCCCGCCTGTCTGATTGACAGGCAGGGAGCGAGTGCAGCCTAACTGAAAAAGGACTGATTGCCACTCCAAAATCAGTCCTTTTTCAGTGGCCGGTTTTTAAATGTAAATTAAACCTTTTTAATGAAAAAAAAAATAATAAAAGTATATTAGAGATATGTTGTAGTACATAAGTACTACAACATATCAAAAAATAAAGTTGGTGACAGTGCCCATTTAAAACATATAAATTTTCCTACATGTAGTTATGATTTTTTCCAGAAGAACGACAAAATCAAACCTATATAAGTAGGGTATCATTTTAATTGTATGGACCTACAGAATAAAGATAAGGTGTCGTTTTACCGAAAAATTTACTACGTAGAAACGGAAGCCCCCAAAATTTACAAAACTGTGTTTTGTTTTTTTCAATTTTGTCTCACAATGATTTTTTTTTCCGTTTCGCTGTAGATTTTTGGGTAAAATGACTGACGTCATTACAAAGTAGAATTGGTGGCGCAAAAAATAAACAATCATATGGATTTTTAGGTGCAAAATTGAAAGAGTTATGATTTTTTAACCCCTTAACAACGCAGGACGTATATTTACGTCCTGCGCCGGCTCCCGCGATATGAAGCGGGATCGCGCCGCGATCCTGCATCATATCGCGTCGGTCCCGGCGCTCATCAACGGCCGGGACCCGCGGCTAATACCACACATCGCCGATCGCGGCGATGTGCGGTATTAACCCTTTAGAAGCGGCGGTCAAAGCTGACCGCCGCTTCTAAAGTGAAACTGAAAGTGACCCGGCTGCTCAGTCGGGCTGTTCGGGACCACCGCGGTGAAATCGCGGCATCCCGAACAGCTGACCGGACACCGGGAGGGCCCTTACCTGCCTCCTCGGTGTCCGATCGACGAATGACTGCTCCGTGCCTGAGATCCAGGCAGGAGCAGTCAAGCGCCGATAACACTGATCACAGGCGTGTTAATACACACCTGTGATCAGGATGAGAGATCAGTGTGTGAGGTGTTATAGGTCCCTATGGGACCTATAACACTGCAAAAAAAATGTAACAAAAAAGTGTTAATAAAGGTCATTTAACCCCTTCCCTAATAAAAGTTTGAATCACCCCCCTTTTCCCATAAAAAAAATAAAACAGTGTAAAAAAATAAAATAAACATATGTGGTATCGCCGCGTGCATAAATGTCCGAACTATAAAAATATATCATTAATTAAACCGCATGGTCAATGGCGTACGCGCAAAAAAATTCCAAAATCCAAAAAAGCGTATTTTGGTCACTTTTTAAACCAATAAAAAAATGAAAAAAAAGTGATCAAAAAGTCCGATCAAAACAAAAGTCATACCGATAAAAACTTCAGATCACAGCGCAAAAAATGAGTCCTCATACCGCCCTGTACATGGAAAAATTAAAAAGTTATAGGGGTCAGAAGATGACATTTTTAAACGTATACATTTTCCTGCATGTAGTTATGATTTTTTCCAGAAGTGCGACAAAATCAAACCTATATAAGTAGGGTATCATTTTAACTGTATGGACCTACAGAATAATGATAAGGTGTAATTTTTACCGAAATATGCACTGCGTAGAAACTGAAGCCCCCAAAATTTACAAAATGGCGTTTTTTTTTCAATTTTGACGCACAATGATTTTTTTTCCGTTTCGCCGTGCATTTTTGGGTAAAATGACTAATGTCACTGCAAAGTAGAATTGGCGACGCAAAAAATAAGCCATAATATGGATTTTTAGGTGGATAATTGAAAGGGTTATGATTTTTAAAAGGTAAGGAGGAAAAAAACGAAAGTGCAAAAACGGAAAAACCCTGAGTCCTTAAGGGGTTAAAGGCAAGGAGGAAAAAACGAAAATGCAAAAACTGAAAAATCCCGGGTCCTTAAGGGGTTAAATCTTAAAGCTCCCCATCTCTATCCCCTAGGGCGCGTGCGCTGGAGCAGTGAGGCAGAGGCTGGGGCAGGAGAAGCACCAGGTGCCAGCCCCGCCGACAGCAGCAGATAACGGGACCATGCGCTCAGGGCCAGCGTGTGTGGCCAGAGCGCATAACGTAACAATATCCCGTCATCATATTCCGTCATCATATCTCGACCCCATATCCTGACCTCCTATCCTGTCCTCATATCTTGACCTCATATCCCCTCCTCCAATCCCGTCCTCATATCCCAACCTCCTATTGCGTCCTCCTATCTCGACCTCATATCCTGTCCTCATATCCCGTCCTCATATCCCGACCTCATATCTAGACCTCCAATCCCGACCTCCTATCCTGTCTTCATATCCTGACCTCCTATCAATCCTCCTATCTCGACCTCCTATCCCTTCCTCATACCCCGACCTCCTATTCCATCCTCATATCTCAACCTTATATCCCAACCTCCTATCCCGTCCTCCTATCTCAACCTCATATCCTGTCCTCATATCCCGTCCTCATATCACGACCTCCTATCTCAACCTCCTATCCCGACCTCCTATGCCAATCTCCTATCCTGACCTCCTATCCCATCCTCATATCCCGGTCTCATATCTCTACCTTCTTTCTCGACTTCCTATCCCGACCTCCTATCCCATCCTCATATTCTGTCCTCATATTCCATCCTCATATCTCAACCTCATATCCTGACATCCTTTTGTGACCTAATTTCCCGTCCTCCTATCTCGACCTCATATTCCGTCCTCATATTCCGACCTCATGCCGACCTCATATCGCATCCTCATATCCCATCCTCATATCTTGTCCTCACAATCCGTCTTCATATCTTGACCTCATTTACCATCCTTATATCCCGTCCTCATATCCCGTCCTCATATCCTGTCCTCATGTTCCATCCTCATTTCCTGTCCTCAGGTGGGACTGATTTGTGATGAAGATATTGTAAGCTGAAATTGGAAGGGGATGTGGCTTTGTGGGACTAGGCGTGATTTGCACAAAAAGGGTAAATAATAAAAGGGTGGGGCTTAAAATGTGGGTGTGTCTTTGCGAGATGGGGTGTAGCTTGCAAGCATGATTGACACATTCACCAGGAGAGGCAGAGCTTGTGGAGTAAGGTACTGGAAGTCTCATATACTTGCATGGGACTTTGAAACAAAAACCCATCTTTTATATAAGAGTGTAGGTAAGGGTTAATTTAACTATCATATATTTTTATTTAACATATAAGTAATATGTGTACCAGGTATTATTGAAATATGCCAAGTTTCATGTTAATATTTTTTAGCCATTTGGACATGATGCTGTAACATACACACACATTAGCCCTGATTTACTAAGAATGTAGTGTTTATCTTGGAGTGATTTCAGGTTTACTCCGAATATTTTTCTCCCTGATTTACTAATCTTTCACCTATTTTTTTTCTGTGGCAGGGAAGTTAACTGTCGCCCTTATCACGGAGTAATTAAGCAGGGGAGCGGGCGGCATGCTCCTCCCCAGCCATATACAGTGTACTTTTACTTTTTTTTTTTCAAATAGAAGAGCTGCAGTGGGGAAAGATATATAGAATTGCTGTTTTTTTTTGTATATGTCTGGCTCCTCACAGCTTCTATATATTTTGTCCCCTGCTGCGCTATATGTCTTGTCCCCCGCCGCATATACCCACCTCAGCGCATGTATATATATATATATGCCCCCCACAGCGCATGTATATATATATGCCACCCGCACAGCGCAGTCATATGCCCCCCGCAGCGCATGTGTGTATATATATATGCCCCCTGCACAGTGCAATCATATGCCCCCCAGCAGCACATGTGTATATATATATATATATATATATATATATATATATATATATATATCTAGTAGTAGAAGAAGAACAGCACAGCCAAATAGAAGAAAAAAAATATCGTGAGGGGGTGCACGCAGCTCCTGGATCCTTGGTTAGGGGATCATCGTTCAAACAGAAGAAAAAATCTTGTCCACAGCACCAAAGTTCATGAAAAAATATGTGTTTTTATTCCATAAAAGGTGTCAATACAACAGCGACGTTTCAGTCAGCTCAACCTGACCTTTCTCAAGCATCACACAACCAGTGCTAACCATATCTTTATAGAGGCACCAATTACAAATGGTACCAATTGATGTGCAAAATCAATCATTAAATAAAGTGCAAATGCATAGTGTAAACAATACAAAAAATATATACACATAAGTAATAAAGTACAAAACCAAGAAAAATACAAAAGTGAGACTTATACACAATACAGTGCAGTAAATACATTAGGATAAACACTAATTGTGTTTAATTAATAAAGTGACACACATGTGTAGTCAGACATACAGGGTTAAAAAGGTGGGGGAACACACACTCACCGGATGACAAAGTATATCCACGCTATTACAGTATTCGGCATCAGGAAGTAACAACAGCGCCTGCGCGCCTCGTTCTCAGAGCGTCTCGTGTGGCAAGTAGATCTAGGCCAATCAGCGGATGGCGTCCAGGTGCCCATGGCGACGCGCCGCGAAATCTAACGCATGCGTACATCACCACGAGACAACCTGCGCCATCTTGAGTGTGGGAAACAAGCCTCTCATATCTCAAAGAGGACAAACTAAGAAAATAGTAAATCTCTATCAAGTACGACTACCAGGTGGCAATATAAGGTCCTAGTCCCCTGCAGCCATCGTATCATACAGATTCAGGAGGTCCGCACTCATGTGTATCGCCAGCATCCGGCTTTCGGAGGCTAGAAACGCACAGTGTGCACGCGACCCACACCTCCACACTTCGTATGAAGGTGTGTGGTCACAGAACACAGCTACGCCGACCACCCTAGGACCCTCTTGGTCCATAAACCACACACAAGATCACACAGTCAAGGACATTTGGACCAACCTGGTGTCTAGTATCCAAAATTATAATAACCAAAATGAACAGAACGAAAATAGAAAATGAAAAGCATAAAATTAAAAAATAAGGATACAATAGAAAAATAAAAAATAAAAAATAATAATAACAAAAAGTTTTTTAAAAAAAATAAAAAAATAAAAAATAAAAAAATATAATAAAAAAATAAAAAAAAAATAAAAAAAAAAAAATAGAGAGAATTTTTAATTAGACTGGAGGCTGTACCACAACGCCACACTACATCGCCACATAAGAGACTCATGAGACTCACATAAATAGTCAATCTACAACGTTTTATTAATAAAACTATAGGAGTACTTTAAGGAAGATCCTACTTGAAAATGATTTTGACTCCTTTATTGGCAAACAGAAAGATTTTTTGTCTAGACACAGGAGTGAATTGGAGACCAATAAAAAGCGGAAATGGTACAGGGATGTACAGGATTATAACTCGGAAAGAGTATACAATTGGAACACATCCTATATGAACTTTAGACGCAATAAAAAGGGTAAATCCTTTTCAGGTGGAGAACCTACTGAGGATAAGAATCCTGCCAATGGACAATCCGCACCACAGGATGATCACCTTCCTACTTTTTTAGGCCAGGGCCCTACAGGAGACGCCCAAGGAGGGGCGGGAGGAAACACAAACGACGGTATAAGAGACAGAGGAAGAATTAAAAACCGTTGTGAACATTTCCTCCAAGGAACTCTCTGCAGACCAACTTAAAGTGCTAAATAAGGGTTTAAATTTTTGTCCTAGTTCACTTACGGACTGGTTCCAACTTGAATTGGACTTTAGTCAATTTTTACGTCGTATTAAATTGAAAGTCTGGTTTGCCACTAAGAATAGGGAGGTTACGAATATTGATCAATCTGTCACCCATTCTAATGCTACTCTTGTTTCCAGTAATACAGGCAGTTTGAAGTTACAACCATTGGGCCTGAGAAATGTAAGTGATTTTAATCCGCCATTTGAGTCACATGCAATCAGTACCTTTGAACAATGTGTTAAACAAGATTTCCTTATCTTGAGGAATAGAAATGCTCGCCTTAAACATCCTAACATTACACGTGGGGAGTTGGATTCTGTACTGGAGCTTGCCCATGACCGCGATCGCATAATTAAACCTGCTGATAAAGGGGGAGCGATCGTGGTGATGGACAAGACCCAGTATATTAGGGAGGCTGAGAGACAGTTGAACGATAGGTTGGTATATGAGAGACTTACACATGACCCCAAATTTGATATTGAAAGGAAGATACAAATAATCCTGAACAATGCTGTGGGGGCTGGCATCATTGATGTGGATACTAAGAAATTTCTGACAGTGCTCTTTCCGGTAACACCGCTATTATATCTATTACCTAAGATCCACAAGAGTTTAGTGGATCCCCCGGGACGGCCTATCGTTTCGGGCACTAATTCTATTACATCACGTATCTCGGTGTTTCTAGATAGAGTACTGCGTCCCTTTGCTGTAAATACAAGATCATACATTAGGGATACCACCGACTTTTTGGATAAAATTAAGGATATTCAGTTGCCAAATGATGTTATCATTGCCTCCTTTGATGTTGTGAGCCTCTACACCTCCATCCAACATGATGGGGGTGTAGAGGCTGTAATTAGATGTTTGACAAAGGCAGATTTTTCTCCAGATGATACTGAGTTTCTTATCTCCCTATTGCGGTTGGTCTTGGAGAATAACTATTTTTTATTTAATGATGAATTTTTTTACAGAAAAGAGGAACCGCAATGGGGAGTAACACTGCGCCAACTTACGCTAATATATATATGGCGCATTTTGAGGAGATGTACGTCTATGTGTCGCACCACTTCAGGCATGTCCTGGGGTGGTGGCGATACATAGACGACATCTTCCTCATCTGGAGTGGGGGAGTGTCTGAATTACTCTCTTAAATAATGTGACTCCTAGCATCCAATTTACTCTTACACATTCTTTTCGGTCTGTCAGCTTCTTAGATGTACTGGTGAATATTGTAGGCGGTCATTTAACAACGGATTTGTATATTAAGCCCACGGACTGCAATATGCTGTTGAAATTTGAAAGTAGTCACCCCAGGCCTATGGTTAACTCCTTGCCCTTCAGCCAAATGCTGAGGGCAAGGAGGATAACAGATACAGATGAGAAGTTGGAGGTAGCATTGGAAAGGATGGCCAGCAACTTTATCAAAAGGGGCTATCCTAGGAGGTTGGTAGAAAGACACAAAACTTGTGTAAAACAGATGGAGAGGATACCAGAAAGGAGGAATAGAGAAGAGACAAGAGTTCCCTTTGTTACAACATATAGTGAGGACTCCATTGCTATAGGCAGAGTTATTAGGAAACATTGGCCTATATTACAGAGCTGTTTTGATATTCCTGAACTTAATACTTTTCCTCTCATGTCATATAGAAGACAGACTAATCTAAAGGATAAACTGGTGAAGGCGGATATATCACAGAGACAAGTGGGCACCCAGAGGTATTTGACAACTATGAATAAGGGTAGTTTCCCTTGTAGACGTTGTGTCAACTGTAGTTTGATGTGTAAGGGCAATAATTTTGTACATCCCAAAAATGGACAGACTTTTCCTATCAGGCACTATCTTACATGCGATAGCGCCTATGTGGTTTATGTGCTTTGGTGCCCATGTGGTCTCCTATATGTGGGGGAGACCACATGGGATTTCAAAACGCGCATGAACCAACATAGGTACACTATACGGAAGAAAAAAATGGATTTACCTGTCTCAAGTCATTTTTCTACTATGGGACATACGGAAAAAGAGTTGAGGTTCATCATCGTCGATCATGTCCCTCCACTCAAACGAGGTGGGGACAGACAGGCGATGCTGAAAAAACTTGAACTTAAATGGATCTTCAAGTTGGGGTCTCTCAAACCGGTTGGTTTGAATGTAGAATTCAAAACTCCACACAGAGTAGTTAATCAGTAATCCTGTTCCTTTGATATCTGGATCTATGAGTACTTGGTAACTTTACATTATCAGTGCTAGCATAAAAATGTATATTCTAACTTTTTAACTTGTCTTCTCTCTTGTTTTTTAGGTGGACTTTGGGATATACTGAACACTCACCTGATGACTATAATAATTACTATAGTTTTATTAATGAAACGTTGTAGATTGACTATTTATGTGAGTCTCATGAGTCTCTTATGTGGCGATGTAGTGTGGCGTTGTGGTACAGCCTCCAGTCTAATTAAAAATTCTCTCTATTTTTTTAAAAAAAAAATTTATTTTATTTTTTTATTATATTTTTTTATTTTTTATTTTTTTATTTTTTTTTTAAAACTTTTTGTTATTATTATTTTTTATTTTTTATTTTTCTATTGTATCCTTATTTTTTAATTTTATGCTTTTCATTTTCTATTTTCGTTCTGTTCATTTTGGTTATTATAATTTTGGATACTAGACACCAGGTTGGTCCAAATGTCCTTGACTGTGTGATCTTGTGTGTGGTTTATGGACCAAGAGGGTCCTAGGGTGGTCGGCGTAGCTGTGTGCTGTGACCACACACCTTCATACGAAGTGTGGAGGTGTGGGTCGCGTGCACACTGTGCGTTTCTAGCCTCCGAAAGCCGGATGCTGGCGATACACATGAGTGCGGACCTCCTGAGTCTGTATGATACGATGGCTGCAGGGGACTAGGACCTTATATTGCCACCTGGTAGTCGTACTTGATAGAGATTTACTATTTTCTTAGTTTGTCCTCTTTGAGATATGAGAGGCTTGTTTCCCACACTCAAGATGGCGCAGGTTGTCTCGTGGTGATGTACGCATGCGTTAGATTTCGCGGCGCGTCGCCATGGGCACCTGGACGCCATCCGCTGATTGGCCTAGATCTACTTGCCACACGAGACGCTCTGAGAACGAGGCGCGCAGGCGCTGTTGTTACTTCCTGATGCCAAATACTGTAATAGCGTGGATATACTTTGTCATCCGGTGAGTGTGTGTTCCCCCACCTTTTTAACCCTGTATGTCTGACTACACATGTGTGTCACTTTATTAATTAAACACAATTAGTGTTTATCCTAATGTATTTACTGCACTGTATTGTGTATAAGTCTCACTTTTGTATTTTTCTTGGTTTTGTACTTTATTACTTATGTGTATATATTTTTTGTATTGTTTACACTATGCATTTGCACTTTATTTAATGATTGATTTTGCACATCAATTGGTACCATTTGTAATTGGTGCCTCTATAAAGATATGGTTAGCACTGGTTGTGTGATGCTTGAGAAAGGTCAGGTTGAGCTGACTGAAACGTCGCTGTTGTATTGACACCTTTTATGGAATAAAAACACATATTTTTTCATGAACTTTGGTGCTGTGGACAAGATTTTTTCTTCTATATATCTCTAGGATGGATGCCGCAGCACACGAAGAGTTCAAGTACAAAAACAGTGGTTTATTCCATGGTAATACAAGCTAGCAACGTTTCTGCTGCCAATGCAGCCTTTTTCAAGCAACAAAATGGTGACCATACAAGATATTTATGTGCAAATGAACAAACAAATCAATCAAACATGTGGTAAATCAATTAGTGCAAATAAAGTGTAAAATATACGTTTAAGATATAGGGTAGTTCAAACCACTATAATGTAAATATTGCACAAGTGCCCATTAGTGGGATTAAAATCAATATACATATTAAAAAACTGCTACATATAATATAAAAGTACATCACAGTATAAATTGTTTTACAAAGGTCCATGTGTACCTAATCAGAAATGATGAGAGGCGGGGGCAGGATGGTCACGTTCTCCCAACTCGTCTCCATGAGAACCGCTGTTGCTGTGGGTAACAGCAAGGTTGCAGCATATGTCTAACATAATCAAATCCTTGCAGGGCGCCAAGAGCGGCCACATGACCACGACATCAGCTGACTCGGATGTCACGTGACCGCTCCCCCTCCTGCGCACGCATACTATAGAAAGTAAGCACATACTGCCATGGTGGATAAGGGAAGGTCGGGCAACCTGGTTTCCCTATCCGGAGTGCGTTTGAGTAAGACGCACATCGGAGCACAAGTAACAAGTGCATAATCTGAATGTGCATGTAACAGAATAAAGATAATCAAAGTAAAAATTATAAATGATAAGTAATTTTAAATAATAAAAAATGAATAAAAAAAATAAAAATAAAATAAATAAATAAATTAAAAATAAATAAATAAAAATGAAAAATAAAGTAAAAAAAATGATAAAATAGTAATAATAAGAGTAGTAATGATACTAGATGGTGATAATGCATTCTGGACAGTGGTCTAAACCCGGCTCCACGCATGATTGACACACACATCGGGCTATTCAGGCCATACTCGCCCCAATTATTTTGGGGGGATTCACCTCAAGGTACCCGCCGGCGTTAACCGTCAGATTCGGGTCCCCAGTGATAGGCCTATAGAGGTGGGTATCCACCAAGGGCAGCCCCGCAATACTCTCCCACACACTAAGAACGGGTATATTAAATACCATTGTCCATATCACTTTACAAAGTATGTATTCAATAGTCGAAAATTATAAATATACATAAATAACTAATGACTGAATAATAATAAATAAAAAAATCTGTAAAAACCAAATGTAAAAAGATAGATAAAAATACACATACAAAGAAAAATAAAAAAATAAAAAATAATAAAAAATATAGAAAATATAAAAAATATAAGAAATAAGAATAGACAGGATTGAATATAAAAATAAGCTAAATAATAATAATGATGATGAACAAGAGAGTAAAATGAAAAAATAAGGTGGTGGTGAGAAAATAAAAATAGTGAATTGAAAGAAGTGTAGGCATAATCTACCTATGGACATATAGATATGTCAATATATGTGCACAAAACTAAGTGAACTGAAGAAATCATTTATTACAACACCATGGCAGAAGACATTTGAAATAAAATCATTATAAAATTAACAGCTGACAAGCAAGGACACCTGTGACCACCCTGTTCCCATATGTATCTGGAAGACAAAAAACAAAAGATATAGTAGTTACAATATAATCATAGTGAAAGTTTATGTACATGAATGTCACCATTCCTACTGTTGGGTTTCATCAAGTTTATTCTATCATCATTACTACGCATTATAAATTTGAGGTGTAATACTGAAATCTACATTAAGCCCCTTAGGTCGGAGCGCCTGTGTCTCAAAGATCCATTTAAGTTCCAATTTCCTGAGTTTATTCGTACGGTCGCCCCCCCCCCCTCTTTAATGGAGGGATGTGATCCACTAAAATGAATTTCAAATCCCATTCCGAGTGGCCTTTCTCCACACAGTGTTTTGACACCAGCAAGTCTAATCGTTTTTTACGAACAGTGTATCGATGATGATTAATACGATTTTTGAAGTCCCATGTGGTCTCACCAACATAGATGAGACCACATGGGCACACAAAGATATAGATGACATACGAAGAAGTGCATGTTAGGTAATGTTTTAATTTATAGACCTTGCCGGTGTTCGGGTGTACAAACTGGGGTCCCTTCAACATCTGTGGACAATTGATACATTGGCAACAAGGATATGATCCTTTATTTTGCAACGTTAAATATTGCTGTGTAGGCATTTGTCTTGAAACGTCCGTCTTCACAAGTTTATCCCTGAGGTTGCTCGACCTCCTGTATGACATCAGGGGGGGACCGGCAAACTCAGGGATATTTGGAAAACTTCTTTGTAGAATTTTCCAATGACTATTAATGGTTCGGGCAATTTGGCTTGAATGTGAGCCAAATGTAGTTATGCATGCTACTCTAGGATTGGGTGACCGATTCCTAGACTCGTGTATAAGATCATGTCTATTCATATCCATCACCTTCTTCTTACTATCTCTCAGCAATCGTGGAGGATAACCACTTTGCAGGAAATTTTTTGTCACTTGATCTAATGCCAATTCCGCTTCATCATCCTTCTCAATGATGTGTCGTGCCCGCAGCATTTGGCTTGCTGGCAATGACCGCACCATGGGGCGGGGATGATTACTCTTGTAATGTAATGTAGAATTAGTATCAGTCGGTTTGACATATAAATTCGTAACAAGTCTGTGATCTTGAATTCGTAACAAGTCTTGAATAGATACTAGTGTATCTAAAAAGTTAACAGAATTACGTGAGTGTGTCAAAATAAATGTAATATGCTCGTTGATGGAATTCAGAAAGTGATGGAAAGAAAATAAAGAATCTTCTGTACCCCTCCAGACCAGGAAGACATCGTCTATGTACCTCCACCACCCCAATAAGTTATCGGAGTGGTTGGATACATAGACGAGGTCCTCCTCCAGCACCGCCATGTACACGTTGGCATAGGCGGGTGCCACGTTCGTGCCCATGGCGGTGCCGGTGGTCTGGAGGTAGAATGTATCATTAAACATAAAGTAATTGTTACATAAGATAGCGTAAAGTAACTCAATAATGAAGTCGAGTTGTGCAGATGAATAATCCAATTCTCTCATGGACCTGACAGGCTGTACATCCCCATCATGTGGGATGGAGGTGTACAGGCTGACCACGTCAAGAGTGGCCACAAAGGCCCCCTCAGGAATATGTAAATCTGCAATTTTTTTAAGGAAATCAGAAGTATCCCACAGATAGGATCTCGCGTGCATAGCATATGGTCGCAAGACCCGGTCTGCAAAGATGGAAAGATTACTGGTAATAGAACCCCGCCCGGAGACAATGGGGGGGGGGGGGGGTTCTCCAAAGATTTATGAATCTTTGGTAGAAGATACAGCATAGGTATAATAGGATGTTCAATATACAAAAAATCATGTAGTGTTTTATCAATCAAACATTGTTCCAAAGCCCGGTCCAGCATCTCCTTGACTCTTGTGGAAATACATTTAGTTGGATCACTAATTAGAATTTGATATGTGTTAGTATCGTTTAATTGGCGATTAGCCTCCTCAATGGACTTACTCCGGTCCATAACCACAATGGCTCCGCCCTTGTCCACAGGCTTCATCACCAAATTGTGGCTATGGACCAGATCATTGAGGGCGTGTATTTCAGCACGTGTTAAATTGGTGTTAGAGAAATCTATCTGTGTAGTTTTAAGTTGTTCAATGTCACGTCTAATGAATTGACAATATGTTTCAAAACCGCAGGAGTCAATGGAGGGCTGGAACCGACTTGGTATACATAAATCAAAGTCAGAAAAATTAAAACAGTCAGATTGTAATGCATTAGAAGGTACAAATATGTTATCTTTAACTGGATGTTGTGCAAACCATATTTTCAACTTAATTTTTCCAAAAAATTGTAATAGAACGAGTTCCAATTGGAACCAATCTGTCTGACTAGATGGACAATAATTAAGTCCCTTAGCAAGAAGTATCAATTGGTCAGAAGTTAGTACAGAGGAAGATATATTTACCGTTGATGGTGATTCTATTTCTTCTTGAATGGCAATTTGGCTTGAGTTGTCGGCGGCCTCCCTGCCTGGTGGGTTTCCTTCGGAATGTTGACCTGTGCCTAAAAAATTAGGGTCAGTATTATCAGCAGAGTTTGCACTAGAAGTGGCATTATCAAAGTCCATATTAGAGTCTTTGTTTTTACGGAATCGTTTCTGAGAAGAATTTTCTCCCCATGTATAGATGCGTCCTGTTGTATAATCAAAATTGTCCCGTTGCCATTTGTTGCCTTTAGTTGTTTCTTGGTCCAGTAAAAATTTTTGAAGAAATTGTTCTTGTTTATCCACAATCTTGGAGAAATCTTCTTCCGTGCAAATAGAACGCATGGAAGTCACAATTGTGGCAATCCTGGCCTGAGTATCTTGAGCGTCCTTTTGAAGGAACTCCATGTTTAGTACCATTAGATCAAAAGAATATTTGTTAGAAATATGTTCAAATTTGGACCTATATTCCAGGTCTTGGGAGTAGGCATTATCTCGAGGTTGATAGCGAAGTCCACGTGGAATACGCTGGGATCTGAAGTACTCACATAAAGTGGTTAGATGAAGATTCAGTGCAGTTAATCGCTTAGTCTCGTTAGTATATTGCCTCTGGAGGTCCACCAAAGAGGGTGTACGTAAAAATGCAGCGTCTCTCTTGATGTTACCTAGAATTCTGTCGATGTCCCCAGCCGAGTAGGAGAAAGTATTAGCAGGAATCACTGTGGTAGTATCAGATGATGAAGACTCCATAGTTGAGGGTGCACGCTCCAGCGACCAACTCCAATACAACACAAAAAAAGGATAGAGCAGCACGTCCCACGAATATATGATGGCGGTGCAAGCGGCGAGTGAAGCCCTGGTCAAGGCAGGTTGGACATCTAGGAAGGATGCCGCAGCACATGAAGAGTTCAAGTACAAAAACAGTGGTTTATTCCATGGTAATACAAGCTAGCAAC
The DNA here is from genome assembly GCF_029499605.1 of Hyla sarda. Lineage (NCBI taxonomy): Eukaryota > Metazoa > Chordata > Amphibia > Anura > Hylidae > Hyla > Hyla sarda. Next base: position 237,280,277 of record NC_079193.1, on the reverse strand, counting down.
GTTTCTGCTGCCAATGCAGCCTTTTTCAAGCAACAAAATGGTGACCATACAAGATATTTATATGCAAATGAACAAACAAATCAATCAAACATGTGGTAAATCAATTAGTGCAAATAAAGTGTAAAATATACGTTTAAGATATAGGGTAGTTCAAATATATATTATATTTATAATTTTCCACTATTGAATACATACTTTGTAAAGTGAAATGGACAATGGTATTTAATATACCCATTCTTAGTGTGTGGGAGAGTATTGCGGGGCTGCCCTTGGTGGATACCCACCTCTATAGGCCTATCACTGGGGACCCGAATCTGACGGTTAACGCCGGCGGGTACCTTGAGATGAATCCCCCCAAAATAATTGGGGCGAGTATGGGCGACTGAGGTGCTGGGCCTGAAAAGCCCGATGTGTGTGTCAATCATGCGTGGAGCCGGGTTTAGACCACTGTCCAGAATGCATTATCACCATCTAGTATCATTACTACTATTATTATTACTATTTTATAATTTTTTTACTTTATTTTTCATTTTTATTTACTTATTTTTTATTTATTAAAAAATTTTTTATTCATTTTTTATTATTTAAAATTACTTATCATTTATAATTCTTACTTTGATTATCTTTATTCTGTTTAAAATGTATATCCATCATCTATGTCTCGATTTGTGCCTTTATTTAGGCACATTCGTGACAGTGATGCTGGATTACTCAGTTTTTTTTCCAGTTTTGCACATTCACATACTTTTACATGCACATTTAGATTATACAACTGTCACTTGTGCTCCGATGACAGTGATGCCGGATTATTCTGCTTTTTTTCAGTTTTTTCACACTCACATATTCTTACATGCACATTCAAATTATGCACTTGTTACTTGTGCTCCGATGTGCGTCTTACTCAGACGCACTCCGGATAGGAAAACCAGGTTGCCCGACCTTCCCTTATCTACCATGGCAGTATGTGCTTACTTTCTATAGTACGCGTGCGCAGGCGGGGGAGCGGTTACGTGACATCCGAGTCAGCTGATGTCGTGGTCATGTGGCCGCTCTTGGCGTCCTGCAAGGATTTGATTATGTTAGACATATGCTGCAACCTTGCTGTTACCCACAGCAACGGCGGTTCTCATGGAGACGAGTTGGGAGAACGTGACCATCCTGCCCCTGCCTCTCATCATTTCTGATTAGGTACACATGGACCTTTGTAAAACAATTTATACTGTGATGTACTTTTATATTATATGTAGCAGTCTTTTCATATGTATATTGATTTTAATCTCACTAATGGGCACTTGTGCAATATTTACATTATAGTGGTTTGAACTACCCTATATCTTAAACGTATATTTTACACTTTATTTGCACTAATTGATTTACCACATGTTTGATTGATTTGTTTGTTCATTTGCATATAAATATCTTGTATGGTCACCATTTTGTTACTTGAAAAAGGCTGCATTGGCAGCAGAAACATTGCTAGCTTGTATTACCATGGAATAAACCACTGTTTTTGTACTTGAACTCTTCGTGTGCTGCGGCATCCTTCCTAGAAGTCTAACCTGCCTTGACCAGGGCTTCACTCGCCGCTTGCATCGCCATCATATATTCGTGGGACGTGCTGCTCAATCCTTTTTTTGTGTGTATATATATATATATATATATATATATATGCCCCCCGCAACAGCCCAATCATAAGCTCCTGGCAGCGCATGTAGATATATGTATATATGCCCCCCGCACAGTGCAATCATAAGCTCCCGGTAGCGCTATCATTGACACGCATTCTTTTAGCACAGCATCTGGCCGGGAAGCCGGCTGCCCGATGCTCTGCTAATCAATGATAGCGCTTCAGAGGCATATGTGTATATATATACTAGCTGAGTACTCGGCGTTGCCTGGTTTTTCCTTCCTAATCCTTGTTGAGGAGGAAAATCAACAAAGGGGTAAGCTTTTGACTTCATATGCCATCCTCATATATTGTTGTCATATCCCATCCCACCCCATATCCCATCCTCATATCTCAACCTCATATCCCGTCCTCATAACCCATCAGCATATCTCGACCTCATATCCTGACCTCCTATCCCATCCTCATATCTCGACCTCCTATCCCGTACTCATATCCTGACCTCCTATCTCGACCTCATATGCCGTCATCCTATCCCATCCTCCTATCTCGACCTCATATCCTGTCCTCATATCCCGACCTCATATTCCAACCTCCTATCCTGTCCTCCTATCTCGACCTCATATCCCGACCCCATATCCCATCCTCCTATCCCAACCTCCTATCCCGACCTCCTATCTCATCCTCATATCCCGTCCTCATATTCTGACCTTCCATCTCGACCTCATATCCCATCCTCATATCCCGACCTCATATCCCGACCTCATATCTCGACCTCCTATCCCAACCGATTATATGTGTACCAGGTATTATTGAAAAATCTCCAGCTGTACAGAAGTTATGTGGGAACATACATTTCCAATTGATTTGCATGGGACTTTAAACAAAAACTCAGACCCTCACAAATGAGGGTAGTTAAGGGTTAAATTAGCTATCATCTATTTTAAGTGGACATATAACTAACATGTAACCAAGTATTATCGAAATATCTCCAGCCGTTTGGATGTTATGCATATATTTCCCACAGACTTGTATGGGACTTTAAACAAAGGGTTAAATCACCTATCCTATGTGGTTTTTTGACATATAAGTAACATGTGTGCCAAGTTTTATGTTAAGGGGATCGTGGCGGTATATAGGCAGCTGGACTCGGTCAAGTTTAGGAGTAATAACTGAATTTTATTTGGGTAGATCACAGATAACAGGTTTCGAGGGGTGCGACCGCCTCTTCGTCAGATCCAATGATAAGGCAGATGTGAGAGGCCACCAGGAATCGTGTCTGCCTCCCTCTCCTGTGCCACCAGCCACTGTAGTTCCAGTGTCACCACCTTCACCCCATGAGGCCTCGTGCGGTGAGGATGACAGGGATCCTTCAAGGACAACACAGCAGACGATGAGCAAGAAACTTACTCTCTCCACAGTTCTGATTCTGCTGGCTGTTGCTTTAGTTGCTGCTGCTTTCGGGTATGTTGCCAGAAGGAAGATGCAGAACTTTGCTTCACTTTCTATAGGTGGTCACGTGTTTCCTATAGAAAGTGGAGTGAAGTTCTGCATCTTCCTTCTGGCAACATACCTGATTTGCATGAGACTTTAAACAAAAACCCCGACCCTCACAAATGGGGGTAGTTAAGGGTTAAATTAACTATCCTATATTTTAAGTGGACATATAAGTAACATGTGACCAAGTATTTTCAAAATATATCCAGCCTCTCCATCTCCAAGTTATGCAGTAATATATATTTCCCATAGACTTGTATTGGACTTTAAACAAAAACCACGCCCCTGGCAAATAGGGGTGAGTAAGGGTTAAATTACCTATCCTATGTTTGTTGCTGACATATAAGTAACTTGTGTGCCAAGTTTCATGTTAATATCTTCAGCCATTTGGACGTGATGCTGGAACATACACACATACACACACATTACACATGCTCTGATCTGTCTGGTTTTCCTCAGCTCAAATCCACCACATTTTATGTGGAAACCTTAGTAGATATGTTGGGTTTTTGGAAAATGTCGGGAACACGCCCCTTTTCAGAGACCACGCCCCTTTCTTGCAGCCACGCCCCTTTTCAGGTTTTCTTTGCAAAATGGAGAGTTAGTCGGGGTTTTTTCAATTCTGGCGCAAATTCTGGTGCAAAATCTGGTGCAGACAGAATTTCTGGCACAATGCGACAGAATCTGGCGCACAACCTGACAAAACGTGTTGGGTTTGCAATAGTAAATGAGGGCCAATGAGTTTTCTATATAAAGATAAGTATGTCACAAAACTAAAGCAAAAAAAAATGCCTACAGAACTCGCTTACCTAAGCAACGATGATAAATGTCCCCGATAGTTGATCAAAATTTAAGCATCATAGAAAAATAGAGCATTTCTTCTAGGATAGTGTAAGCGATGGTTCTTTATGATGTGTCTAATAAATAAGAGTTATCAGTATCCAGGCATATACAAGTTGTTAATTTGCTTATTCCGGAGTGTAGTTTTGTTCCTGATCCACTGCAATTGGCTGTCAAGCAAATTGAATTCTCTGAGTGCTTCAGTATTTTTTCCTTTAATTCAGATCCAATACTGTCACTAAATGTCTGAAATAATTTACTTTTTCTGATCCTGTTAAAATGTTTCCTGTCACCCCATCATGCTTATAAGAGCTGGTAAACTTGATTTAATACGAAAGGACATCTTGGGAAATTCAGAAATGTTTAAGATCTGAGTCTCTCAAATGTACAGTTGCTGGCCACATAAATGGATTATGTAAGATGAAAAAAAAATTTTGTGGGAAGAAATCTTTATAACTATATAGCTTTTATAACAAAATCAATATCCATTTAATCCTTCTCCTGCAAACCATTACTATTTAGTCCAGGGGTATCAAACTCAAATTATCTGGGGGCCACTGGAGGTAGCAGCTGGGTGAGGCTGGGCCACATGTGCCCCTCACATATAATGCCCACATCATGCGCCCCTCACATATAATGCCCCCATCATACGCCCCTCACATATAATGCCCCCATCATGAGCCCCTCACAAATTATGCCCCCATCATGCTCCCCTCATCATCCACCAGCAACACCCCCCACCAGCAGTAGTACCTCCATCATCCACCAGCAACCCCCCTCCTCATTCTCCCTACCCCCCTATGGTAACAGCATGAGCTGATGGATGGGGGTGCTACTTCTGGAGGGGGGGGGGCAAAAGTAGGCAGCAGTTCCCCCACATTAGAAAGGCAGCAGTTTCCCCACATTAGGAAGGTAGCAGTTCCCCCACATTAGGAAGGTAGCGGTTTCCCCACATTAGGAGGGTAGCAGTTTCCCACATTAGGAAGGTAGCGGTTTCCCCACATTAGGAAGGTAGCAGTTTCCCCACATTAGGAAGGTAGCAGTTTCCCCACATTAGGAAGGTAGCGGTTTCCCCACATTAGGAAGGTAGCAGTTTCCCCACATTAGGAAGCTACCAGTTTCCCCACATTAGGAAGCTACCAGTTTCCCCACATTGTGTCGTCCCCCCCCCCCCCCCGACACACACACACACAGGCACACACAGACAGACACACACTTACCTGTTCTGCACTGCGCTTCTCCTCTCCGGTGGCGGCCTGACGAGTGACTTCATTGACGTTCTCCTGTGCGCGTCGTCCCTCATCAGACTCGCGCTGGCCGGCCAACCGGAGAGAGGGGGGAGGAGGGCAGGGTAAGTGAAGGTAATGGGCTCCATTGGACGGGGTGGGGGGGTTTGATCGCGAACGCAGATGATGCGCCCCCAGCAAGTCTTGTGTGAAGTCTTCCGACATTTAGCGCTGCATGCCCAAAGCAGGGCTAAATGCCTGAAGAAGTCACCTGCCCGGCACACGAAACTGCATGTCCCGGGCGTTGGGCAACACAAATTGCACATCCCTGGTGTGGGCCACAAAATTTCGTTCCGCGGGCCGCAAATGGCCCGCGGGCCGGGAGTTTGAGACCCCTGATTTAGTATATATGTTAATAAATAGAGACCGTTTCCATTATCTTCAAAAAATAAAGTAGAACAGGCAACTGTTAAAAAAGGATGCTAGAAATATATTATGATGGCCATAATGCAGAATATTAGAATTTTCACCTGTGCCATAATAAATTACCAAATGCATATCAAGTGTATGGAGTACTACACTGGAAAACATTTTTTTTTTTTTTTTTTTATTAACTGGTGCCAGAAATTTTAACAGATTTGTAAACTACTTCTATTTAATCTTAATCCTTCCAGTACTTATCAGCTGATATATGCTCCACAGGAAGTTATTTTTATTTTGAATTTCCTTTCTCTCTGACCACGTGCTCTCTGCTGACACCTCTGTCAATTTTAGGACGTGTCCAGAGCAGGATAGGTTTGCTATGGGGATTTGCTCCAACTCTGGACAGTTTCTAAAATGGACAGAGGTGTCCGCAGAGAGCACTGTGGTCAGACATAAAGGAAATTCAAAAAGAAAAGAACTTCCTGTGGAGCATACAGCAGCTGATAAGTACTGGAAGATTTAAGATTTTTAAATAGAAGTAATTTACAAATCTGTTTAACTTTCTGTTTTCCAGCAGAGTACCCCTTTAAAGCATTCCAGAAAATAATACACAGAAAATAATAATTCTTATGTATGTTATGTATGTTACTCACTAGGTCATGCAGTCTTTTTTGATGTGTCTAGCTGTATTTGCTCTCAAATCCCTCACAAATATTCTGCAGCTCACTCATTCTGACAGCCACTGTTCAGGAAGGGGCATGTCCCAGGCAAACACTGAGCCCGCCCTCACTCACCATGCATTCCCTTCCTCCCTGAGTCTGCTTGTGCTGTGCTGGGTCTCTTCATCCAATAACTGCAGGCTGATCTGTTACCCCCTCTTTTCTGCACAGAAGAGTGCTAGTCCCACCCTCACTTCCTGGACTTTGTCTGAGCCTTTGCTTTAGCTGGGACTGGCTTTTTCTGCTGCATGGCAACAACTCCCAGCATGCACAAAAGGGCATGCTGGGAGTTGTTATGCAACAGCAGAAGGCACAACTACAACTCCCAGCATGCCCTTTGGTAGTTTGTGCATGCTGAGGGTTGTTGTTATACAACAGCTGGAGGCACATTTTTTCTATGAAAAAGTGTGCCTACAGCAATTGCATAACTACAACCCTCAGCATGCACAAACTACCAAAGGGCATGCTGGGAGTTGCAGTAGTGTGCCTCCAGCTGTTGCATAACTACAAGTCCCAGCATGCCGTTCGGCTGTAAGTGCATACTGAGAGTTGTAGTTTTGCAACAGCTGAAGGCACACTGGTTGCGAAACACAGAATTTGTTACCTAACTCAGTGATTCGCAACTGGTGTGCCTCCAGCTGTTGCAAACTACAACTCCCAGCATGCACTGATAGACCATACATGCTGGGAGTTGTAGTTTTGCAGCTGGAGGCACACTGGTTGAAAAACACTGAGTTAAGTGACAAACTCTGTGTTTTGCAACCTGTGTGCCTTCAGCTGTTGCATAACTACAACCCCCAGCATGCATGGGCAGCCAAAGGGCATGCTGGGAATTGTAGTTCTTCAACAGCTGGAGGTTTGCCCCCCCCCCCCCCCCCAGGGGCACAGGGTACACTCACATGAGCGGGGTTTGCAGTGAGTTTCTCGCTGCAAGTTTGAGATGCAGCACATTTTTCGCTGAAGCTCAAACTCCCGGCAGGAAACTCGCTGTAAACCCCCGCCCATGTGAATGTATCCTAAAAACACTACTCTACACCTACACAAAATAAAGGGTAAAAGATTACATATACATATACCCCTACACAGTTACCCCCCCCAATACACATATACCCCCTCCCCCCCCCCCCCAATAAAAATGAAAAACATCTGGTACGGCACTGTTTCCATAACGGAGCCTTCAGCTGTTGCAAAACAACAACTCCCAGTATTGCCGGACAGCCATTGACAGCCACAGCCAGGAATGCTGGGAGTTTAGCAACAGCTGGAGGCACTCTGTTTGGGAAACACTCCTGCAGGGTTATTTTGGAGTCGGATTCAAGTCTATTTCTTGCATCCGGGTCCGTCCCTATGCAAATCCCTAATTTTAAGGCAACAGTTTAGTGCCACATATGGGGTACTTCCATACTTGGGAGAAATTGCCTAACAAATTTTCGGGGGCTTTTTCTCTTTTCACCCCTTATGAAAAGGTAAAGTTAGTGTAAATTTTTTTATTTTTTACACTAACATGCTGGTGGTGCCCCACACTTTTTTCATTTTCACAAGAGGTAAAAGGAAAAAAAAGACCCCCAAAATTTTTAACACAATTTCTCCTGATTATGGAAATACCCCATATGTGGACGTAAAATGCTCTGCGGGTGCACAACAAGGCTCAGGAGTGAGAGCGTCATGTATATTTGAGGTGATTTGCACAGAGGTGGCTGATCGTTACAGCGGTTCTGACATTAATGCAAAAAAGCAAACAAACACCCACATGTGACCTCATTTTGGAAACTAAACCACTCACAGAATGTAACAAGGGGTATAGCGAGCCTTAACACCCCAAAGGTGTTCTTCTGAGTATGGAAATACCCCATGTGTGGATGTAAAGTGCTCTGCGGCGCACTACAATGCTCAGAAGAGAAGGAGCGCCATTGGGCTTTTGGGGAGAGAATGTGTCTGAAATTGAAGGCCATGTGCATTTACAAAGCCCCCATGGTGCCAGAACAGTGGACCCCCCCCCCCCCACATGTGACCCCATTTTGGAAACAACACCCCTCAAGGAATGTAACAAGCGGTGCAGTGAGCATTTACATCTCACGTGTGTCAGGCAGGGGCAGATTTTCTGTTACAAATAAAATAAAAAATATTATTTTTTTGTGCAGCGCCTGCTGTCTGGGGGCATTTTTTTTGCATGCTCCAACCCTTACAGGGGCACTGCAGCTAATCCCCATACTTTATTTTGTGGTATAAGCTTTATTTTATTTTCCCCTTATTTGCTAACTTTGGCCTGACCCTCTTTCCTGTAAAGAGTGTCCGGCCACTGATAGCGAATTGCCCACCCCACCAGGCTTTTTTGGGGCATGGTACAAAAAGTTGCGGTCTATATGGTACAGGTTGCCATGTACAACGTATATGTACTATACCGGAGTGCTGGCAACACTGGGAGATTTATACCGTTCCAGGAGGTGCTCCTAAAGGCCCTGATCTTTGGCGATCAGGGGGGAGCGGCCCCAAGCACTTCCGGAACTGTATGCGCCAGGATTGTCCCAGGCCAACACTTTCCAGGTGAGGTCCTCCACACTGGTAAGAAGGGACGATCCCAGAAAAAATGCAGAATGTGTCGCAAGAGGGGGATACGGAAGGACACCACCACTCAATGCAACACTTGCCCCGATCATCCGGGCCTCTGTGCATTAAGGATTTCTTCAATGAGTATCACACTTCCATGGAGAACTAAATTCTCCTTTCCCAATTTTAATTCCCCTTTTAGCTGCTGAGGAAAATTCCTACAGAGGACTTGAAACGCGTCCAGCTTTCCCTTCTAAGTGCCACTCCATATAGCCAATATCCCAGAGACAGAACCCTTCAATTTTCGGTGCATCAAACCTGTGCGCAACGCTCCAGCCACGAGGATACGCTACACCGGGCTAATTATCAGAGCTGTTACAAGGATCGGATCCTCTACAATTTGCTGTATCTTTTGAGACAAGCCGTGTCTGTCTCTAACAGCCGACCATCATCTGTACTAATCCGGGACCATCAGCGCCACATCAGTTACTATGTATACAACTATGCTGTACTTTTGAAGCACTGCAGTCCCCTGTTTATTTGCCCACCAAAACTCACTGCATAATTTGAGACTGCAAAATCTCTAGCAGCAGGTGTTTCATTCAAGAGAACTAAACCCTTTTCACAATTGTATGCATACATTGTGTCACTTGTCTAGCAACATTGCATCCTCCCTATAAGCTCACTTCAGACATCGCTGCATATCATTGAGACTGCCCAGTCTCTAGCAGCGGGCTCTTTGCATAAAGAGCCAGAACTTGTACATCGGATTACAAACGATTCACATACAAGGGGATTCATTTGAACAAAACTACTAAGAGATTAATATGCACTTTATTTTCATGGTACCCAACATCTGAACTATTAGATACATTTCTCAAGAATATCTCTATTTTTTCGGCTGGCTTATCGGACACTGGATAATTTTGACTGATTTATCGGACACTGTGGTTAATTTTGTCTGTTTCATCGGATACTGTGGACACACTTATATTTTTTACAATTTTATGAATTTTACTTATACCTGTTGATATTAGTTACAATTGCCATATTATATTTGTATATTTATTGTGAATTTTTATTGTGTATTTGCCGACCCACAAGGGGCCTGTGAGGTTCGGCACACACTTTAATTATCATATATATTTTATTATAATAAACATATCATCATTCAATATTTATTGACCCTGAGCCTCAATTTCCATTTTTGGTATATTATTAGGAAAATTGCAATTTTCTTTTTTCAAAAAACTACCCTTCATCCTTTGCTGGAAAATAAATCTAGGAAACACCCGTCCATCTGTTCTTTTTTTTTTACTTTCCTCTGAATGTATGTAACTGTCAGTTACTGATATGTCAGTTAGAAACACAGGCCTCAAATATGCAGTGCTCTCTCCCCCACTAAGCGCTGTGCGCATTTTCACGTAACAGTTTAGGGATGGCCACCCAAAAACACATTCCCTTAATGATGAAGCAGAGCATAGGGTTTGTGGTGGGCACAGTTTTACTTTTGGCTATACTCTGGGTCATCATAATCAGTACACAGATAGCATATCAGTTGGAGAATTGCAATTTTCCTTTTTCCTAAACTACACTTCATCCATTCCTGAAAAATAAATATGAGAAACACTCGTCCATTCCAAATGTCTACTTCACCCCTATAAATATTCCTCAGGTTGTATACTTTCTATAATGGTGTCACATGTGGGTGTTTTTTTTATCTTCCTCTGAGTATATGTAACCACCAGGTAATGAAATGTCATAGCCCTCAAATGCGAACATAGCTCTATGAGTCTTGAGTCCTGTTATTTGCCCACACAGCAGGTTGCGTCCACATATGGGGTATTTTTTACTCTTGAGAAATTGAGCTAAACTTTTTGGGGGCTTTTTCTCCTATTAGTCCTTGTGAATTAGCAAAATTTTGTGTAGCACCAGCATTTAACCCCTTAAGGACCAAAGACGTACCGGTACGTCCTTGGTCCTGCTCTCCTGATATAACGGTAACCCCGCATCATATCACGGCGGGCCCGGCGTCATAGTAAGGCCGAGACCCGCCTCTAATAGCGCACAGCACCGATCGCGGCGCCGCGCGCTATTAACCCTTTAGGTGCGCGCTCAGAGCTGAGCCGCGCGGCTAAAACCGAGAGTGAAAGCTGCCGGTTAACTCAGTGGGCTGTTCGGGATAGCCGCGGCAAAATCGCGGCATCCCGAACAGCTTACAGGACAGCGGGAGGGCTCCTACCTGCCTCCTCGCTGTCCGATCGCCGAATGACTGCTCAGTGCCTGAGATCCAGGCATGAGCAGTCATGCGGCAGAATCGACGATCACTGGTTTCCTATGAGAAACCAGTGATCAATGATGAAGATCAGTGTGTGCAGTGTTATAGGTCCCTATGGGACCTATAACACTGCAAAAAAAAAGTGAAAAAAAAAGTTAATAAAGATCATTTAACTCCTCCCCTATTAAAAGTTTGAATCACCCCCCTTTTCCCATTAAAAAAAAAACACAGTGTAAATAAAAATAAACATATATGGTATCACCGCGAGCAGAAATGTCCGAATTATAAAAATATATCATTAATTAAACAGCTCGGTCAATGGCGTGCGTGCAAAAAAATTCCAAAGTCCAAAATAGTGCATTTTTGGTCACTTTTTAGATAATTTAAAAATGAATAAAAAGCGATCAATAAGTCCTATCAATGCAAAAATGGTACCGTTAAAAACTTCAGATCACGGCGCAAAACATGAGTCCTCATACCGCCCCATACACAGAAAAATAAAAAAGTTATAGGGGTCAGAAGATGACAATTTTAACCGTATTAAGTCCGACAAAATCAAACCTATATAAGTAGGGTATCCTTTTAATCGTATGGACCTACAGAATAAAGATAAGGTGTCATTTCTACCGAAAAAATTTACTACGTAGAAACGGAAGCCCCCAAAAGTTATCATATGGATTTTTAGGTGCAAAATTGAAAGAGTTATGATTTTTTAAAGGCAAGGAGCAAAAAACGAAAATGCAAAAACGGAAAACCCCCGGTCCTTAAGGGGTTAAATAAAACAAATATATTTTTTAAAAATTTTACTGGCAACTGTTCCAGTGAGGTGTAAATACTCACTGTACCCCTTGTTACGTTCCTTGATGAGGGATAAAGTTTAAAAATTTAGGTGGATTGCCTTTTTTTTTTTTTTTTTTTTTGATATTTAGGTCTAAAACTCTGCCACTGCAGGGCAAATCACCACCTTAGGCCTCAAAAGTGCACGGTGCTCTTTCACTTCTTAACCCGGTTGTGCACCCACACAGCACTTTTCATCTACATATGTGGTTTTTCCTTACTCTAAAGAAATTGGGCTACAACTTTTGGGGGCTTTTTTTCCCCTATAATCCCTGTTTAAAAAAAAAAAAAAAAGGTCTAACACCAGCAATTCAGTGTTAAAAATTAGATTTTTAATTATTACGGCCCACTGTTCCAAAAACCTGTGAGTTGTAAATACTCACTGTACCCCTTGTTATATTTCTTGAGGGGTGTGGTTTCCAAAAAGATGGCACAGTTGGAGGGATCCTCTGTTTTGCCACCATGGGGGCTTTGAAAATGTACATGGCTCCCAACTACAATTACAGCCAAAACAGCGCTCCTTCTCTTCTGAGACCTGTAGTGCACTCGCAGAGCAATTTATGCCAACATATCAGGTATTTACTTATTCATGAGAAATTGGGCTACACATTCCGGGGGGATTTTTGTTCAGTTACACCTTGTTAAAATGAAAAATTTGGGGTAACACCAGAATTTTAGTGTTAAAAATCTAATTTTTCACTTTTACAACCCACTGTTCAATAAACCTGGGAGGGGTAAGTTCTCACTGTAATGCTTATTACATTCTTGAGGGGTTTAGTTTCCAAAATGGTGTCACATGTGGGGGCTTTGTAAATGCACATGGCCCCCAACTTCAATTACAGTGTATTTCTCTCTCTTACAGCCTAACAGCGCTCATTCTCTTCTGAGACCTGAAGTGCACCCACAAAGCAATTTTTTGTTCAATTACACCTTGCTAAAATGAAAATTTTGGGGTAACAACAGGATTTTTGTGTTAAAAATAAAAATTTTCACTTTTACAACCCACTGTTCAATAAACCTGGGTGGGGGTACAAGTTTTTACTTTAATGCTTATTACGTTCCTTGAGGGGTGTAGTTTCCAAAATGGTGTCACATGTGGGGGGTCTCCACTGTTCTGGCACTATGGGGGCTTTGTAAATGCACATGGCCCCCAACTTCAATTACAGCTTAATTCTCTCTCCTACAAACAGCGCTCTTTCTCTTCTGAGACCCTTAGTGCGATTGCTGAGCAATTTATGTCCACATATGAGGTATTTACTTATTCATGAGAAATTGGGCTACAAATTTTGGGGTGATTTTTGTTCAATTACACCTTGCTAAAATGAAAAATTTGGAGAAACACCAGAATGTTTGTGTTAAAAATCAATTTTTTCACTTTTACAACCCACTGTTCCATAAACCTGGGAGGTATGAGTTCTCACTTTAATGCTTATGTTCCTTGAGGGGTGTAGTTTCCAAAATGGTGTCACATGTGGGGGTATTCCGCTGTTCTGGCACTATGGGGGCTTTGTAAATGCACATGGCCCCCAACTTCAGTTCTCTCTCCTACAACCAAACAGCGCTCCCTCTCTTCTGAGACCTGTAGAGCGCTCACAGAGCAATTTACGTCCACATATAAGGTATTTACTTATTCATGAGAAATTGCGCTACAAATTTTTTTTGGGGGGGGGGGATTTTTCTCTGATTAACCATTTAGAAAATGAAAAATTTGCGGTAACACCAGCATTTTAGTGTTTAAAATAAAATTTTTCATTTTCATGTCAAACTATAAAGAAAAGTCGTCAAACACCTGTGAGGTGTTAAGGCTCACTAAACCCTTTTTTTTTTTTGCTGATCTGGTACCCTGGGGACTTGCTAAATGCAACATGCCCCCCAAAAACAATTTCAGTAAAATTCTCTTTCAAAAAGCCAAATTTTGCTCCTTCTGTTCTGAGACCTGTAGTGCGCCAGCAGAGCACTAAACATCCACATATGGGGCGTTTTCTTGATCGGGAGAAATTGGGCTTTAAATGTTAGGGTCCATTTTCTCCAATTACCCCTTGTGAAAAAGAAACATTTGGGGTAACACCATAATTTTAGTGTTAAAAAATCAAATTTTCCATTTTCACGTCCAACTTCAACACAAAGTCGTCAAACAACTGTGAGGTGTAAAGGATCAATATACCCTTTGTTACGTTTCTTGAGGGGTGTAGTTTCCAAAATAGTATGTCATGTGCTTTTTTTTTGCTGTTCTGGCACCATGGGGGCTTCCTAAATGCAACATGGCCCCCAAAAACCATGACAGCAAAATTCGTTTTGAAAAATCCCACAGTTGTTCTTTCCCTCTTGAGCCATGTTGTGAGCCCATTTCCATACTCGAGATATATTGGGCTACAAATTTTGGGGGGCTTTTTCACCTTATACCACTTTTACAAATGAAAAAAATGAGGCTACAAGAACATGTTAGTGTAAAAAATGCAGATTTTGATTTTTCTCCTCCCATTTGCTGCTATTCTTGTGAAACACCTAAAGGGTTAAAAAACTTTCTAATCCACGTTCAAATTTAACTGGTCCCTGAAAAATTCGGGTTTTGAAATTTTCGTGAAAATTTGGAAAATTGCTGCTATACTTTGAAGACCTCTATTGTCTTCAAATAATAAAAACATGTCAACTTTATGATGTCAACATAAAGTAGACATATTGTATTTGTAAATCAATATATAATTTATTTGGAATATCCATTTTCCTTACAAGCAGAGAGTTTCAAATTTCGAAAAATGCAACATTTTCATAAAATATTGGGATTTTTCACCAAAAAAGGATGCAAATAACGACGAAAATTTACCACTATGTTAAAGTAGAATATGTCACGAAAAAAAAAATCTCGGAATTAGAATGAAAGGTAAAAGCATTCCAGAGTTATTAATGCTTAAAATGACAGTGGTCAGATTTGCAAAAAAGGGCTGAGTCCTTAAGGTGAAAATGAGCTGCGTCCTCAAAGGGTTAAGGTGAAAATGGGCTAGGTCCTTAAGGGGTTAAAGCCATAACTATTGTCACTTTTTAACCCTCTTGCAGTCACCAAAAAATCCAAAAATGTAACTTTTTAAGCACATTTTATAATTATGTCTCATATATATTTATTTCAACCCATTAGTGGCCTAATCGTAGGTAAAAAAAAATGATCCAGCAGTCATAATTTTTTTTTTTTGTTAAAACTGGCTGTATACAATCTTCTAATTTGTGGGGTAAGTTCTAGTTTTTATAGGAACCAGCTTTTTACCTTGCCTAAAATTTTACCTTTATTCTCTATATATTTATACATAAATATATGGATATATATTTATTATATTTTGCTCTACAAAAACATTGTTTTGTCACTGCCAAAGTTGTTTTTTCCCCCCATAAGAGTAACCATACCACGGGTTGTTTTTATTGGTGCTATTTTGGGATGGATAACATAACTTTTAATATTTAGGTGGGAGAATGGGAAGGGAAAAAAGCTAATCACAAAATAGGAATATTTAAAAATGTATTTTAATATATTTTTTTTAACTTTTTATAACCCAAAAAAGCATGTTTGTGAAAGAGCAATTAATAAGCATTATAATTATTTGTGAATTTTTTGGGGAATTCATATTTTATTGCCTAAAATAAAACAGTACTGGCAGCATATGCATATGTATTGCTATTCTCTCCAATGTGAATATTGGATAGGATTATGAAAAAAAGTCTGACTTTGTACTGCATGATACTGGAAGATCTACTTGATATGTTTGTGCTAAATAATTATGCTTTAGTCCAGTAGATTTTATTGTATGCCGTCAGTGGCCAAGACCAGCTGCTGCAGCCTTATGTTATGCTATTGATATTCATATACTGTAAGTAAGTGAAATATCACTATAATTGCCCATTCACAATGCAACAGATGCTAAGTGACCCAGCATGTATCCGGATAGAAATAAATAATGTACCACAGTCACAAAACATACGATGCTGATATCTAGTTTAATGAAACTCTTTGGTTTGAAAATTCTATTTATAAGATAGTTTTATTGAATCTAAAATATAATAAAATCTGATTTAGAGGTACGGTACATAAGATAATATAACAGGGAATTCATTTTATTTGCATTTCCCATATAGACTTTACTCTATGAATTTCTCCTGCTAAGGAACAAAATGGCAGAGGTTAAAGTTGTCTGTAGGCTTGATTCCAACTACTGCAAGTAAATCTATTACGTACATTAAATTATTGAACTCATGATAAAACCACACCCTAAAATAATCTGAACAGGGGCTTAGCAGGGAAATGGGCCCACTTTTACCTTTAAAGGGGTACTCCGGTGGAAAACTTTTTTCTTCAATCAACTGGTGCCAGAAAGTTAAACAGATTTGTAAATTACTTCTATTAAAAAATCTTAATCCTTTAAGTACTTTTTAGTAGCTGTATGCAACAGAGAAATTCTTTACTTTTTGAATTTCTTTTTTGTGTTGTCCACAGTGCTCTCTGCTGACACCTCTGTCAGTGTCAGGAACTGTCCATAGCAGCATAGGTTTGCTATGGGGATTTTCTCCTGCTCTGGACAGTTCCTGATATGGGCATCAGGTGTCAGTCAACTGTGGACAACACTAAAAAGAAATAAAGAAAATAAAGATATTCCTCTGTAGCAAACAGCTGCTAAAGAGTACTGAAAGGATTAAGATTTTTTAATGAAAGTAATTTACAAATTTGTTTAACTTTCTGGCACCAGTTCATAAAAAACAAAAACAAAAAAAATAAAGTTTTCCACAGGAGTACCCCTTTAAGGGACTTTTTCTTTGGCGAGTATAGACAGAGCAAATTAGGACTGGGTCTTAGTGTCGTCCTCCCTTTACATCTTCTCTGTGAGTTGGAATTATTGTTGCATTATTTTCTTATTATTTGTATGCCTATTGCTTCCATTACTGCATAGTGTTGTAATCAACAACAATGTATAATTTCTCAAGCTGCGGGCTGTAGGAAGACACTGGCAGAGTTGGCACAAATCTCTAATTTAGCTAAGGAATTAAATTAGACTATTAGACTTATTATTAAACACTGCTCTCTAAAGGACTTCTAGTGTACTGTTTATTATTCACTTATCATGCTCAAGAGCAAAACTAAAGTTCAATAATGTTATATAGTTTTTAATACTGCTATAGTAGTAGGGTTGACAAAGAAATATACAGTACTTCATTTATGTGGTTTTGCTTTTTTTAACTCTTTCGTTTTTGCTATTCAAACAATACAACAAGCAAAACGTGTAAGAACACACCCCGCAAGAAAAAGGTAAAGGCAGTCCAATACACAGTACAAATAAGAGATATAGAAATTAAGAAAGTCCACTGATTTAAGGTACATCCAAAAACATTCTAGGAACCCAGTTCAGCCCCTAGAGGGGGCTCAGCATTAAATAACAGGCATACCTTAAACATTAGGTAATGAGAAGAGAAAATAAAAGTAGATATCAACAAGAGAACAAAGAAAAAGGAGAAAAAAAAGGGGAAAAAAATCAGGGATGGGTTCAGGTCTCAACACAGGTGCCAAATAGGTAGAATCTTGTCGGAGAGCTCAACCACTGTAGAGCAACCTTTTATATTCAACAGAGTTCTTGAATAACAACCTCAGGGACCATAGAGAAAAAAAGGTCTGATAAATACATAAAGATAAAGGTTGGCATCTTAGTGCGGTGGCCCAGTATGGGAGTTGTGCCCCTGTACCCTTGCTACCCTGTCAGGCAGCCTCCTTACAGTGTCCCCTGGGCCCCCTTACACCTGTCTCCTTATCTTTATATTGTTTGTCATGTGTTATACTGTGTAATGTGTGGTGGCCCAGTACAGGATGGTGTTTCCCCATACTTTCCCTGCCCTGTCAGACAGAGTCTCTCCATGTCCCCATTGCCCCCTTTATGTATTTTTCCCCGTGTATATAAGTTGTGATATTAGTAACCCCTTAAGGACCAAGGACGTACTGGTACGTCCTGAGTCCTCTCCCTTACTATAACGCAGGGGCCACGGCGTGGCCCTGCATCATTGCGGGTCAGGCCGGGCACCTAGCAAAGGCCGGGACCCGTGGCTAATAGTGCACAGCACAGCTCTTGGTGCCGCGTGTTATTAACCCATTAGACGCAGTGTTCAAAGTTGATCACCACGTCTAAAGTGAAACTAAACTGCTTCCGGTTAGCTCAGGGGGCTATTCGGGATTGCTGCGGCGAAATAGCGGCATCCCAAACAGCTGTAGGACACTAGGAGGGTCCCCTTACCTGCCTCCCAGTGTCCGATCGCCGATTGTACATAAAAATAAACATATGTGGTATCGTCACATGCGGAAATGTCCGAATTATAAAAATATATTGTTAAATAAACCGCACGGTCAATGGCGTATTTTTTGTCACATTTTATATCATGAAAAAATGTATAAAAAGCGATCAAAAACATGATCAAAAACAGCGATCAAAAAAAATGGTACCGCTAAAAACGTCCGATCACGGCACAAAAAATTAGCCCTCATACCGCCCTGTACGCAGAAAAATAAAAAAGTTAGAGGGATCAGAAGATGACAATTACATTTTTAATTTTTTTTCAATTTTTTTTCAAATTCAAAAACTTTTATTAAACAGCAGGAAAAAAAAATTACAATGACATTAGCAAGCCAATAGAACAACAGAACAATGGCCTATCAGACCAAAACAAAATATACTAACAACAGAAGGATAAGTCCATTAAACCATGTGGCAATTAAATATTCGAGAATAATGAGCAATTAACCAACCTCCCCGAAGCCGGTGTCATAGTGGAGGGATGATAGGTGAAGAAATAAAGCGGAGAAGGAGCAGGAACTACCCAGGCAAATAGACATGGGAAGGAAGATGGCGCAGAAACCACCGGCAAGTCACTGGAGATGAAAATGAAGCATAGGCTAAACAACACAGACAGTGGGAGAGCGCACAAAAAAAATATAAAAAAATAAAAGAGAGAATCACAAACGGACCAGAGAGACCTAAAGAGAGAGAGAGAGAACGAATATTGGGACAAAACAGACAAACACCAACCAGGGTGGAGACCAGCCAATGATGGCCATCTGGCGAATGCACCAGAAAAGACAGAGCAGATCCAAACACCTGGGCCTTAGCAAAGGAGCCGAAATTCTGGAGAGGAACAGAAAGTCAACCAGGGGAGCCAGGTAGCAGCACGTCTAACAGCCTCTTCAGGGTGGCCAGTCAAAAGTTCCTCCATATGGCTAATGTGTGTTACCTCTGCTATCCATTCCTCAAGGGAAGGGGGAGCAGGACTCTTCCAATGTCTGGGGATAACCGTCTTGGCAGCCTGAAGAAGATGTCTGGCAAGGGACTTTTTGTATTTCGTTTGCACCATCGGAAACATATATAATAGGACTAGATGGGACCTGGACACCGGTCACGTCCCGGACTACCTGGAGGACTGAACGCCAAAAGGGGGCAAGCCGGGGACAGCTCCACCAAATATGCGTCATGGAACCCTCATCACCACCACATCGCCAACATGAGCTCGAAACAGAGGGATACCAACGATGAAGCAACCTCGGCACCCGGTACCAACGAGATAGGATTTTATAACTCGTCTCTTGTGCTTTTGTGGCTATAGTTGCTTTATGGGTGAGAAAGAAGCACCGAGACCATTGTTCAGGAGAAAACGTTTTGCCTAACTCGGATTCCCAAGCTCGACAAAATGCCAGCAGGGACTCCGACCTAGAAGACATCAGTAGGCTGTAGATGGTGGATATGGAGTGACGAGGGTATGGAGTGACAGAGGTGATCAAAAGGCCGCAGGCTGCGATGTAGGTTAGGGCGATCCGATAGACCAGAGTAGAAATGTCGTAACTGGAGGTAGGCAAAGGGGGCACGTTTGGATAAGGGGTGCTCCCTTAACAAGGCGTCTAGGGTCTTGAGCCCGCCATCAGTGAGAACATGATGAAAACGGAGGGGATTAGACAAGGACGCTTCAAAAAAAAAAAAAAAAACTCCCGTGGAGGATGACCCAGGCATGAAATGAGGGTGGTCGGTAATAGTGAGGAGGGGGCCCTTTCGGTTGATGAGACCGGCATCCGGGCCTGAGTGATGCAAGGCAGCCAGAGTGTGACGAGTGGAGAAGGAGGAGGGGAAGCTATTCTGAGATGCCAGGGCCCACGTCCACGGCAAGGTGGAGAGCGCCTTGGGGCAAATATCCTGAGCTAGGCCGACCCAAAGTTTGGAGTCAGTATTATGGATCAGGTCTAGAACTCGGGCATAAGCGCAAGCTCGGTAGTACATGTGACAGTCAGGGAGGCCCACACCACCTAGCGATTTGGGGCGAGTTAATGTGAGTTGATTAAGTCGGGGTCGAGCAGAGGCCCACACAAAGGAGCCAAAGCAGGACTGCAGCTGTCACCAGTACGCAGACGGGATGTGAAGGGGGATCGTTTGCAGTAGATACAGCAAACGAGGTAGCAAATTCATTTTAAGTATACTAACTCGGCCGAACCAGGAAAAATCTTTACAGTTCCAGGTCTCCAAGTCCATCTGAAAACGGGCCAGGAGGGGAGTGAATTTACGGGAAAACAGGTGGGTGAGGTCCGGTGGGATCACCGTCCCCAGATACTTAATGCCGCCACTAGGCCAATTGAACGAGAAGGAAGATTTAAGAGAGGTCACTATATGTCCAGGTAAGGAAACATTAAGAGCTTCTGACTTAGTGAGATTAATTTTGAAATTGGACCAGGCACCAAAGGTGTCCAAGTGAGACATTAAGCAGGGAAGGGACATCAGTGGGTCAGTGACATACACCAGTAGATCATCTGCAAAAGCAGAACATTTATATGTACAGTCCCTTATGGTAACCCCATGTATATTAGGATCAGAGTAAATGCCAGCCAGAAGATGTTCCATCACCAGGACATACAGGAGGGGGGAAAGAGGCCAACCCTGTCTAGTACCGTTGTGAATCGAGAATGGGGAAGAAAGGGAGCCATTTATCTTTAATCGGGCCTCAGGGTTGTTATACAAGGCCAATACCTTGGAGGAGAAGTTGGGACCCAGTCCTACATGTCGGAGGGTTTGTGCCAGGGAGGACTAGGAGATGCGATCGAAGGCCTTTTCGGCGTCGAGAGACAGGATCATCATAGGCAGGCGACGAGATTGGGCGTACTGCATGATGTCAAGAGTATTAATCGTATTATCCCTGGCTTCCCTCCCGGGCACAAATCCTACCTGGTCAAGATGGATAAGGGTGGGGAGTATTCTATTTAACCGATTGGCCAGGAGTTTGGAGTAGAGTTTTAAGTCGACATTAAGCAAGGATATCGGTCTGTAGCTGCCACAGGACTGGGGATCTTTATCCGGTTTTGGCAGCACAACTACATGGGCCATAGTAGAGGCAGCCGATAAGGGAACCTCTGGGGAAATAGAATTAAAGGGCCTCAATAGGATTGGGGAAAGGGAATCTAGAAGGGATTTATAAAACATTGCGGTAAAGCCATCTGGGCCAGGACTCTTCCCACCCGGGGTGTTCTTGATAACCTCAGACAATTCCTCCGAAGAGAAGGGGGCGTCCAGCACCTCCCTATCCTTGGTGGAAAGGGCGGTGAATGGAGAGGCAGGGCAAGGTGGGAAAGATGATGGCGGCAGGAGATGGTACAGATCAGAGAAGAAAGAATGAAAAGAGGACTTCATTTCTTCCATGGTGTATACCAGCGCCCCCGACGAGGAGCGAACAGAGGTGACGTGGGTCTGTCTACTTCGCAGAGCCCTAGTAAGCATGCGTCCACTCTTGTTGCCATATTCGTAAAATTTACCATGCCCCATTTGGAGCCACCGGCCCCAGGAAGCCTCTAGAAGACGTTTCACCTCCAGGCGGGCCATCTGCAGGTCCCGGAGGACTGATTGAGAGAGCGAACACCTGTGAGCCAGTTCAAGCGAAGATACCCTGTGTAATGCCTGACTAAGGGAATGAGCCTTTTCGCATTTCAATCTGGAGCCATGTTTAATGAGGACACCCCTAAGGACGCACTGAAGATCCTCCCATTGGACAAATGGAGCGATAGGATCGGAAGCATGATCAGACACGAAGTCGGAGACAGTTCTGGTGAGATCATTCCTACAAACTGAGTTCAAGAAAAGGGACTCATTCAACCGTCATGCCCATTCGGACTTAGTCAGGAATGGAAGCCGGAGGGAACAAAAAAAATGGGCATGATCTGACCAGAGAATGTTTTCAATTGTGGTGGTAGCGAGCCAAGGTAGAGCAGATTGTTGGACCAAGACATAGTCCAGGCGACTGTAGGTCTCATGCGGAGCAGAGAAAAAACTATAATCCCTATCAGAGGGATGTTGTAAGCGCCATGCATCACAAAGTTGAAGCAGGGCAAGAGAGCGTTTGACCCGCTTGATGACGGGATAAGAAAGGCTGGAGCGCCCCGTGGAGTTATCCAAGGTGGGGTCAGGTGTCAAATTGAGATCTCCGCACAGTACCACAGTCCCCTGCACCATGGGGAGCACCTGATCAATAAAAGTAACAAGGAAGTCACATTGTCCCTCATTGGGGCATACACATTAATTATGGTGAAGGTTCTACCACCCACTGATAAGGAGAGGACTATATACCGAGCCCTGGGGTCGAGGGCCACATTAGTTACATGATGAACCAGCGACTTATGGAGGGCAATTGCTACACCCTTTGACCTAGACTCGGGATTATAAGAACAAAACCAGACGGGGTAGTATCTATTGTTAAGAAGCGGGGTATGTCCCTCCTTAACCCCTTTAGGACCAAGCCCATTTTGGCCTTCAGGACCAGACCAATTTTATTTGTGCATTTTCGTTTTTTCCTCCTCGCCTTCTAAAAATCAAAACTCTCTTATATTTCCATCCACAGACCCATATGAGGGCTTGTTTTTTACATCACCAATTGTACTTTGTAATGACATCACTTATTTTACCATAAAATGTATGGCGCAACCAAACAAATATTATTTATGTGGGAAAATTGAAAAGAAAACCGCAATTTAGCAAATTTTGGAAGGTTTTGTTTTCACGCTGTACACTTTATTCTGTGGGTTAATACAATTAAAATGATACCCATGTTATATGCTTTTATATAATTGTACCACTTAAAAAAAATCTCAAACCATTTGAACAAAATTAGTATGTTTGAAATTGCCCTATTTTGACCACCTATAACTTTCTCATTTGTCCGTATATGGGGCGATATGAGGGCTAATTTTTTGTGCCATGATCTTTAGTTTTTATCAGTACCACTTTTGCTTAGGTTTAACTTTTTATTCATTTTTTTATAAATTTTTTTGAATAAAATGTGACAAAAAAGCAGCAATTTTGGACTTCTTTTTACATTTTTTTACGTCTACGCCGTTCACTGTACGCGATAATTAACAATATATTTTAATAGTTTATACTTTTACGCATGCGGTGATACCAAATATGTGTATTAATTTTTTTTACGCTTTTTGGGGGGTAAAATGGGGAAAAACGGACGTTTTACTTTTTATTGGGGGAGGGGATTTTTCAAATTTTTTTACTTTTTTATTTTAAATTTTTGTACTTTTTTTTTTTAACACTTTTTATGTCCCCATAGGGGACTATTAATTGCAATCCTTTGATTGCTAATACTGTGCAGTGCTATGTATAGGACACAGCACTGCTCAGTATTATTGGTGATCTTCTGCTCTGGTCTGCTCGATCTCAGACCAGAGCAGAAGACCCCGGGAGACGGCCGGAGCAAGGTGAGGGGACCTCCGGCCGCCATGCTGGATGATCGGATCCCCGCGGCAGCGCTGCGGGCGATCCGATCGTCCATTCAAACTACCGCAATGCCGCAGATGTCGTGATCTATATTGATCAGGGCATCGGAGGGGTTAATGGCGGACATCCACGCAAACGCGAATGTCTGCCATTACCGGCGGGTCCCTGGCTGCTGATATCAGCCGGGACCTGCCGGGCATGACGCGAGCACCGCTCCGGTGCTCGCGATCATGTCGGCACGTAAATGTACGTCATGGTTCGCTAAGTACCACGTCACCATGACGTACATTTACGTCCATTGTCGTTAAGGGGTTAAAGTGTGTTTCCTGGAAACAAGCAATATGTACCTTGCATTTATGGAGGTGGTGAACCATCTGCGTCCGCTTCGCCGGAACACTGAAGCCTTTGACGTTGAAGGAGGCATGTTAACGTCCGCCATAAGGAGGAGGTTGGAGAAGACAGCCCCAACAAACGAGTCCGCCCTGGCAGGTGCAAGAACACGCACTCAACAAACACAAGACAAAAGAAAAAGGAAAAAAAAAAAGGGGGGGGGGGAGAGGGGGGAAATAGAGTAAGATTGCTAGAAAGGGAGAAAGAATAGCAGCAGAAAAGTAACCGATGCGGCACAAATTAAGCAACACAGCGCAAGCTGACAAGGAGGGTGGGGAGTCAGGCCACCGCCAAACAAAGCTCCAACCTATTGGGGGGAAGAGGTAGTCACAGAGACGCGAGGGGAGACTGGAAGAGTACCCAGGCATGAGGAAGTAAACATGTAACAGAATCCTGGCTAGGGAAAAACAGGGACACTGAAAAAAGAAGAGAAGGGAAGGGGGGGGAAGAGAGGGAAGGGAAGGAAAAAGAAGCATAGGGGCAGCAGAGAAAACAGTTGAGCTTCAAACAGGGCCACCTGAAGAAAAAGACAAAACTACCACAACATGTTAAACAGTAAAATTAAGACTGTCCATCACGGGGTCCAGAGGGGACAGTTTCCCAGCGGGTAGTCAGCCGTTGACGGTGACCACTCCTGGGGGGCAAGTTGGGGCGGGAGTCCCAGGAGGGTTGCTTGGGGGATCCCTGGATAGATCTCTTTGGAGCACCAGAGGACAGCTTAGGCCAGTCGGGCAAGAAGATATAAGGCAAGTCCAAGTCCATCAGGAACAGTGGAACATGCTCAGGGGAGCGTATGGTGAAGGTTTTCCCATTTTTACGGACCGACAAGGCAAAGGGAAAACCCCACCTAAAAGGAAAATCCCGTTCCCGCAGGACCTCCAAAATGGGTTTTAGTGCTGCCCTTTGAGCCAGTGTGTGTCTGGATAAGTCCAGGAACAGTTGAACTTGGACGTCTCTGTAGAAAATGTGTCTACAGGCTCATGCAGCACGAAGAATGTCCTCTTTGATAGCATAAAAGTGCACCCGGCAGATCACGTCTCTAGGATGCTGATCATCAGGGCCCGGAGATCTCAGCGCCCTATGGGCTCGATCCAGTTCAATATGAGTATCAGGAGGGCGGTCCAAGAGATCGTTGAAGATGCATAATAAGGCAGGGTACAGTTCGTTTGGGCCCACCATCTCCGGGAGTCCCCCGCAGGCGGATATTATTCCGCCCATTACGGTTCTCAACGTCATCTAAGTGCTGCTGCAGGGTAAAAAGCTGATGACCATGTTGTCTCACCACCTCTTGTAAGGCTTGAACAGAAGAACATGAGGATTCCTGCGCTGCCTCCACTGTGTCGACCCTGACAGATAACGCTGTAACCTCTTGACGAAGTTGGGTAAATTCTGCTTTACACTCTGCTATCATGCGTTTAGCCAGTGATGTAAAAATCATCATTCGTGGGGAGGGAAGCCATTAGGGAGTGCAGGTCTGTCAGAGTAACCGGACGATCCTCTGGGGGGGGAGCGAGATCTTAAATAGCATGAGGGGGGACTATGCTATGCCTGAGTGTTAGATGCGGCCAATGGTGTAGGAGAGGAGATTCGGAAAGCTGACAGGGTGCCCTCCAGGCTAGGTGGGACTCTCTGAGGCAGCTTCTGAAGGGGCCCCTCCACTCTGGGCAACCCCTGGTGCAGCACAATTGGTGAAGGGGTTGAAGGGTGCAACACCTGGGGGTGATGGGGCGGGGTATCCCAGGGAGAGCCCGAGGACCAAGAGGGTGAGGCAGCTGGCCCCTGTACTTGCAAAGGAGCCTGCAGGGTATAGAAGGCCATCACAGGAGAGGGGGTGGAAGTAGAAATTAGGAGCCACTCCACAGGAGCCAGTCCTTGAATAGGGTCCACTGTCTGTGCCCCAAGAGTAACAGTGTCCCCCTGGGTAAGGGGAATGGCAGGGGCAGCAGTGGGGCCAGGGGAGGAAGACCATGGGAGGTGCACAAGCCCTTGTGAAGGCAAGCTCTTGGGCATATGGGCACTGTCATTAAAAGTGCCAGCAATCACTCTCTGTTCATCATGGAGGGCAGAAGGGCTAAGCACTGCTCCTACCTTAGCCTCTGTGTTCTCTGGCTGCAGGAGCTCAGGAGGACGGCCAGTTCCAGCAGGGGAGACTCCGTGCTACAGCATGGCACCGCCATCTTGAAAAACGTTGGCGTCTAGGATGCCCCCAGGAGCCGGATGGTGCAAAGAAGGCAGGCGCCGCTGCGGACAGCACGGATGAGGACCGGGGATCAGCTGGCTGAGATGCAGTTCCCATCGTCACAGAAGAGTCGGCGGCCATTACGCCCAGAGGTAGAGAGACACTTCTGCGGGGCTGTGAGCGGGTGAAATAGGAAGCCAAGTCCTGCTGGGGAGACGGGAGAGGGTCCCTTTCCTAGATTTTCTGCCTGTTCTGCCCATGTACGCTGCCAGGATTCAGGTGCAAGGTGGGTGCAGGTCTGGAGCTCCGGGAGAAAGCGTCTTCACGGCGCCATGTCTAGCCACGCCCCCTTAAATGGCCAGAAGATGACAATTTTAAACTTATACATTTTCCTGTATGTAGCTATGATTTTTTCCAGAAGTACGACAAAATCAAACCTATATGAGTAGGGTATCATTTTAACCGTATGGACCTACAGAATAAAGAGAAGGTGTTATTTTTACCAAAAAATGCACTGCGTCGAAACGGATGCCCCCAAAAGTTACAAAATGGCTTTTTTCTTCAATTTTGACGCACAATTATTTTTTTTCCGTTTCGCCATAAATTTTTGGGTAAAATGACTGATGTCATTACAAAGTAGAATTGGTGGCGCAAAAAATAAGCCATCATATAGATTTTTAGGTGCAGAATAGGAAGGGTTATGATTTTTGAAAGGTCTAGGGAGGAAAAAACGATGTTGCAAAAACGGAAAAACGCTCGGTCCTTAAATGGGAACTGACATGAAAAATTATTTTTGATATGTTGTAGTACTTAAGTACTACAACATATCTCTAATATACTTTTATAAAAAAAAATGCTTTTAAAACATTTTAAAAGCAATTTGAAATTCGGCCACTAGGGGGCGCCCTCCTAGTGGCCGAATGCAGTGCGGAGTGACGTCACTGCAAAATTCCGACTGATTCCGGCAGGGCATCAGTCGAAATTTTGCGCAGGCGCAGTAACAGCCAGGGCTGCGCATCGGCTTCCTGCACTCGCCGACGGCCCTGCGGTGGCTGCTCCTGCAAGGTACGGGGGGCGCTGCTGCAAGGTGCGGGGGGCGCTGCTGCAAGGTACAGGGGGGGATGGGGGCCGCTGCTGCAAGATACGGGGGGCGCGCGGGTGGGGGGGTATTTGGGTGTTACTCACTGAGCGGCAGGAAGAGGCTCCCCCGCACCCGTCCCTCTCGCATCGGCTCCCGGCTCACTCCTTCCCCCATGAAGCTCCTGTCCTGGGTGCCTCCAGTTGTTTTACCACTACAACTCCCAGCATACCCTGACAGCTAATAGATGTCAGGGCATGCTGGGAGTTGTAGTGGTGAAACAGCTGGAGGCACCCTGTTAGGAGAACTAAGGGCGGAAGTTGGCCCCCCCAGCAGGCATCAGTGACGTGGTGCCTGCTGGGGAAGTCTGCCTGGTAGTGAGCACACTACCAGGCAGACTAAATGCCATTTTTAAAATAGTAAAAAAATAAAAATAAAGGCAGGGAGGGTGTTAGGGATAGAAGGGCAATAGGCAGGGACAGAAAAAAAAACATGATGGTGGGAGCTACCCTTTAAGGGGTTAATGTACTGTTTCTTTAATTGTTATACCATGAGATTGTTACCCAGGAGGCACTAGTGACCAGGTGATCCCCCAAGTGACCTATGGGCTCCTTGCACAGCCCCCCTATATAACCAGGGGAGGGGCTGCAATCTCTCTTAGTTCCTGAGGTCCAGTGCAGTCAAGTCGTCTCAGTGTGTGTGTCCGGAGCATTGGAGGCCTCAAGCCTAAAATAGGCAGCCACCTGTCAATTGCAAGTAAGCCAAAGTCATCTAATTGTCAGTCATCACGTCAGTCAAGTTATGTCCACCTTATAGTCACCGTGGCTTGCACTAAAGTCTGTCTAACTAATTCAAGTTCCCAGCAAGCCTGCGAGGTCCCCCTGTGTCACTGGTCCCCTCCTTGGGATATTTGCTGTACTGCATATACTGTGTCATCTGTCTACCCTCAGCAAAGCTACCATTTGTCCGTAACTTGACGTTGGTGTCTTTATTGCCCCCGTACCTAGCCCAGGACCAGCTGTATTACCTTCAGGTGATTATGGCTAAACCATGCCCTGGTGTCACGACAAGAAAGGGTTAATAACATCTACCATGCACCTCACACCCCGAAGCCACAAATGCATATAGAAAATGTTATCACTTTAAGAGAGGTTAACATGTGATCACCAGTTGTCATGTGAGTGTAACCCAGGAGGTATCAGTGACCATGTGACTTAAGGATGACCTATGGGACCACACCTGACCACACCAGAGTCTCCCCTGGGAGGAGTCTCTTCATTCTTTTTCTGCTGAGTTGCAGTGCAGTAAAGTCCTAGAGTGTGTCTGGAGTCCATAGGAGGCCTCAAGTGTGTTCAGCAGCCACAATTCTACAAGTAAGCTACAACCACAGCATTGGCAGTCTCAAGTCAAGTCAGTCACAGTCATCCATTGTCAAGTCAGAGTGGCCTGCACTAAAATTGTCCAAATCTACTGCAAGTCCCAGTAAGCCCTTAAGGTCTCTGAAGTCATTGGTCACCTCAGTGGGCCTGGATGAACTGTATAGACTTTGCCATCTGTCACTCAGTAAAGCTACCTTTCTCCGTAACTTGGTGTCAGAGTCATTTTTGCCCCCGTGCCAAGCCCAGGATCCAGCGGTATAACTGGTACTGAGGATAAACCACGCCCTGGCATCACGAATACAAGGGGTTAATGCCATCTGCCCCTAGGGTAATTCCATCTGCCCTGCATCTCACACCCTCTACCACATTAGGAAAAGGGGTACATACAGGCTCATTTACTATTGCAAACCCAACCTCTTTTGTCGGGTTGTGCTCCAAAATGTGAAGCGGTGCACCAGAATTGCCACACCGTTTATCTGGTGTAGGATTCTATTGTGGCACTTGTAGTCCGCTGCAGGCATCCTCCATTGTATGCATTTTTATGCTGGGGATCGCCCCCTAGCAATGGACTACAAGGGCAGGATCTGCTCCCCCAGTATAAATGCCCAACTGCATTTGGGGTTGAGCACCTCCAGCCATTTAAGAGCACGTTTTTTTGTTGTTGTTTAGTGGCTACTGTGGCTTAGAGAAATCTAATTCTTCATGTGGTAGCCCAGTATGGGAGGTGTTACCGCGTACCCTTGCTGCCCTGTCAGGCAGCCTCCCTACAGTGTCCCCTGGGCCCCCTTGCATCTGTCCCCCCATGTAAATATGTTTCTAATGTATTATACCATGTAATGTGTTCAGAAAAGGTTGTCACTTTAACACTGTTTACCATGTGACTTGTCATGTGATTGTTACCCAGGAGGTACCAGTGACCAGGTGATCCCAGGGGTGACCTATGGGCTCCCTGCTAGTCTCCCCCATATAAGCCCTGGGTGGAGCTAGCTCTCTCTCTTTCCTTACAAGTCTTTGCTGAGGTAAAGTCGAGTCCTAGAGAGTGTCCAGAGTCTTAGGAGGCCTCAAGTCCAGTCTGCAGCCACAAGCAGCTACAAGTAAGCCACAGTCTCAGTATTGTCAGTCATCAGTCAAGTCAGTCACAGTCATCATTTGTCAAGTCAACATGGCCTGCATTATCTATCTACTCTGTATCTACTACAAGTCCCAGCAAGCCCTTAAGGTCTCTGAGTCACTGGTCACCTCCTTGGGCCCTGGCTTAAAGCGCAACTGTTATGACGTTTTGGTGCAATAACCTGCATAACCGGTGGTGGGTATAACAATGTTTTTACCTGAAATTTGGAGGCTTTCATGACTGCAAAAAAGGCTTTTATTCAAAGCCACTGACGGTCGGATAGGCGAGGCGCGAGGTATGCGATGCCCTGCCGCCACGCCCACCACCACGCCTACCCCGTATGTCCGTGCTGGGACCTCTGTGTCATTGACACACAGGTCCCAGTGCATGCGCCCTTCAGCTAATCTAACCTGCGCCCTGCTGTGTGCTCTCGCTCCCGCCGCCGTCTTCCTCCTCAGTGCGCCTGCGCAGTGCTAGGTGCAGAGAGCGCGCTTCCTCTCTGTACCTAGTATCGAGAACTATCCTGATTGCGCGCAGGCGCACTGTGGAGGAAGACGGCAGCAGGAGCGAGCGCTTGCTGGATGACACACAGCAGCGCGCAGGTTAGATTAGCTGAAGGGCGCATGCGCTGGGACCTGTGTGTCAATCACACAGAGGTCCCAGCGCGGACATACGGGGTAGGCGTGGTGGTGGGTGTGGCTGCGGCGGGGCATCGCGTACCTCGCGCCACGCCTATCCGACCGTCAGTGGCTTTGAATAAAAGCCTTTTTTGCAGTCATGAAAGCCGCCAAATTTCAGGTAAAAACATTGTTATACCCACCACCTGCACACAGTACAAAGGCTGTGTGCAGGTTATTGCACCAAAATGTCATGACAGTTGCGCTTTAACTGTATAGACTATACCATCTGTCTACCCTCAGTAAAGCTACCGTTGTCCGTAATTTGGTGTTGGAGTATTTATTGCCCCCGTGCTAGCCCAGGATCCAGCGGTATACCTTCGGGTGGTTATAGGCTAAACCACGCCCTGGCGTCACAAATACAAGGGGTTAATGCCATCTGCCCCTAGCGTAACAACATCTACCCTGCACCACACACCCCACCACCA
Organism: Hyla sarda; assembly: GCF_029499605.1. Taxonomy (NCBI): domain Eukaryota; kingdom Metazoa; phylum Chordata; class Amphibia; order Anura; family Hylidae; genus Hyla; species Hyla sarda. The sequence goes on along the minus strand of NC_079193.1, from coordinate 237,249,273 downwards.
TATTAATAAAAGTATATTTACACTAGACATATCACTGATGGAGAAATGGTTTGACATAAAATTTTACTTTTATTAAATAGGTACTAAACTCCTTCAAACTCAGATCTGTGGTGATACCAAAAAGCAACAAATCACTACACTTGGTAAAGTACACATAGCAAGAACAGAAATCGGAGTGTCATCGGACTTCAGGATTGTACAGTCATTTTCAGGATTTTGGTGGCGTGGGGGTCTGTCTTGACATATAGGAGACAGCTGTTCTTGCTATATGTACTTTGCCAAGTGTAGGGATTTTATTTTTTATTTTTTTTTGTATCAGTTTGAGATATCTAATGAAACTAAAATTTTACGTAGGATCTTTGTTCATCAGTGATATGTTTCATAGGAGGCACTACCAGTTTATTTGATTCTTATTTTTCTCAGTGATTTGTATATTACTACTAGAATGCTATAAGTGTACCTCCTGCCTGATTCAAAATGTAGGGTTAAGCAGAATGTAGCTTCTTGATTAAAAGGGTACTACGGTGGAAAACTTTTTTTTTTTTAACCCCTTAAGGACGCAGCCCTTTTTCACCTTAAGGACTGAGCCCTTTTTTGCAATTCTGACCACCGTCGCTTTACGAATTAATAACGCCAAAACGCTTTCACCGAATATTCTGATTCTGAGATTGTTTTTTTGTGACATATTCTAGTTTATTTTGGTGGTAAATTTTCGGCGTTACTTGCATCCTTTTTTGGTGAGAAATCCCCAAATTTCATGAAAATTTTGAAAAATTTGCATTTTTCTAACTTTGAAGCTCTCTACTTATAAGGAAAATGGATATTCACAATAAATTTTATTTTTCTTCACAAATACAATATGTCCACTTTATGTTGGCATCATAAAATGGACATATTTTTGCTTTTTGAAAAAACTAGAGGGCTTCAAAGTAGAGAAGCAATTTTCAAAAAAGTCATGAAAATTGCTAAATCTGACGGGACAAATGTTACAGAACTACAACTCCCAGCATGCCTGGGCAGTCTAGGCATACTGAGAATTGTAGTTTGGCAACATCTGGAGGGCTACCGTTTGGGCACCACTGTAACAGTGGTCTCCAAACTGTGACCCTCCAGATGTTGCAAAACTACAACTCCCAGCATGCCCAGGCAGCCGTTGGCTGTCTGGGCATGCTGGAAGTTGCAGTTTGGCCTTCCTAGTGGTTGCCACAGTAAAGATCCCTTTACTTTCACTTTCAATTCTCCCCCCCCAGTGTAGTTTCCCTACCTGACCCAGCAGTCTCCAGCGATGATCGGGGATCTCCAGGCATCTTCTCCTGCAGGTACCGGCCTCCATCTTCTTCCCACGATCCCCTCGACATCCAGGGGTGGGCAGAATGGGGGGGGTTGGCAACCCACTGTCCTGCTCTGCCATTGGTCAGAATCAGTTCTGACCAATGGCAGGGGATAGGAGGAGATCGCAGCTCTGCGACCTCACTCCTAGCCCTCAAGATGATCAGGGCTGTCCCTGACAGCTCCGATCGTTGCTATTTTCCGGGTGATCAGGTCACCAGAGACCCGATCAGCCCGGAATAGCAGAAATCGCATGTCTGAATTGACATGCGATTTTCTGCGATTGCCGACATGGGGGGGGGGGGGGGTGTGTCCCCCTGGCCGATGTGCTGGGTGCCTGCTGAATGATTTCAGCAGGCATTCCGGTCCGGTCACCAACCGGCTAGCGGGGGGAACGGAATTCCCACGGGCGTAGGCATACGCCCCACGTCCTTAAGGACTCGGGATGCAGGGCGTATGCATACTCCCGGCGTCCTGAACAGGTTAATCAACTGGTGCCAGAAAGTTAAACAGATTTGTAAATTACTTCTATTAAAAATTCTTAATCCTTCCAGTACTTCTTAGTGGCTGTATACTACAGAGGAAATTCTTTTCATTTTGGATTTCTTTTTGGTCACAACCACAGTGCTCTGGACAGTTCCTGACATGTACAGAGGTGTCAGCAGAGAACACTGTGGTCGTGACAGAAAAGAAATGCAAAAATAAAAGAATTTCCTCTGTAGTATACAGCTGCTAAGAAGTACTGGAAGGATTATGATTTTTTAATAGAAGTAATTTGCAAATCTGGTTAACTTTCTAGCCCAATTTGGTTTAAAAAAATAAGTTTTCCACCGGAGTACCCCTTTAAGTCTGGAATACATTGTTTTAGGCATCACTGCTCTAATACTTCTATACATAGTGGTGCCTGCCTGTGGTTTTATTCCTATAATTCAGTTAGCTGTTTGCTTCTCTATGGGATACTTTCTTTATTGTGCACTTTTCTAATTGTCTTCAGTGAGCAAGAAGATTTCTGGGTGCATTGTGGCAAACATTTCATTCATAAGCAATAGTGTTGCTCCCGAATATTCGCAATTCAAATTTTAATCACGAATATTGCAAATATATCACTATATTTTCGCAATTACGAATATTTGCTTTTTTTATTTTTATTTTTTATTTTTTTTTGTTCACAGTACACATCACAGTGATCACTGATCATCCCTCTTTGCTCTTCGCATATGCTAATATTCGCAAATATTGAGCCCTCCCTTCTTTAATGGTATAGGGAACTAATGGGCTGGTGCAGTGGTCTCCAACCTGCGGACCTCCAGATGTTGCAAAACTACAACTCCCAGCATGCCCGGACAGCCGTTGGCTGTCCGCGCATGCTGGGAGTTGTAGTTTTGCAACATCTGGAGGTCCGCAGGTTGGAGACCACTGTTAACTAGTGCATTAACTCTGTGATTTTTTTTCCCTTTGAAACCAATATTGTGGTATCTAAAACTGTAAGATAAGCAGGAGGGTCTTGGCAGTACAGTGGATGGGAGACCATGTGGTGGTTTGAGTCGTGGGATGGAGTGTTACAGTGTTGTGGTTTAACTTTTTTACTCGTGATTGACAAATGTAGGTCAATTGGCAATTAAAGGGGTACTCCGGTGAAAACCTTTTTTCTTTTAAATCAACTGGTGGCAGAAAGTTAAACATATTTGTAAATTACTTCTATTAAAAGATCTTACTCCTTCCTGTACTTATTAGCTGCTGAATACTACAGAGGAAATTATTTTCTTTTTGGAATGCTCTCTGATGACATCACAACCACAGTTCTTTCTGCTGATGTTATTATAATAATAATAATGCTTTATTTATTGCTGTCCTTAGTGGGATTTGAATCCAAGTCCCCAGTGCTGTAAGGCAGCAGTGCTAACCACTGAGCCACCATGCTGCCCTTAGCATTCATCTGCTATGCATGGTTGCTAAAATGTACAGAGATGTCAGCAGAGAGCACTGTGTTCGTGATGTCATCAGTGTTCCAAAAAGAAAGGAATTTTCTCTGTAGCATTCAGCAGCTAATAAGTACTGGAAGGATTAAGATTTTTTAATAGAAGTAATTTACAAATATGTTTAACTTTCTGCCACCAGTTGATTTAAAAGAAAAAAGGTTTTCACCGGAGTACCCCTTTAAGAAAGCCTTTGAACCGTGGGAACTAGGTCAATTGGCAATTAACTGAGTGTTTGAACCATGGGAACTAGGTTAATGGGGTACCAAATATGGGTATTGGGGTTAATTGAAACTGGATGTAATGTGTAAGGCTGGGTATGAATGAATGGGAGCTTAAGGAACATAATGGGATATTTATCAATACCTGTGCAGAGTAAAGGTTGCCCAGTTGCCCATAGCAACCAATCAGATTGCTTCTTTCATTTTTCAAAGGTCTTGTTAAAAATGAAAGAAGCAATCTGATTGGTTGCTATGGGCAACTGCACCACTCTTCCTCTACACTGGTTTTGATGAATCTCCCCCATAGAGGGAGATTTATCAAAACCTGTCCAGAGGAAAAGTTTCTGAGTTGCCTATAGCAACCAATCAGATTGTTTTCTTCATTTTTCAGAGGCCTTTTCAAAAATGAAAGAAGCAATCTGATTGGTTGCTATGGGCAACTGCACCACTCTTCCTCTACACTGGTTTTGATGAATCTCCCCCATAGAGGGAGATTTATCAAAACTTGTTCAGAGGAAAAGTTTCTGAGTTGCCCATAGCAACCAATCAGATTGCTTCCTTCCTTCAAAAATGAAAGAAGCAATCTGATTGGTTGCTATGGGCAACTCAGAAACTTTTCCTCTGGACAGGTTTTGATAAATCTCCCTCTATGGGGGAGATTCATCAAAACCAGTGTAGAGGAAGAGTGGTGCAGTTGCCCAAAGCAACCAATTATATTGCTTCTTTCATTCTTTGAAAAATGACAGAACTGATCGGTTGCTATGGGCAACTCAGCAGCTTTTCCAGGAAAGTAAAGTTTAACCACAACATTGTAACACTCTGTCCCACCCTGGGACTTGAGCCACCGCACGGTCTCCCATCCAATGTAATGCCAAGACCCTCCTGCTTATCTTACAGTTTTACATACTGTGAGATCCCCATAGACCACAATGGGCCTATTAATGAGTTAATGCACCAGCCCATTAGTTCCCTATACCATTAAAGAGAGGGCTCAATATTCGCAAATGCATATGCGCATACATTTTCGCGAATATATGATGAATATTCGTCCATATATTTGCGAAATATCGCAAATTTGAATATGGCCTATGCCGCTCATCACTAATAAGCAACTTAAATACAATTTATGGCTGTGAGTTTTTGTTTTACAACTACTGAACCCAATATAATTTGTGCAAATGACTAGTGAACTGAACATGAAAGGATCCCTTTATAAACATAGCCTGTGAAGGCAGCCAGCAGGTAAATTGGTGGAAGGTAGCTACATGCCAAATAGGTTTCTGTATCAACTAGTAAACTTCCAGGGTTGTCAAGGAGGCTGATCCGGTAGTCCGTTTTGGCATTTCCAGAGAGCCAAGTTGCAGCAAAGATATGCAATATATGTGCCACCGAAGTCCCAGGTTCGGTGGGGAAAAAGAGCATTTTTAGTCAGTAACAGTAGGCTACTGACCTGTGCATAGTTAGCATGCCATGCAGCTTAACCTCTTAAGGACCCAGGGCGTATGGATACGCCCTCACACCCTGGGCCTTAACCCCTTAAGGACCAAGGATGTACCGGTACGTCCTTGGTCCTGCTCTTCTGATATAACGCGGGGTTACACAGTAACCCCGCGTCATGTCATGGCGGGCCCGGCGTCATAGTGAAGCCGGGACCCGCCTCTAATAGTGCATTTTTCTAACTTTGAAGCTCTCTACTTATAAGGAAAATGGATATTCACAATAAATTTTATTTTTCTTCACAAATACAATATGTCCACTTTATGTTGGCATCATAAAATGGACATATTTTTGCTTTTTGAAAAAACTAGAGGGCTTCAAAGTAGAGAAGCAATTTTCAAAAAAGTCATGAAAATTGCTAAATCTGACGGGACAAATGTTACAGAACTACAACTCCCAGCATGCCTGGGCAGTCTAGGCATACTGAGAATTGTAGTTTGGCAACATCTGGAGGGCTACCGTTTGGGCACCACTGTAACAGTGGTCTCCAAACTGTGACCCTCCAGATGTTGCAAAACTACAACTCCCAGCATGCCCAGGCAGCCGTTGGCTGTCTGGGCATGCTGGAAGTTGCAGTTTGGCCTTCCTAGTGGTTGCCACAGTAAAGATCCCTTTACTTTCACTTTCAATTCTCCCCCCCCAGTGTAGTTTCCCTACCTGACCCAGCAGTCTCCAGCGATGATCGGGGATCTCCAGGCATCTTCTCCTGCAGGTACCGGCCTCCATCTTCTTCCCACGATCCCCTCGACATCCAGGGGTGGGCAGAATGGGGGGGGTTGGCAACCCACTGTCCTGCTCTGCCATTGGTCAGAATCAGTTCTGACCAATGGCAGGGGATAGGAGGAGATCGCAGCTCTGCGACCTCACTCCTAGCCCTCAAGATGATCAGGGCTGTCCCTGACAGCTCCGATCGTTGCTATTTTCCGGGTGATCAGGTCACCAGAGACCCGATCAGCCCGGAATAGCAGAAATCGCATGTCTGAATTGACATGCGATTTTCTGCGATTGCCGACATGGGGGGGGGGGGGGGGTGTCCCCCCCTGGCCGATGTGCTGGGTGCCTGCTGAATGATTTCAGCAGGCATTCCGGTCCGGTCACCAACCGGCTAGCGGGGGGAACGGAATTCCCACGGGCGTAGGCATACGCCCCACGTCCTTAAGGACTCGGGATGCAGGGCGTATGCATACTCCCGGCGTCCTGAACAGGTTAATCAACTGGTGCCAGAAAGTTAAACAGATTTGTAAATTACTTCTATTAAAAATTCTTAATCCTTCCAGTACTTCTTAGTGGCTGTATACTACAGAGGAAATTCTTTTCATTTTGGATTTCTTTTTGGTCACAACCACAGTGCTCTGGACAGTTCCTGACATGTACAGAGGTGTCAGCAGAGAACACTGTGGTCGTGACAGAAAAGAAATGCAAAAATAAAAGAATTTCCTCTGTAGTATACAGCTGCTAAGAAGTACTGGAAGGATTATGATTTTTTAATAGAAGTAATTTGCAAATCTGGTTAACTTTCTAGCCCAATTTGGTTTAAAAAAATAAGTTTTCCACCGGAGTACCCCTTTAAGTCTGGAATACATTGTTTTAGGCATCACTGCTCTAATACTTCTATACATAGTGGTGCCTGCCTGTGGTTTTATTCCTATAATTCAGTTAGCTGTTTGCTTCTCTATGGGATACTTTCTTTATTGTGCACTTTTCTAATTGTCTTCAGTGAGCAAGAAGATTTCTGGGTGCATTGTGGCAAACATTTCATTCATAAGCAATAGTGTTGCTCCCGAATATTCGCAATTCAAATTTTAATCACGAATATTGCAAATATATCACTATATTTTCGCAATTACGAATATTTGCTTTTTTTATTTTTATTTTTTATTTTTTTTTGTTCACAGTACACATCACAGTGATCACTGATCATCCCTCTTTGCTCTTCGCATATGCTAATATTCGCAAATATTGAGCCCTCCCTTCTTTAATGGTATAGGGAACTAATGGGCTGGTGCAGTGGTCTCCAACCTGCGGACCTCCAGATGTTGCAAAACTACAACTCCCAGCATGCCCGGTCAGCCGTTGGCTGTCCGCGCATGCTGGGAGTTGTAGTTTTGCAACATCTGGAGGTCCGCAGGTTGGAGACCACTGTTAACTAGTGCATTAACTCTGTGATTTTTTTTCCCTTTGAAACCAATATTGTGGTATCTAAAACTGTAAGATAAGCAGGAGGGTCTTGGCAGTACAGTGGATGGGAGACCATGTGGTGGTTTGAGTCGTGGGATGGAGTGTTACAGTGTTGTGGTTTAACTTTTTTACTCGTGATTGACAAATGTAGGTCAATTGGCAATTAAAGGGGTACTCCGGTGAAAACCTTTTTTCTTTTAAATCAACTGGTGGCAGAAAGTTAAACATATTTGTAAATTACTTCTATTAAAAGATCTTACTCCTTCCTGTACTTATTAGCTGCTGAATACTACAGAGGAAATTATTTTCTTTTTGGAATGCTCTCTGATGACATCACAACCACAGTTCTTTCTGCTGATGTTATTATAATAATAATAATGCTTTATTTATTGCTGTCCTTAGTGGGATTTGAATCCAAGTCCCCAGTGCTGTAAGGCAGCAGTGCTAACCACTGAGCCACCATGCTGCCCTTAGCATTCATCTGCTATGCATGGTTGCTAAAATGTACAGAGATGTCAGCAGAGAGCACTGTGTTCGTGATGTCATCAGTGTTCCAAAAAGAAAGGAATTTTCTCTGTAGCATTCAGCAGCTAATAAGTACTGGAAGGATTAAGATTTTTTAATAGAAGTAATTTACAAATATGTTTAACTTTCTGCCACCAGTTGATTTAAAAGAAAAAAGGTTTTCACCGGAGTACCCCTTTAAGAAAGCCTTTGAACCGTGGGAACTAGGTCAATTGGCAATTAACTGAGTGTTTGAACCATGGGAACTAGGTTAATGGGGTACCAAATATGGGTATTGGGGTTAATTGAAACTGGATGTAATGTGTAAGGCTGGGTATGAATGAATGGGAGCTTAAGGAACATAATGGGATATTTATCAATACCTGTGCAGAGTAAAGGTTGCCCAGTTGCCCATAGCAACCAATCAGATTGCTTCTTTCATTTTTCAAAGGTCTTGTTAAAAATGAAAGAAGCAATCTGATTGGTTGCTATGGGCAACTGCACCACTCTTCCTCTACACTGGTTTTGATGAATCTCCCCCATAGAGGGAGATTTATCAAAACCTGTCCAGAGGAAAAGTTTCTGAGTTGCCTATAGCAACCAATCAGATTGTTTTCTTCATTTTTCAGAGGCCTTTTCAAAAATGAAAGAAGCAATCTGATTGGTTGCTATGGGCAACTGCACCACTCTTCCTCTACACTGGTTTTGATGAATCTCCCCCATAGAGGGAGATTTATCAAAACTTGTTCAGAGGAAAAGTTTCTGAGTTGCCCATAGCAACCAATCAGATTGCTTCCTTCCTTCAAAAATGAAAGAAGCAATCTGATTGGTTGCTATGGGCAACTCAGAAACTTTTCCTCTGGACAGGTTTTGATAAATCTCCCTCTATGGGGGAGATTCATCAAAACCAGTGTAGAGGAAGAGTGGTGCAGTTGCCCAAAGCAACCAATTATATTGCTTCTTTCATTCTTTGAAAAATGACAGAACTGATCGGTTGCTATGGGCAACTCAGCAGCTTTTCCAGGAAAGTAAAGTTTAACCACAACATTGTAACACTCTGTCCCACCCTGGGACTTGAGCCACCGCACGGTCTCCCATCCAATGTAATGCCAAGACCCTCCTGCTTATCTTACAGTTTTACATACTGTGAGATCCCCATAGACCACAATGGGCCTATTAATGAGTTAATGCACCAGCCCATTAGTTCCCTATACCATTAAAGAGAGGGCTCAATATTCGCAAATGCATATGCGCATACATTTTCGCGAATATATGATGAATATTCGTCCATATATTTGCGAAATATCGCAAATTTGAATATGGCCTATGCCGCTCATCACTAATAAGCAACTTAAATACAATTTATGGCTGTGAGTTTTTGTTTTACAACTACTGAACCCAATATAATTTGTGCAAATGACTAGTGAACTGAACATGAAAGGATCCCTTTATAAACATAGCCTGTGAAGGCAGCCAGCAGGTAAATTGGTGGAAGGTAGCTACATGCCAAATAGGTTTCTGTATCAACTAGTAAACTTCCAGGGTTGTCAAGGAGGCTGATCCGGTAGTCCGTTTTGGCATTTCCAGAGAGCCAAGTTGCAGCAAAGATATGCAATATATGTGCCACCGAAGTCCCAGGTTCGGTGGGGAAAAAGAGCATTTTTAGTCAGTAACAGTAGGCTACTGACCTGTGCATAGTTAGCATGCCATGCAGCTTAACCTCTTAAGGACCCAGGGCGTATGGATACGCCCTCACACCCTGGGCCTTAACCCCTTAAGGACCAAGGATGTACCGGTACGTCCTTGGTCCTGCTCTTCTGATATAACGCGGGGTTACACAGTAACCCCGCGTCATGTCATGGCGGGCCCGGCGTCATAGTGAAGCCGGGACCCGCCTCTAATAGTGCATTTTTCTAACTTTGAAGCTCTCTACTTATAAGGAAAATGGATATTCACAATAAATTTTATTTTTCTTCACAAATACAATATGTCCACTTTATGTTGGCATCATAAAATGGACATATTTTTGCTTTTTGAAAAAACTAGAGGGCTTCAAAGTAGAGAAGCAATTTTCAAAAAAGTCATGAAAATTGCTAAATCTGACGGGACAAATGTTACAGAACTACAACTCCCAGCATGCCTGGGCAGTCTAGGCATACTGAGAATTGTAGTTTGGCAACATCTGGAGGGCTACCGTTTGGGCACCACTGTAACAGTGGTCTCCAAACTGTGACCCTCCAGATGTTGCAAAACTACAACTCCCAGCATGCCCAGGCAGCCGTTGGCTGTCTGGGCATGCTGGAAGTTGCAGTTTGGCCTTCCTAGTGGTTGCCACAGTAAAGATCCCTTTACTTTCACTTTCAATTCTCCCCCCCCAGTGTAGTTTCCCTACCTGACCCAGCAGTCTCCAGCGATGATCGGGGATCTCCAGGCATCTTCTCCTGCAGGTACCGGCCTCCATCTTCTTCCCACGATCCCCTCGACATCCAGGGGTGGGCAGAATGGGGGGGGTTGGCAACCCACTGTCCTGCTCTGCCATTGGTCAGAATCAGTTCTGACCAATGGCAGGGGATAGGAGGAGATCGCAGCTCTGCGACCTCACTCCTAGCCCTCAAGATGATCAGGGCTGTCCCTGACAGCTCCGATCGTTGCTATTTTCCGGGTGATCAGGTCACCAGAGACCCGATCAGCCCGGAATAGCAGAAATCGCATGTCTGAATTGACATGCGATTTTCTGCGATTGCCGACATGGGGGGGGGGGGGTGTCCCCCCCTGGCCGATGTGCTGGGTGCCTGCTGAATGATTTCAGCAGGCATTCCGGTCCGGTCACCAACCGGCTAGCGGGGGGAACGGAATTCCCACGGGCGTAGGCATACGCCCCACGTCCTTAAGGACTCGGGATGCAGGGCGTATGCATACTCCCGGCGTCCTGAACAGGTTAATCAACTGGTGCCAGAAAGTTAAACAGATTTGTAAATTACTTCTATTAAAAATTCTTAATCCTTCCAGTACTTCTTAGTGGCTGTATACTACAGAGGAAATTCTTTTCATTTTGGATTTCTTTTTGGTCACAACCACAGTGCTCTGGACAGTTCCTGACATGTACAGAGGTGTCAGCAGAGAACACTGTGGTCGTGACAGAAAAGAAATGCAAAAATAAAAGAATTTCCTCTGTAGTATACAGCTGCTAAGAAGTACTGGAAGGATTATGATTTTTTAATAGAAGTAATTTGCAAATCTGGTTAACTTTCTAGCCCAATTTGGTTTAAAAAAATAAGTTTTCCACCGGAGTACCCCTTTAAGTCTGGAATACATTGTTTTAGGCATCACTGCTCTAATACTTCTATACATAGTGGTGCCTGCCTGTGGTTTTATTCCTATAATTCAGTTAGCTGTTTGCTTCTCTATGGGATACTTTCTTTATTGTGCACTTTTCTAATTGTCTTCAGTGAGCAAGAAGATTTCTGGGTGCATTGTGGCAAACATTTCATTCATAAGCAATAGTGTTGCTCCCGAATATTCGCAATTCAAATTTTAATCACGAATATTGCAAATATATCACTATATTTTCGCAATTACGAATATTTGCTTTTTTTATTTTTATTTTTTATTTTTTTTTGTTCACAGTACACATCACAGTGATCACTGATCATCCCTCTTTGCTCTTCGCATATGCTAATATTCGCAAATATTGAGCCCTCCCTTCTTTAATGGTATAGGGAACTAATGGGCTGGTGCAGTGGTCTCCAACCTGCGGACCTCCAGATGTTGCAAAACTACAACTCCCAGCATGCCCGGTCAGCCGTTGGCTGTCCGCGCATGCTGGGAGTTGTAGTTTTGCAACATCTGGAGGTCCGCAGGTTGGAGACCACTGTTAACTAGTGCATTAACTCTGTGATTTTTTTTCCCTTTGAAACCAATATTGTGGTATCTAAAACTGTAAGATAAGCAGGAGGGTCTTGGCAGTACAGTGGATGGGAGACCATGTGGTGGTTTGAGTCGTGGGATGGAGTGTTACAGTGTTGTGGTTTAACTTTTTTACTCGTGATTGACAAATGTAGGTCAATTGGCAATTAAAGGGGTACTCCGGTGAAAACCTTTTTTCTTTTAAATCAACTGGTGGCAGAAAGTTAAACATATTTGTAAATTACTTCTATTAAAAGATCTTACTCCTTCCTGTACTTATTAGCTGCTGAATACTACAGAGGAAATTATTTTCTTTTTGGAATGCTCTCTGATGACATCACAACCACAGTTCTTTCTGCTGATGTTATTATAATAATAATAATGCTTTATTTATTGCTGTCCTTAGTGGGATTTGAATCCAAGTCCCCAGTGCTGTAAGGCAGCAGTGCTAACCACTGAGCCACCATGCTGCCCTTAGCATTCATCTGCTATGCATGGTTGCTAAAATGTACAGAGATGTCAGCAGAGAGCACTGTGTTCGTGATGTCATCAGTGTTCCAAAAAGAAAGGAATTTTCTCTGTAGCATTCAGCAGCTAATAAGTACTGGAAGGATTAAGATTTTTTAATAGAAGTAATTTACAAATATGTTTAACTTTCTGCCACCAGTTGATTTAAAAGAAAAAAGGTTTTCACCGGAGTACCCCTTTAAGAAAGCCTTTGAACCGTGGGAACTAGGTCAATTGGCAATTAACTGAGTGTTTGAACCATGGGAACTAGGTTAATGGGGTACCAAATATGGGTATTGGGGTTAATTGAAACTGGATGTAATGTGTAAGGCTGGGTATGAATGAATGGGAGCTTAAGGAACATAATGGGATATTTATCAATACCTGTGCAGAGTAAAGGTTGCCCAGTTGCCCATAGCAACCAATCAGATTGCTTCTTTCATTTTTCAAAGGTCTTGTTAAAAATGAAAGAAGCAATCTGATTGGTTGCTATGGGCAACTGCACCACTCTTCCTCTACACTGGTTTTGATGAATCTCCCCCATAGAGGGAGATTTATCAAAACCTGTCCAGAGGAAAAGTTTCTGAGTTGCCTATAGCAACCAATCAGATTGTTTTCTTCATTTTTCAGAGGCCTTTTCAAAAATGAAAGAAGCAATCTGATTGGTTGCTATGGGCAACTGCACCACTCTTCCTCTACACTGGTTTTGATGAATCTCCCCCATAGAGGGAGATTTATCAAAACTTGTTCAGAGGAAAAGTTTCTGAGTTGCCCATAGCAACCAATCAGATTGCTTCCTTCCTTCAAAAATGAAAGAAGCAATCTGATTGGTTGCTATGGGCAACTCAGAAACTTTTCCTCTGGACAGGTTTTGATAAATCTCCCTCTATGGGGGAGATTCATCAAAACCAGTGTAGAGGAAGAGTGGTGCAGTTGCCCAAAGCAACCAATTATATTGCTTCTTTCATTCTTTGAAAAATGACAGAACTGATCGGTTGCTATGGGCAACTCAGCAGCTTTTCCAGGAAAGTAAAGTTTAACCACAACATTGTAACACTCTGTCCCACCCTGGGACTTGAGCCACCGCACGGTCTCCCATCCAATGTAATGCCAAGACCCTCCTGCTTATCTTACAGTTTTACATACTGTGAGATCCCCATAGACCACAATGGGCCTATTAATGAGTTAATGCACCAGCCCATTAGTTCCCTATACCATTAAAGAGAGGGCTCAATATTCGCAAATGCATATGCGCATACATTTTCGCGAATATATGATGAATATTCGTCCATATATTTGCGAAATATCGCAAATTTGAATATGGCCTATGCCGCTCATCACTAATAAGCAACTTAAATACAATTTATGGCTGTGAGTTTTTGTTTTACAACTACTGAACCCAATATAATTTGTGCAAATGACTAGTGAACTGAACATGAAAGGATCCCTTTATAAACATAGCCTGTGAAGGCAGCCAGCAGGTAAATTGGTGGAAGGTAGCTACATGCCAAATAGGTTTCTGTATCAACTAGTAAACTTCCAGGGTTGTCAAGGAGGCTGATCCGGTAGTCCGTTTTGGCATTTCCAGAGAGCCAAGTTGCAGCAAAGATATGCAATATATGTGCCACCGAAGTCCCAGGTTCGGTGGGGAAAAAGAGCATTTTTAGTCAGTAACAGTAGGCTACTGACCTGTGCATAGTTAGCATGCCATGCAGCTTAACCTCTTAAGGACCCAGGGCGTATGGATACGCCCTCACACCCTGGGCCTTAACCCCTTAAGGACCAAGGACGTACCGGTACGTCCTTGGTCCTGCTCTTCTGATATAACGCGGGGTTACACAGTAACCCCGCGTCATGTCATGGCGGGCCCGGCGTCATAGTGAAGCCGGGACCCGCCTCTAATAGTGCGCAGCGCCGATCGCGGCGCCGCGCGCTATTAACCCTTTAGCCGCGCGCTCAGAGCTGAGCCGCGCGGCTAAAAGTGAAAGTGAAAGTTCCCGACTAGCTCAGTCGAGCTGTTCGGGATAGCCGCGGCTAATCGCGGCATCCCGAACAGCTGACAGGACAGCGGGAGGGCCCCTTCCTGCCTCCTCGCTGTCCGATCGCCGAATGACTGCTCAGTGCCTGAGATCCAGGTATGAGCAGTCATGCGGCAGAATCGTTGATCACTGGTTTCTTATGAGAAACCAGTGATCAACATAGAAGAAAAGTGTGTGCAGTGTTATAGGTCCCTATGGGTCCTATAACACTGCAAAAAAAAAGTGAAAAAAAAAGTGAATAAAGATCATTTAACTCCTCCCCTATTAAAAGTTTGAATCACCCCCCTTTTCCAATAAAAAAAAAAAACACAGTGTAAATAAAAATAAAAATAAACATATGTGGTATCACCGCGTGCGGAAATGTCCGAATTATAAAAATATATCATTAATTAAACCGCTCGGTCAATGGCGTGCGCGCAAAAAAATTCCAAAGTCCAAAATAGTGCATTTTTGGTCACTTTTTATATTATTTAAAAATGAATAAAAAGTGATCAATAAATCCTATCAATGCAAAAATGATACCGTTAAAAACTTCAGATCACGGCGCAAAAAATGAGCCCTCATACCGCCCCATACACGGAAAAATAAAAAAGTTATAGAGGTCAGAAGATGACAATTTTAAACGTATTAATTTTCCTGCATGTAGTTATGATTTTTTCCAGAAGTCCGACAAAATCAAACCTATATAAGTAGGGTATCATTTTAATCGTATGGACCTACAGAATACATATCAGGTGTCATTTTTACCGAAAAATGTACTACGTAGAAACGGAAGCCCCCAAAAGTTACAAAACAGCGTTTTTTTTTTCAATTTTGTCGCACAATGATTTTTTTTCCCGCTTCACCATAGATTTTTGGGCAAAATGACTGATGTCATTACAAAGTAGAATTGGTGGCGCAAAAAATAAGCCATCATATGGATTTTTAGGTGTAAATTTTAAAGAGTTATGATTTTTTAAAGGCAAGGAGCAAAAAACGAAAATGCAAAAACGGAAAAACCTCCGGTCCTTAAGGGGTTAAGGACCCAGGGCGCATCCATACGCCCTGGCGTTTTCCGGTCTCTGCCGCGCGCCGGGCAGAGATCGGAAGTGGATGCCTGCTGAAATCCTTCAGCAGGCACCCAGGGCAAACGCCGAGGGGGGCCATGTAGGAAATCGCCCTTGCGATCTGCGGCGATACCGGGCTGATCGGGTCTCTGGAACCCGACCGCCCGGTAATTTTGCATGATCCCGGCTGTCACAGACAGCCAGGACCATGCTAACGTATAGGAGCAAAGTGGCAAACCGGCCACCTCCACCTATACCCTGCGATTCTTCGGTTAGTTAACCGACCAATCGCAGGGGGGGGGGGGGGGCGGTTACTTCCTCCCGCCCTGCCCGGCCCCTGAAAGTCCGGAGAGGACGGGAGAAAGACCGGAGGACGCGGCGGGGGACGGGGGAGTGCTGGGGACCGGCCCCGGTACTTACCTCGTCCCTGAAGACCCGGATCCCTGCGATGAAGACGGCGGCGGCGACAGGTGAGTTCCTCTTCAGCCGCGGTCGGGTCCTTTACAGCAATGCACGTCGCTGTAAAGCGACATGCATTGCTGTAATGGGACCCTGTAAACTACAACTCCCAGCATACCCAGACAGCCCTTGGTGTCTGGGCATGCTGGGAGTTGCAGTTTTGCAACATCTGGAGGTCCACAGTTAGGAGACCACTGTGCCCTTCCAGATGTTGCAAAACTACACATCCTCAGCATGCCCTTACTGTCCAAGCATGCTGGGAGTTGTAGTTCTGTAACATCTGGCCCTTCAGATGTTGCAGAACTACAACTCCCAGCATGCCTGGACAGTTTTGGCATACTGGGAGTTGTAGTTTTGCAACATCTGGAAGGGCACAGATTGAGAACCACTGTATTAGTGGTCTGCAAACTGTAGTCCTCCAGATGTTGCAAAACTACAACTCCAAGCATGCTGGGAGTTGTAGTTCGGCAACATCTGGCTCTAAAGATGTTGCCGAACTACTACTCCCAGCATGCCTGAGAATGTTTGTAAGTTGTGGTTTTGCAACAGCTGGAGGCACACTGGTTGGGAAACATTGTCTGTTTCCTAACTCAGTGTTTCCCAACCCGTGTCCCTCCAGCTGTTGACAAACTATAACTACCAGCATGCACTGATAGACTGTGCATGCTGGGAGTTGTAGTTTTGCAACAGCTGGAGGTCCCCCCCTGTGAATGTACAGGGTACATTCACATGGGCAGGGGGCTTACAGTGAGTATCAGGCTGCAAGTTTGCGATGCAGCAAATTTTGCGCGGCAGCTCAAACTCGCAGCGGGAAACTCGCTGTAACCCCCCGCCCATGTGACTGTACCCTAAAAACACTACACTAACACAAAATAAAATAAAAAGTAAAAAAACACTACATATACACATACCCCTACACAGCCCCCCTCCCATCCCCAATAAAAATGAAAAACGTCTGGTATGCCACTGTTTCCAAAATGGAGCCTCCAGCTGTTGCAAAACAATAACTCCCAGCATGCTTGGACAGTCAACGGCTGTTCAGCAATACTAGGAGTTGTTGTTTTGCAACAGCTGCAGGCACCCTGTTTAGGAATCACTGGCGTAGAATACCCCTATGTCCACTCCTATGCAAATCCCTAATTCAGGCCTCAAATGCGCATGGCGCTCTCACTTTGGAGCCCTGTCGTATTTCAAGGCAACAGTTTAGGGTCACATATGGGGTATCGCCGTACTGGGGAGAAATTGCCTAACAAATTTTGGGGGGCTTTTTCTCCTTTCACCCCTTATGAAAATGTGAAGTTGGGGTCTACACCAGCATGTTAGTGTAAAAAATAAATTGTTTGACACTAACATGCTGGTGTTGCCCTATACTTTTCAGTTTGACAAGAGGTAAAAGGGAAAAAAGCCCCCCAAAATTTGTAATGCAATTTCTCCCGACTACGGAGATACCACATATGTGGGTGCAAAGTGCTCTGGGGGCGCACAACAAGGCCCAGAAGGGAGAGTGCACCATGTACATTTGAGGTGATTTGCACAGGGGTGGCTGATTGTTACAGCAGTTTTGACAAACGCAAAAAAAAAAAAAAAAAAAACACATGTGATCCCATTTCGGAAACTACACCCTTCACGGAATGTAATGAGGAGTGCAGTGAGAATTTACACCCCACAGGTGTCTGACAGATCTTTGGAACAGTAGGCTGTGCAAATTAAAAATGTTGTACAGACCACTGTTCCAAAGATCTGACAGACACCAGTGGGGGTAAATGCTCACTGTACCCCTTGTTATGTTCCTCAAGGGGTCTAGTTTCCAAAATGGTATGCCACGTGGGGGTTATTTTGCTGTCCTGGCATATGGGGCTTCCTAAATGCGACATGCCCCCCGAGCAAAATTTGCTCTCAAAAAGACAAATATGACTCCTTCTCTTCTGTGCATTGTAATTCGCCCGTAGTGCCCTTCAGGTCAACTTATGGGGTACCTCCATACTCAGAAGTGATGGGGTTACAAATTTGGGGGGGGTATTTTCTGCTATTAACCCTTGCAAAAATGGGAAATTTGGGGGGAACACACATTTTAGTGAAATTTTATTTTATTTTTTTACATATGCAAAAGTCGTGAAACACATGTGGGGTATTAAGGCTCACTTAATTCCTTGTTATGTTCCTCAAGGGGTCTTGTTTCCAAAATGGTATGGCATGTGTTTTATTTTGCTGTTCTGGCACCATAGGGGCTTCCTAAATGCAACATGCCCCCCAAAAACCATTTCAGAAAAACGTACTCTCCAAAATCCCCTTGTCACTCCTTCGGTTCTGAGCCCTCTACTGCTTACTCGAGAGAAATTGGGCTACAAATATAAGTATACATTTTCTCCTTGTACCCCTCGTAAAAATTAAAAAATTGGGTCTACAAGAACATGCGAGTGTAAAAAATGAAGATTGTGAATTTTCTCCTTCACTTTCCTGATATTCCTGTGAAACACCTAAAGGGTTAAAAGGCTGACCGAATATCATTTTGTATACTTTGGGGGGTGCAGTTTTTATAATGGGGTCTTTTATGGGGTATTTCTAAGATGAAGACCCTTCAAATCCACTTCAAACATGAACTGGTCCCTGAAAAATAGTGAGTTTGGAAATTTTGTGAAAAATTGGAAAAGTGCGGCTAAATTTTGAAGCCCTCTGGTGTCTTCCAAAAGTAAAAACTTGTCAATTTTATGATGCAAACATAAAGTAGACATATTGTATATGTGAAAAAAAAATTAAATATTTTGAATATCCATTTTCCTTACAAGCAGAGAGCTTCAAAGTTAGAAAAATGCAAAATTTTCAAATTTTTCATAAAATTTTCAAATTTTTCACCAAGAAAGGATGCAAGTTACAATTTTTTTTACCACTATGTTAAAGTAGAATGTGTAACGAAAAAACAATCTCGGAATCAGAATGATAACTAAAAGCATTCCAGAGTTATTAATGTTTAAAGTGACAGTGGTCAGATGTACAAAAAATGGCCGGGTCCTAAGGTGTAAAATGGCTGGGTCCTTAAGAGGTTAAAAGGGCTCTTTTTCTGGAACGGCTGTAGGGTGGGTGGGAGGCCGTTCCCTTAGTCCGGTCTGGACTTTACTGGACCTCTTGAGGCCTTTAAAGGGGTACTCCGGTGCTTAGACATCTTATCCCCTATCCAAAGGATAGGGGATAAGATGCCTGATCGCGGGAGTCCCGCCGCTGGGGACCCCCGGGATCATGCACGCGGCACCCCGTTTGTAATCAGTCCCCGGAGCGTGTTCACTCCGGGTCTGATTACCAGCGACTACAGCGCGGGCGGCGTGTGAAGTCACACCTCTGCCCCCGTGTGACATCACGCTCCGCCCCTCAATGCAAGCCTACGGGAGGGGACGTGATATCTGTCACGCCCCCTCCCATAGACTTGCATTGAGGGGCGGAGCGTGCAGGACTCCCGCGATCAGGCATCTTATCCCCTTTATCCCCTATGCTTTGGATAGGGGATAAGATGTCTAAGCACCGGAGCACCCCTTTAAAATCTGTTGCTCCTAGACCTCAGGTGAGGAGAGTGTGAACCTGAGAAGTTGTTTGCCAGTTCTTCCACAAGCTGGAGCACACAAAGGTGCCCTGGGAATCAGGACGGAGATAGACTGGTGTCTCTGCACAGGACTAATCACCACTACATGGCCATGAATGGACATGTTTTTGTTTTTTCTGAGTTTAACGGCTGCTGTAAAGCCTTCTGCTGAACTGTTATGTTCCTGCTGGTTTGTTTTTAACCTTTTGGGACTCAAAGTGTACCTATATGCCCTGGTCCAGTTTAACAGGTTTAAACCATTCTCACCAGCGGAGAATGGATTAAACCCGGTGGGTTCCGGTTGCGATGGGCAGCCAGGACCCACGTCTAATGCCCGACATTAACCCTTTAGACGCCCCGATCAAAGTTGATCACGGCGTCTAAAGAGAAAGTAAAAGAATCGCCATGTCCCGATCAGCTTACCAGATGACGGGAGGGTCCTCAACTGCCTCTCCATCATCCGATCGGCATTCTACTGCTCCATGCCTGCGCAGCAGGCTAGAGCAGCAGAGCGCCAGTTACACTGATCAATGCTATGCAATGGCATAGCATTGAACAGTGTATGCAATCAGAAGATTACATGTTGGTGGGGGCTAAAAAAAAAAAAAGTGTTAAAGAAATAAAAAATAATAATAGTGGGACGGAAGTGCAGGACAGTCAGGCAGATAGCTGGGTTACAGTTAGAAAACGGGGTAGAGGGAAAAGTGTCAGGGAGGCTAGTCCTGATCTAGCAAACCCCAACAAGTTTGCCCGGTTGGCAGATGAGGGGATGCCATTTCAGAGCTAGCAGTACTGCAGCAAGATACAGTACTGCCTCTGACCGCCAGGGGGGTGTCTGCTCCAGTAAGGAGGGAAGGAGGAGTGCAGGGCAGGCCAGACAGGTACTGGTAGTGGGGGACTCAATTATTAAGGGGACAGACAGGGCTATCTGTCACAAAGACGGGGAACGCCGAACAGTGTGTTGTCTTCCTGGCGCTCGAGTTCAGCACATCGCGGATCGGGTTGACAGGTTGCTGTGTGGGGCTGGAAAGGACCCAGAAGTCATGGTACATATTGGCACCAATGACAAAGTAAGAGGTTGGTTGAGTGTCCTTAAAAATGATTTCAGGGACTTAGGCCACAAGCTAAAGGCAAGGACCTCCAAGGTAATATTTTCTGAAATATTACCTGTCTCACGAGCCACACCAGTGAGGTAGCAGGAGATTAGGGAGGTAAACAAGTGACTCAGAAGCTGATGTAGGAAGGAGGGGTTTGGGTTCATGGAGAACTGGGACGACTTCGCTGTCGGATACCGGCTGTACCGTAGGGATGGGCTGTACCTCAATGGGGAGGGTGCAGCTGTGCTTGGGGAGAAGATGGCTAGAAGGGTGGAAGAGTGTTTAAACTAGGGACTGGGGGGGAGGGAACCTACAACATAGAGGGGGAAGATAATGTAGATAGAGAGGGGGGACTTATTAATGTACCTGTGGGTGGAGCAGCTGGAGGGGTTAGAATAGTTAAAGGAGTACTCTGATTCATAAATTTATATCCCACAAATGTTCCCCATGGCTGTACCTCTTTGGCCATGTACTTCTTGTTGCAATTGGTCCAGCTGTTCTCCCGGTGCAGCGCTCCGTATTTCATGGCACTTCCTGGTTATGGTGGTGTGGAGGGTGACGTAAAAATCATCATTCCCCATGCTGCCGTGCTTCAAGTTCCTGTCCCGCCGTGCCTCCCTCCTCCTCCTCAGCCCCTCCCCTCCCTCCTGCTCTCCCCTCCCCAATAGGCAGACTATTGTGAATCATTAGGGCCGTTTTGCATTTGGTCGTGCGCATAGGACGGGTGTTACGTTACTTTTATGTGTAACTCCTTTTGTGAATAATCCTGATAGTTACGCCAGCGTAACTATCAGGGATATTACTGGACAAGGAAGATCACATGCCTGGTCCAAAGTAAATGCTGAGTGCGCAGGCGCGCGCAGCTCAGCATGATAGGAGGGAGGCTGGGGGGGCGTTTACTCTGCCAAACGAATGCCGGCTGAGCAAATGAAGGGGGCATGCATATTTAGGAGTGGGAGTGCCCGTCTCAAGGGTGTGGGGGCCGGCATACAGTGGGGAGGATACAGAGAACGATGACGCTTCGTTCTCAAGATGGCTGCGGACGGCTGCATAATAGGGAACGAAAGTCATAATCCACACAGACCAGCTGTACTTCCGGTTTTCACAAAACACAGTGATGGCTGCCTGCAAGTCAATGGAGGTGATTTATTATGTTATATAACTTTGGCAATGCTTGCTATTGGT
The DNA here is from genome assembly GCF_029499605.1 of Hyla sarda. Classification (NCBI taxonomy): domain Eukaryota; kingdom Metazoa; phylum Chordata; class Amphibia; order Anura; family Hylidae; genus Hyla; species Hyla sarda. Next base: position 237,227,758 of record NC_079193.1, on the reverse strand, counting down.
GGAGAAAAGTTTTGCTTCATAGTACTCCTTTAATAGGAATAGGCTTCATAGGAAAAAAAAAAAACACACACCATTGAATTGCATGTTGACTAATCCCAGAAGTCTGTCCAATAAAACAGATGAACTGGAGTTGATAATGTCTGAGCAGAATTGTGACATAGTGGGTATAGCAGAGACTTGGTTGGATGATAGCTGTGACTGGGCGGTCAACATAGAGGGTTATAGTCTATTAAGGAAGGATCGGACAAAACGGAAAGGGGGAGGAGTTTGTCTTTATGTAAAGTCCAGTCTGAAGGCTGCACTGCTGGAGGATATACGGGAGTGAAACAATAATGTGGAGTCATTATCGGTAGAAATATATGGAGATAAAAAAAAATTCTGATAGGGGTTTGCTATAAGCCACGAAACATAATGGAAGAGCCAGAAGATCAGTTACTGAGACAAATAAACAAGGCAGAAAATCAGAATGAGGTGATAAAAATGGGGGACTTTTACTATCCTGATATAAACTGGGAGACTGGAACCTGTGAATCTCATAAAGGAAACAGGTTTCTGACTATAGCTAAAGACAATTATCTGTCCCAAATGGTGCAGATCCCGACCAGAGGGGGCGCCCTACTAGACTTAATATTAACCAACCTACCTGATAGAGTAACTAATGTGCAGGTAGAAGGACACCTAGGAAATAGTGATCATAATAAAATACATTATAACTTGTTCTTCAATAAGGGAATCTTCGAGGGGCCACAAAAACAATGAACTTTAGGAAGGCAAAGTTTGATCAACTCAGAGAAGCTCTTAACAGTATAAAATGGGATAATTTCCTCAAAAACAACAATACTGACACTAAATGGGAGACTTTTAAAAATATCTTAAATTCTCACTGTAAGATGTCTAAACCTTATGGGAATAAAATGGTCAGGAATAAAAGAAATCCAATATGGATGAATAAGAATGTTAAAGGAGTACTCTGGAGCAAAGTTATTTTAGGGCATTGCACAGCTTGCAAGAAGTTATATAAGAAAGTCAATTACCTCTGTAGTCTCACTTGCACGCATCCCCGACTTTTCTGATATCCGGAAGTACAGCCTGTCTGGCAGAATTATGAATTTCGTTCAGCCGACAGCAGCCATCTTGTAACGAAACGTCACCGCTCTCATAGTCCTCCCCACTCTCAGCCAGCCCCTCTCGCCACGATCCGGTCACTCCCATCCTTTGCATATTCATCTGGTCTTTGTTTGCACAGCCGTCATTGGCTGGGCTATGCAAACGCGTCAGAATACCCTGCACCTATCAGCGCGATCGGGCCGCGCATGTCCACATACCATCTCCCCGGAATCGGACATGTGATTACTGTAGGCCAATGATATCCCTGATAGTTACTCTGGTTTAACTATCAGGGATATTCTACAAACTACTTAGTAACTTTTGTAGCGTAGCCTCAATTCAGAGCGCATGCGCTACTTGAATACAGTAAAAGAAATCCATTACAAACTTCTCAGGCACCACGGGAGATGTAGCTATGAGAGCAGCGTGTGCCCGCATAGCTATATCTCCACCGGGAGCCGAGTGCAGCCGCGGAGCTCCCTTTCATTGGTGCGGGGGAATGGAGGGGGAGGGAGACAAAGATAATAGGGGAGTGTTTAGGGGCATGGGCGGCAGCGGGGAGGGGCATTTTTATTAAAATTAATAATGAGGGGAGAGCAGGAGGGAGGGGAGTGGTTGAGGAGGAAGGAGGCACGGAGGGACCAGAAATTGTAGCAATGCAGCATGGGGGATGACGATTTTTACGTCATCCTCCACACCACCATGACCAGGAAGTGGTAGAAAATACGGGGCCCCGCACCGGGAGAATGGCAGCACCGATTTCAGAAATAAGTACATGTGCAGAGAGGTACAGCCATGGGGAACATTTGGGGGTTAAACATTTTAAAATCAGAGTACTCCTTTAAGGGGGCTATAATTGTCAAAAATAAAGCATTTAAACTACCAAAACAGGATGTCAGTGTAGAAGCATTAAAAAGCTATAGAGAAAAATATAAGTAAAAAAACTGATAAAAGCTGCAAAAATAGAGACAGAAAGACTCATTGCAAAAGAGAGTAAAACTAACCCTAAAATGTTCTTTAACTATATAAATAGCAAAAAGGTCAAAAATGAAAGTGTAGAAATTATAAACGGGGATCAGGAAAAAGCAAATATATTAAACAAATTCTTCTCCACTGTATTCACCAAGGAAAATGAAATGCCAGGTGAAATACAGCGAGATAAGGTAAACTCCCCAGTAAAGGTCACCTGTCTAACCTAGGAAGAAGTACAGTGCCGCCTACAAAAAATCTAAATAGACAAATCACCATGTCCAGATGGCATTCACCCCTGTGTTCTAAAGGAATTAAGTAATGTAATAGACAGACTCTTATTTTTAATATTCAGGGACTCGATAGTAACAGGGACTGTTCCCCAGCACTGGCTCATGACAAATGTGGTGCCAATATTTAAAAAGGGGTCAAAAGGTAACCCCGGGAATTATAGACCACTTAGTTTAACCTCCATTGTATGTAAATTGTTTGAGGGTTTTCTAAGAGATGCTATTTTGGAGTATCTTGATAAAAATAAATGTATGACTCCATATCAGCATTGCTTTATGAGGGATCGGTCCTGTCAAACTAACCTGATCAGCTTTTTTGATTTTTCCAAAGCATTTGATACGGTGCCACATAAAAGATTGGTGCATAAAATGAGAAGTATTGGGCTGGGGGAGAATGTGTAAGTAACTGGCTCAGTGATAGGAAACAGAGGGTGGTTATTAATGGTACTTATTCTGATTGGGTGACTGTTGCTAGTGGGGTATCACAGGGGTCAGTCTTGGGTCCTGTTCTTTTTAATATATCTATTAATGACCTTGTAGAGGGGTTGAATAGTAAAGTTGCAATCTTTGCAGATGATACTAAACTCTGTAAAGCGTTAAACACAATAGAGGACAGTGAACTATTACAAATGGATCTGGATAGGTTGGAGGTTTGGGTTGGGAAGTGGCAGATGAGGTTCAAAACTAATAAATGTAAGGTAATGCTCATGGGGAGGAAACATCCGGGCTGGAATTATGTATTAAATGGGAGAACACTTGGGGCGACTGACATGGAAAAGGGCTTAGGAGTCTTAGTTAACAGTAAATTTAGCTGTAGTGACCAGTGTTGGGCAGCTGCTGCCAAGGCAAATAAAATTATGGGGTGCATCAATAGGGACATAGATGTCCACGACAAGGAAATAATTCTACCGCTGTACAAATCACTAGTCAGACCACACATAGAATACTGTGTACAGTACTGGGCACCAGTGTACAAGAAAGATATAGTGGAGCTGTAGAGGATTCAAAGACGGGCAACCAGAGTAATACGGGGAATGGGAGGACTACAGTACCCAGAAAGATTATCAGAATTAGGGTTATTTAGTTTAGAAAAGAGAAGGCTTAGGGGCGACCTAATAACTATGTAAAAATATATTTAAGGGGACCTTAAAGAGATATCTCCCATGATCTATTTATACTCTGGACTGTATCTATAACAAGGTGCATCCTCTACGTCTTGAGGAAAGAAGGTTTCTACACCAGCACAGACGAGGGTTCTTTACTGTAAGAGCAGTGAGACTGTGGAATTCTCTGCCAGAGGAAGAGGTCATGGTGAACTCTGTAAAAGAGTTCAAAATGAGTCTGGATGCATTTTTGGAGATTAATAACATCGCTGGTTATGTATACTAGATTTATAGAGACAGAATGTTGATCCAGGGATTTATTCTGACTGCCATATTTGGAGTCAGGAAGGAATTTTTACCTCTGGTATGAGATTTTTTTTTGCCTTTCTCTGGATCAACTCAGTAGGGACTAATTAGGAATATAGGTTGAACTTGATGGACTCTGGTCTTTTTTCAACCTTGTGAACTATAATTGTAACTATGTAACTATGTAAGGTTTTCAGCGTGGCCAAAATCAGCACAGGTTTTAGTCTTAAGCTGAAGCAGGCTGAGGCAAGCTGAGGCAGTGAGGAACCTCTACCTCTGATGGGAGTTGGTGTCCTTAGGTTTGCAGCTTTAAAAGGAGACCTTTTGACTTGTGTAACACATTTGTTGACTGTTTTTGTTGGGTGGCTGGTAGTAGGCCACCTGTATAGATACATAGTATAGTTATTGCTTGGATAAGCACAAATTTGTTTTGTGCCTTAGTGTAAAGGCTGTATTTATGTGTGCTGCCCTGTTTAAATGTTACTTCCCTTTCCCTGTCTCTTAGTGCTTTTTACAGTTTTTTTTCCTAACTCTACGGCGCTTACCTCCCACAATGTATATAAAGATTTATATGGCTTCATTCCTATATCATATAATGTAGCTTCCTTTGTCACTGAATACTTGGTCATATACTTCCATAAAGTACATAATGGTACATATGATCCTGTATTTGATGTGATATTTTTTATTCCTTTTTTATGTTTCTTTTTTCTTAACATAATTTCCTAATTAAGTGCCTGGACTATCCCCAACAAACTAAAAAAAATCAGCACTGGGGGGAATCCATCATTTGAAATGGCCCCAGACTGAAAAGAAACCACAAGGTCCCTGTACTGGCATTATTGCATGTTCACAGTTTAATAATACATGTGTCTCAGCATTACATCAACTCATGAAATATTAGGCTCAATTCTAAACACTTACCATAATGTGAGATTAATAATGTGCACTTTCTACAACCTCTTACTAGTATGTCAATTCAACCATAAGGACATGCACAGGACTGTATTACATGTTTGTATGACATGAAATCCATAATATGGGGCCTATACAGCTCCTATAGGCCCATGTGCCTCAAATCCTACAGGAAAGCATAAGTGAATCTTGCATGAGCCCTAAATGTGAGTCATAGTAATTAGTTTAGGAGTCCAATGTACGCAGTCTAGAACTTAGGCTTTGAACCTGTTGAACATGTACGTCAAGGTGTATGTGCATGTCTTTATTGCATTGTCCATATGTTTCATATTGTTTTGCACTTTCATTGTATAGGCTGTGAACAAAGTGATAAATTGAATTGCATTGACTTCTAGATTAATGTGGAGTGTTCTAGAAGGTTGGAATAACCTATCAGGCTCAGCCTTACTATCCCTAGAGAAAGGAAGATAGTTACCAAGAGAGTAAGTCAGGCTTTGAACCCTGGGGAATGCCTGGAGCATACCAGACCCTGTGGAGAAAGTAAGTAATCCTGGTGGGCACAATTCAGCCCAATATGAGGGAAGGAACAGAGTGAGAAGTACAAAGACATTGTGGATAAGGAGAACAAGCACCCCATTGCTGCACTAGGACCCCTTAGAGATTTAGGCAAAGCCTAGGACCTTAGTGACTGCTGTTCCACCATCTACGCCCAAGGCCCACACCCAGTGGCGTAGCTATAGAGATCGCAAGGGTCGCAATCGCGACCGGGCCCCATAGCAGGGGGTGTCGGGGTGTAGTGTATGATACTGTATATATTTGTGTGCGTGTGTGTATATGTATGTATGTATGCTGTGATGTGTGTGTGTGTATATATATGTATGTATGATGTGATGTGAATATATGTATGTATGATGTGATGTGTGTGTGTGTATATAGATATATATATATATATATATATATATATATATGATGTGACGTGTGTGTGTATAATATATATATCTATATATATATATATATATGTATGATGTGATGTGTGTGTGTATATGTATGTATGATGTGATGTGTGTGTGTGTATATATATATATATATATACAAATATATGTATGTATGTATGATGTGTGTGTATATATGTATGTATGGTGTGATGTGTGTGTCTGTATGTATATATATATATATATATATTATATGTGTGTGTATGTATGATGTGTGTGTATATATGTATGTATGGTGTGTGTGTGTATATATATGTGGCATACCTACCGTATGGTCAACGCGGCCCCCGCCAGGGGTGCACATCTGGTGGGGGTGAAGGCCGCCAAACAGATCAAGTCGACCTCAACTAGTTAAATAATAAAGACATGCGGCTGTCGGGTCAGGCAGCGGGATCGGCCGCCGCAGCGCAGTAATCAGCAGGGTTAATGTTGATTACTGCCTGCTGCTGTGCCACATCCCAGTCCCTGATGTCAGAGGCGCAGCTGAGCCGTGCTGATGTCACATCACGCTTGGATCCCTCTGCATTACCACACCATATTATGAAGGAAAGCTGGGACCCGCGCACCGCTGCTGAGCATCCAGTGTATGGCAGTATTCTCTTCAGTGGGTACAGTGTGGGGCAGTATTATATTCAGGGCATAGTGTGTGGCAGAATTATATTCAGGGCATAGTGTGTGGCAGTATTATATTCAGGGCGCAGTGTGTAGTGTTGGGCATGAATATTCACATTTCAAATTTTTATCGCGAATACCGCAAATTTGCGAATATTGCATATATATTCACTATATATTCGAAATGATGAATATTCACTTTTTCCCGCATATGCGCATATTCGCATATGTGAATATTCGCATATTCCTTCTTTTCACTTGTGGGCCAATTAGAATGATGCAAATACACTTGTCAGAAGTTATCACCAACATCACTAGCAACCAATAGTTAATTTGCCCACCCCCTCACTGTTTTCTTCCTCGAATATGCGAATATAATGAATATGCGAAATTCGCGAATATAGGACGAATATTCGTCTATATATTCAGGAAATATCGTGAATTTGAATATGGGCAATGCCCCTCATCACTAGTAGTGTATGGCAGTATTGTATTCAGGGCGTAGTGTGTAGCAGTATTATATTCAGGGCGTAGTGTGTGGCAGTATTGTATTCAGGGCGTAGTGTGTAGCAGTATTATATTCAGGGCGTAGTGTGTGGCAGTATTGTATTCAGGGCATAGTGTGTGGCAGTATTGTATTCAGGGCATAGTGTGTGGCAGTATTGTATTCAGGGCATAGTGTGTGGCAGTATTGTATTCAGGGCATAGTGTGTAGCAGTATTGTATTCAGGGCATAGTGTGTGGCAGTATTGTATTCAGGGTCCAGTGTATGGCAGTGTTATATTCAGAGCACAGTATGCGGCAGTATTATATTCAGGGTCCAGTGTATGGCAGTATTATATTCAGAGCATAATGTGTGGCAGTATTATATTCAGGGTCCAGTGAATGGCAGCATTATATTCATGTTGCACAGTGTCTGGCAGAGAAATAATGATTATTGTCTTTATATAGAGGATGAGGATCTGCTGACAAATTAAGGAACCAATGATGTCCGGGCATCAGACTCTGCAGAGAAGATGGAACTGGAGGAAGACCTGTGGTGTCTGGACCAGATGAAGAAAAAAAGAAAAGACAACAGAGAAGACGTCACTCAGGTCAGAGATATCACTGTGTATTCTCCTGACTGTCCCATCAGAGCTGTTGTCATTTGTAAATTCTGCAGGGATGATTAGTGAAACTGTACCTTAGAGAAATGCAGCCAAAATCTTTTAAGTTCCCCTGTGCCCTGCTGCAAAAACAAAAAATCACATACTTTAGCTCACCTTCCTACGTTCCCCCATTGCTTCGGTATGGGCATCCTGTTCCTCCGGAGCTGCTCAGCTCCGTGTTTCTTAGGCTCGGAAAGTCACACTATGGTCAGTTTATCGCCAGCCACAGCAATGTCCCACCTCGGCCGGTGATAGGCTGAGCGCACTGTCTTGAAAGGAGCCAGCCCGAGCTCCTTACATGACAGTGAGCTCAGCCTATCACTGGCTGAGGGGGGACATCGCTGCGGCTGGCGATAAACTGACCGCAGTGTGACGTTCCGAGCCTTAGAAGCACGGAGCTGAGCAGCACTGGAGGAACATGATGCCGATACCGGAGCAATGGGGCAATGTAGGAAGGTAAGTTAAAGTATGTGTTTTTTAGTTTTTGCAGCCTGGGCACAGGGGAACTTAAAAGATTTCTGACGCATTTCTCCAGCTGTTGCAAAGCTACAACTGCCATAATGCCTGAGACTCTGCAGACATGATGGGAGTTGTAGCTTTGCAACAGCTGGAGAGCCACTTGAACCGAGGTGATCGATCAGGCTCCCAGCAGTCGGACCCCCACCAAAAAAAATATACTGCTTATTCTAAAATGCCAGGATCTTTTTTTGGTCCCAGTCCAGCCCTTGCGTGGGGGAGGGGTCGAGGCATTTTTTTGCATCGGGGCCCTGTGGTTTCTAGCTACGCCAATGCCCACATCCAACTGTGAGCACTGCAGGTCATTAAAACTATCTGTGAGTCCAGTTATATCTATAAACTACTATGGATAAACCAGTGAGAAAACCCCTAAATGGAAAAAAGTGAGGCCTAAAAAAGACATTTTAGGAGGTTAGAGGAGTAGAGAATGCAGGGGGCCTCATTCTTCAGTTTAACAAATCCCTTCGAGCGCCTCTTTGCTCCAGCTATTTGGTGTTACTTGTTGGATTTTTATACATATTAAAAAGGGACTCCGGTGAAAACCTTTTTTCTTTTAAATCAACCGGTGGCAGAAAGTTAAACATATTTGTAAATGACTTCTATTAAAAAAGCTTAATCCTTCCTGTACTTATTAGCTGCTGAATACTACAGAGGAAATTATTTTCTTTTTGGAATGCTCTCTGATGACATCACGAGCACAGTTCTCTCTGCTGACGTTATTATAATAATGATAATGCTTTATTTATTGTTGTCCTTAGTGGGATTTGAACCCAAGTCCCCAGCACTGCAAGGCAGCAGTGCTAACCACTGAGCCACCATGCTGTCCTTAGCATACATCTGCTATGCATGGTTGCTAAAATGGACAGAGATGTCAGCAGAGAGTACTGTGCTCGTGATGTCATCAGTGTTCCAAAAAGAAAGGAATTTCCTCTGTAGCATTCAGCAGCTAATAAGTACTGGAAGGATTAAGATTTTTTAATAGAAGTAATTTACAAATATGTTTAACTTTCTGCCACTAGTTGATTTAAAAGAAAAAAGGTTTTCATTGGAGTACCCCTTTAAGCTTGTGCCTTCATCACTGTGAAAGAATATTCTTCAGTAAAGAGACTGAGTTATTGCACCAACTGGAGGTAGTACTCTACCTATATTAGTCCCAAAGACAATATTAAATCTTAAAGAGAAAATAGACTGTGGCATTCACTGATTGCTAATAACTTAGGTTACTTTATTGTGAAGGGTTCTCATACAGGGGGAGAAGGTAAACAAAACAGCTGGGGCACATTCTGGCAACCCCTTGCTGTATGTAAATTCTTCACAATAAAGTAACCTGTTATCAGCAGTCGGTGAGTGCCATATATTTTCTCTTCAAGATTCGCTAGTAATATTGCATAAAAAACTACATCAGGGTGTACCCCAGAGAACTGACAATGTCTCTTATTTGAATTAGTGAATACTTAGGAAGATTTATCTTTTAGGCTGACCTGCAGAGACCCTGTGTAGCTGCATAGGCTCTCCATATGTTATGTGTGGTCTGACAGGGTTGTTAAAATGTCTGGGGATTGATTCTTGTACCTTAAAGGGGTACTCCCATGGAAACCTTTTTTTTTTTTTTTTTTTAATCAGCTGGTGCCATTAAGTAAATCACTTCTATTAAAATATCTAATTCCTTCCAGTACTTTTTAGGGGCTGTATACTAAAGAGAAATCTAAAAAAGAAATGCATTTCCTCTGATGTCATGACCACAGTGCTCTCTGTTGACCTCTGCTGTCCATTTTAGGAACTGTCCAGAGCTGGAGAAAATCCCCATAACAAACATATGCTGCTCTGGACAGTTCCTAAAATGGACAGCAGAGGTCAACAGAGAGCACTGTGGTCAGGACATCAGAGGAAATGCATTTCTTTTTTGTATTTCTCTTTATTATACAGCCCCTAAAAAGTACTGTAAGGATTAAGATTTTTTAATAGAAGTGATTTACAAATCTGTTCAACTTTCTGGCACCAGTTGATTTAAAAAATAAAATAAAATAAGTTTTCCACGGGAGTACCCCTTTAAAGGATACTCCACTGGAAAAAAAAAATCTTTTAAATCAACTTGTGCCAGAAAGTTAAACAGATTTGTAAATTACTTCTATTAAAAAATCCCAATCCTTCCAGTACTTTTTAGATCATGTATACTACAGAGGAAGTTCTTTTATTTTTGAATTTATTTTCTGTCTGGCCACAGTGCTGTCTGCTGACACCTCTGTCCGTGTCAGAAACTGTCCAGAGCAAGAGAGGTTTGCTATGGGGATTTGCTCCTACTCTGGACAATTCCTAAAATGGACAGATGTGTCAGCAGAAAGCATGTTGTCAGACAGAAAGGAAATTCAAAAAGAAAAGAACTTTCTCTGTAGTCTATAGCAGCTGATAAGTACTGAAATGATTGGGATTTTTTATTAGAAGTAATTTACAAATTTTTTGGCACCAGTTGATTGAAAAGAAAATATTTTTCAGTGGATTACCAATTTAAAGGGGTTATATACCATGATGTGACTTTAGTACTTACCTGCCATACAGTAATGGACATGTTTGGGAAGGATCCTAGCTTGTCTGAGGTTAAATGGATATGTTGTGAGTCCACCATAAGGCTGCTTCTTTTTTTTGTGAAACTACTGCTTCTCCAACTACAAGTCCCATGACCCCTTGTTTGTAAGTGTGAGTTTACTTTTCTTCCTCCCACACATCAATCACACCACCCGTTGCAGTACAGCTGCAGCCCTGTGGAGAATGTTCTCCCACCCACCGGTGCTCTACCCATTGAAGCAGACCTGCCATACAGTAAGGATTAAGGATTAAGATTTTTTAATAGAAGTGATTTACAAATCTGTTCAACTTTCTGGCACCAGTTGATTTAAAAAAAAAAATAAAATAAGTTTTCCACGGGAGTACCCCTTTAAAGGATACTCCACTGGAAAAAAAAAATCTTTTAAATCAACTTGTGCCAGAAAGTTAAACAGATTTGTAAATTACTTCTATTAAAAAATCCCAATCCTTCCAGTACTTTTTAGATCATGTATACTACAGAGGAAGTTCTTTTATTTTTGAATTTATTTTCTGTCTGGCCACAGTGCTGTCTGCTGACACCTCTGTCCGTGTCAGAAACTGTCCAGAGCAAGAGAGGTTTGCTATGGGGATTTGCTCCTACTCTGGACAATTTCTAAAATGGACAGATGTGTCAGCAGAGAGCATGTTGTCAGACAGAAAGGAAATTCAAAAAGAAAAGAACTTTCTCTGTAGTCTATATCAGCTGATAAGTACTGAAATGATTGGGATTTTTTATTAGAAGTAATTTACAAATTTTTTGGCACCAGTTGATTGAAAAGAAAATATTTTTCAGTGGATTACCAATTTAAAGGGGTTATCTACCATGATGTGACTTTAGTACTTACCTGCCATACAGTAATGGACATGTTTGGGAAGGATCCTAGCTTGTCTGAGGTTAAATGGATATGTTGTGAGTCCACCATAAGGCTGCTTCTTTTTTTTTGTGAAACTACTGCTTCTCCAACTACAAGTCCCATGACCCCTTGTTTGTAAGTGTGAGTTTACTTTTCTTCCTCCCACACATCAATCACACCACCCGTTGCAGTACAGCTGCAGCCCTGTGGAGAATGTTCTCCCACCCACCGGTGCTCCACCCATTGAAGCAGACAGACTCCCTTTCAACACCCAACTAGCAATGTAATGTCTTGGGTCACGCTGCAACCTGGGAAAACATGAGATGACAATAATTTTGTATGCTGCTAAAAATAAACATCAGGGCAAAGATCACATAAGAATTGCGAGACCACCATCAAACACAGGTACAGACACTATGTTATGAACTACACTATCTTTACACCCCCTGTAGCATAGTCAAATAAAATAAAATAAAACCTGGAATACCATTTTAAGGTCATCCAAAGGCAAGTGTTTCTTGTGTTGGGCCAATACTAGAGGTTGTCACATGCCCTTTGGGAAAAGAAAATCACTTTGCAATGCATGTCAGAGAATTGTTAACTTGTACAACAAGACTTCCTATCTGTAGACATTTTCTTGTGTGTTGTCATTGTCACTATTTAATCCTAGGGGATACCACTGATTTATATATATTGCTGGACAGCAAGCTGTAAGGTAGATGTTATTGACATCTCCCAGTTGATTTCTCTCAATGTACTGCCATCTTCAATAACTTTCCTGATGATATCTGAGCAGATGTATAGTGTGTTTACTACCATAATCATGTCTGTATCGTATATTGCAAATAGAGATGAGTGAATTTTAGAAAAATTCAATTCGGACGATTGGCCAAATTTTCCCAAGAAAAGTTGTTTCGGTCCAAATTTATTTGTGGCAAATTGCTATTAAAAATGGCTATTTATGGCCTACAGAGAGTCTCAATAGGGGTGTAGAACACTTTGCCTTGCTGTAACACGCATAGGGTGTGTGCTGGGTTAGTGAAATAATACTGATATTTTGTATGACATGCAGATCTGAGGCATCACTATTAGAATCACTGTCGCATAGCGGCACAATGATAGAACCTGGAGGTAGCATCAGTATGAGGAGACCATACAGTAGCTAGATGACACAGCGTGGAGGTGGTGGCAGCATGAGGAGAACATATAGTGCCTGAATGACACAGCCTGGAGTTGGTGGCAGCATGAGGAGACCACATAGTGGCTGAATGACACAGCCTGGAGTTGGCGGCAGCATATAGTGGCTGAATGACACAGCCTGGAGTTTGCGGCAGCATGAGGAGAACATATAATGGCTGAATGACACAGCCTGGAGGTGGCAGAAGCATGAGGAGATAATTTAGTGGCTGAATGACACAGCGTGGAGTTGGCGGCAGCATGAGGAGATCATATAATGGCTTAATGACACAGCCTGGAGATGGAGGAAGCATGAGGAGAACATTTAGTGGCTGAATGACACAGCCTGGAGATGGCGGAAGCATGAGGAGACCATATAGTGGCTGAATGACACAGCCTGGAGATGGCAGAAGCATGAGGAGACCATATAGTGGCTGAATGATGCAGCGTGGAGGTGGCGGCAGCATGAGGAGACCATATAGTGGCGGAATGACACAGCATGGAGGTGGCGGCAGCATGAGAAGACAATATAGTGGCTGAATGGCACAGCGTGGAGGTGGCGGCAGCATATAGTGGCTGAATGATACAGCCTGGAGTTGGCATCAGCATGAGGAGAACATATGGTGGCAGAATGAGACAGCCTGGAGGTGGCAGCAGCAGCATCAGGAGTCCTGAAAGTGACCCAGTGACAAAGTGGTGCGGTGGGTGGCAATACCAGTACCCGGTGACGTAGGTGGGTGAAAAAAGGAGAACTTGGCATCAGATGTGTGGTATCAGACGGGTGGCAGGATCAGAATAGTAGCTGAGGCAGGTAGGCAGAAGAAAACGGTGTTTTTTGTAAAAGTGTTAGTGTGCACAAGTAAGTATTGAGGATATGCATTACGTAAAACCTAACTTTTAATAATATGCTTAGGATAAAATATATGGACCCAATTTTTTTTTTTATCAAACAAAAGGAAAAGTGCAAAAAACACCATGTGCCACCTACACCACCATGTATTGCTTTGATCACACAAATACCTCTAAAAGGTGGAAGGGAACAACGTATGGTCTATTGTAACCGGTGGGGGTAAACATTTCCCCTGTAGAGCCCTACTCTCACATTATTAATTCCCTTCTTGGCAAGTGTTACTCGCCCTAAAAAGGGCGGCCCCACACAGGAACCTCTCTCTATTTCCACATACAAACATAGGGAAGTAGGGATTGGTTCCTGTGTGGGGCCACCCTTTTTAAGATGAGTAATGCTTTCCTCGAAAAGGTGGAAGGGAACAATGTATTGTCTATTGTAGAAGGTGGGGGTAAAAACTTCCCCTGGAAGGCCCTACTCTTGCCCTATTAATTCCTTTCTTGGCAATTGTTACTCACCCTAAAAAGGGCTGCCCCACACAGGAAACTCTATTTCCACCTAAAAACCCTGGGAAATTACAGTGTTTGTAGGGGGAAATAGGGAGAGGTTCCTGTGTGGGGCCACCCTTTATAGGGCGAGTAACACTTGCCAAGAAAGGAATTAATAATACGAGAGTAGGGCCTTACAGGGGAAGTTTTTACCCCCACCGGTTACAATGAACCATACGTTGTTCCCTTCCACCTCTTAGAGGTCTTTGTTTCACATCAATACTTGGTGGTGTAGGTGGCACATGGTGTTTTTTGCACACCTTTCGTTTTGTTTGATGTAAAAAAAAAAATTTTGGGTACATATATTTTATCCTAAGAATATTATTAAAAGTTAAGTTTTACATAATGCATATCCTCAATACTCACTTGTGGTTTGATGCGGAGGAATGTCTGTAACTTGGGAGCAGCGCCTTAAATATCTTTTGCACTATCCATATTTGTGAAGTGTTGGTGTGGCACCATGGTCATTCTACTCTGATGCATCAGACATTGGTGGGTGGAAATCCTGGCTGATCCATGCCTGATTCATGTTCACAAAGGTCAGTCTCTCCACATTTTTCATGGACAGACGAGTTCTCCTTTGGGGTTACAATGGCCCCCACCGCACTAAACACCCGATCTGATGGCACATTACTGGCCGGGCAGGACAGCTTTTCCAGGACAAACTCTGCTAGTTGTAGCCACAAATCAAGTTTGGCTGCCCAGAAGTCCAGCGGATCTTCAAGGTGTGTTGGCATGGTCATGTCAAGGTATGCCACCACCTGCTGGTTAAGGTCCTGCTCCAGGTCTACCTGCTGCTGATGAGTTGCTTCACTATGCAGGTAAAGAAAGCTACTCATCAGCGACTATAGACTCAGGCTGCTGCTGATGGATCTGGTACTGCTCCTGCCACCCCACCCCTCCCCAGCAGCCATGGCAGTGGAAGGTGAGGGCCCCCTGAGTCAAATCTGTGAGAGGATGGACGATGGCGCCGAAAGGCATCGGCCAACTGACTATGTAGGATGTCACTGTAGTAGGTCAGTTTGTCCTACCTCTCAGTGGGTGTAAAAAAGGCCCCCATTTTGTGGCGGTAGCAAGGGTCCAATAAGGTGGAGAGCCAGAAGTCATCCCGCTGCCAAATGGTGACAATTTGGCGGTCACTACGCAAGCAAGTGAGCATGCACCGTGCCATTTGTGCAAGTGACTCGGAGGGACTCCCTGCCTCCATCTCCACTGCATACTGCCACGCTGTGTCTGGGTCCTTTGTCTCGCCTTTCTCATTACCCTCTAGCTCCTCTAGCTGCTCCTGCTCCTCCTCTCCTGTCAGATGACTAGAAAAATAGCCCATCTCGCAAAACCTAAACTGTGCTCCACTGTGCCCCTCCCACTCCTCCTCCAGTTCAGCCCCCACAGGACTCATGTTTCCGTGAGATGTAGGTGCCACGTCTCCTGTGCCCTGACCAGCCATCGTTTCCAACACGCGTTGTAGTAAATGAAGCAGTGGAATGACATTGTTCATCCCGTAATCCTGGCGACTGACTAATAATGTGGTTTCAACAACCTAAAAAAGTCCTATATACTGTGGTCTAAATAAAATTGGGGAAAACCCAAAACAACCACTAAATAACCTATAAATACGCCACTACAGCGTATAGGGTAAACCCACCAAAAGTAAAAAAATGTATATAATAAAATGAATAGAAAGTATATTAATCTGATAAATCAATAACCATAAAATTTAATAAATATGATTTTATTTTACAAAAAATACATATATCATACACAAGCAAGAAAAGTTGGTAATAATATATAGCTATATAACATACATAAAAATAGTAATCATTAGCGCAATTTGATAATGTGTATAATTATTTAAAAAATATATTTTATATATATATATATATATATATATATATATATATATATGTAAATAAATGAACTTAAAAAATGCAAAGGATAGCAGGGACGGGAAGAGGATATAAAAAAAGTTGTAAAGAAGGAAGACGTAAATGTCGGGGTCAACTGATCACCAATGGATCATAAAAGCACCTTTTGCTAAAAAAATATATACGTGCAATGTGACACTCAATTTAAAGCATAACAAGTGTATTTAACCTTAAAGATAAAAATGCATAAAGTGCAATGTGCAACACAGAAATATACGTGTATACAATAGATATAAAAAAGGAAAAAACAGTGCAAGAAACCAAAAAATAAGGTGCTAGAAGTAAAGGTGTCAGAATGTAAATACTTGACCCCACATGTAAAAAGAGGATGGGTTCCATGTCCCTGCAATCACCTCCAACGCGTTTCACCGTGACCGGCTTTGTCAAGGAGTATGCATATACTAAATGGCAGCAAGGATATATAGGGTATTCGATAAAAAACTATTAACACACCTGTGGTATCAGGAAGCGCCTCAGCTAACTACCGGAAATGACCTACAACGCCAAAGATCTTTGGCGTTGTAGGTCATTTCCGGTAGTTAGCTGAGGCGCTTCCTGATACCACAGGTGTGTTAATAGTTTTTTATCGAATACCCTATATATCCTTGCTGCCATTTAGTATATGCATACTCCTTGACAAAGCCGGTCACGGTGAAACGCGTTGGAGGTGATTGCAGGGACGTGGAACCCATCCTCTTTTTACATGTGGGGTCAAGTATTTACATTCTGACACCTTTACTTCTAGCACCTTATTTTTTGGTTTCTTGCACTGTTTTTTCCTTTTTTATATCTATTGTATACACGTATATTTCTGTGTTGCACATTGCACTTTATGCATTTTTATCTTTAAGGTTAAATACACTTGTTATGCTTTAAATTGAGTGTCACATTGCACGTATATATTTTTTTAGCAAAAGGTGCTTTTATGATCCATTGGTGATCAGTTGACCCCGACATTTACGTCTTCCTTCTTTACAACTTTTTTTATATCCTCTTCCCGTCCCTGCTATCCTTTGCATTTTTTAAGTTCATTTATTTACATATATATATATATATATATAAAAAATATATTTTTTAAATAATTATACACATTGTCAAATTGCGCTAATGATTACTATTTTTATGTATGTTATATAGCTATATATTATTACCAACTTTTCTTGCTTGTGTATGATATATGTATTTTTTGTAAAATAAAATCATATTTATTAAATTTTATGGTTATTGATTTATCAGATTAATATACTTTCTATTCATTTTATTATATACATTTTTTACTTTTGGTGGGTTTACCCTATACGCTGTAGTGGCGTATTTATAGGTTATTTAATAATGTGGTTTCCTCAAAGGGCCTGAGCAATAGTGTTGCTCACGAATATTCGCAATTCGAATATTATTCGCGAATATCGCATATTCGCGAATTCGCGAATTTCGCGAATATAGCGCTATATATTCGTAATTACGAATATTCGTTTTTTTTTTTTTTTTTTTTTCACAGTACACATCACAGTGATCACCCCTCTCTGCTTCCAGCTTGTGTGGTGTAAAGAAGGCTGTAATACTACTGTGTGAGACTGGCGTGCGAAAATTCGCATATACGAAAATTAACATGCAAATGTTCGCATATGCGAATTTCCGCATATGCGAATTTTCACATATGTTAATTTTCGCATACGCGAAATTTTGCATATGCGAAAATAAAACAAGAATATAACGAATATGCGAATATTCGCGAATATATGACGAATATTCGTCCATATATTCGCGAATATTCGCGAATTCGAATATGGCCTATGCCGCTCAACACTACTGAGCAAATGGCAGGTGTCACGTATGAGCTACAGCTGTCCTCATCCATCTGTTCCTCCTCTCCCCACCACACAGTCATGTTGCATATTTTAACATGAAAAGAAATAAAGCATTGAAGATTTTAATCCGCTAATCCTGGTCAGTGGCCGCTTAGCAATCCTTGATTGTATGCTACAACTATATGGGGGCAACAATTAGCAACAGAGAGGGGCCGACAACAGCCATATAGTTTTTGCAGGCCTTTTTTTTTTTAGCTAATAATTGCCCCCATATAGTTTTAGGCCCCTTTGAGAGGGCCTACAACAACTATATGGGGGAAACTTAAACATGGGGGCCTAACTAAACTATGTGGGGCCCCCATAAAGTTTGGGTAGGCCCCTCTTCTATTATCTACCCCCATAAAGATTGAATATGCCCCTCTTCTAATAGCTGCTCCATAAAGTTTGGGTAGGCCCTTCTTTTAATAGTTGCCTCCATAATGGGGGAAGCTATTAACGGGCCTACCCAAACAATATGAAACAACGCTGACTAACTAAAATATAGCTTATATTGCATAATCTGTTAAGGACCAAGGATGCACCTGTACGCCCTGTTCCCACTCCCCCAGTTTGAAGCGCGCTCACTAGCTGAGCACACTTCATACCCAGTAGATCCCGACTGCTATCAGCACCCAGGACCCACGGTTAATGCATTCCAAAACGGGCTGATGAACAACATTAACCCTTTGGATACCGTGATCAAAGTTGATTGCGGTGTCTAAATGCTTAAGTTCACAGTGCCGGTTAGCTCAGAGGAGCTGATGGGTATATTCGTGGCAAAATCGCGAGTCCCAATCAGCTGGGTGGATGGCGGGAGGGCCCTTACCTGCCTCCTCGCCATCCGATCGGTGCTCTGATTCTCTGATTGCATGTTGTAGCCCCTATGGGGACTAAAAAGTGTATAAAAAACAAACAAAAAAAAAAGTTAATAAGAGTGAATTAACCCCTTCCTAATAAAAGTTTGAATCACCCCCCTTTTCACATTTTTTAAAATAATGTCATGAAAAATAAACATACACATATTTGGTACTGCTGCATGTGTAACTGTCCAAACTATTAAATTATAAGGTTAGTTAAACCACACGGTCAATGACGTACACATGAAAAAAAATACCAAAGTGCAAAATTGTGCATTTTTGATCACTTCATAAACTATCAAAAAGTCCCTGATAAAAACTACAGATCATGGCGCAAAAAATGAGCCCTCATATAACCCCGTATGCGGAAAAAAAAATTAAACATTTTTAAGTAGTAAAATAAAATAAAACCTACATAAATTATTTATCCTTGTAAACGTCTGGACCTACAGAATAGAGATAAAGTGTCATTTTTACCGAAAAGTGCACTGCATAGAAACAGTAGCCCCACAGAAGTTACAAAATATATTTAGTGTTTTTCAATTTCGCCCCACAAATCATTTTGTGCTGTAGATTTTGTGGTGAAGTGATTGATATCATTACAAAGTACAATTGGTGGCACAAAAAACCCAATCCCTTCTATGGGTCTGTAGGTGGAAAATAGCTAGGAGAGACATGGAAAAAAGGTATAGTCAGTGTACAGTCCTTCTCAAAAGAGTACCTTGTGTATTTTAGGATTTTAGGATTTGGGGATGGCATGAACCCTAGGGGGTGAGGCTTGCCACAGGGGTGTGTGTGTGGGGGGAGGTGCAGGCCTTGAGCTGTGTAAGGGGCCCCAAAATTTCTGATGGCAGCCCTGGTAGTGAGTGTTGCACAGTCACTTGCTGGGACCATGTATTGGGATCCAGTTGTCTGCTTATTACTGTGAACCTATTATCCAGCACACCTTAGCTACTAGTCCCAAATTGTTCCCTTTCATTTAGAAAACCCCCATAGAACTGCTGTGTTAAAACAGCTAGCTAGTAGCTTCCCTGACGTTTTGCTGAACTAATCAGCTTTGTCAAGGGTAGCGAGGCTAATATATATATATATATATATATATATATATATATATATATATATAATTTGACACTTATATATAAAAGTAAGTTTCTCATCTGCTCGTTAGTGTTAGAACATGTTAGAAGATTAGCCTGTCAGTTCTCAGACCATATGCTGCACATTGCAACAAATTGGTCTGTATGCCTGGCATCCCAGTTTACTTAAGATAGGCAGACTAAGGTTTGAGCATGGGTTACTGGAACGACATCCTGCGGTCCGATAAGACCAAGATAAGCTTATATGGTTCAGATGGTGTAAAGCAAGTGTGGTGGCAACCAGGTAAGGAGAACAAAAGACAAGTGTGTCTTGCCTACAGTCAAGCATGGTGATGGAAGTGTCATGGTCTAGGGCTGCATGATGCTGCTGGCACTGGGAAGCTACAGTTCATTGACAGAACCATGAATGCCAGCATGTACTGTTACATACTGAAGCAGAGTATGATCTCCTCCCTTCAGAGACTGGGCAGCAGAGCAATATTCCAACATAATAATGACTCCAAACACACATCTAAGAGGACCCCTGTCTTGCTAAAGAAGCTGAGGGTAAAGATGATGGACAAGCTTAGCATGTCTCCAGACCTAAACCTTATTGAGCATCTGTGGGGCATCCTCAAATGGAAAGTGGGGGAGCACAAAGTCTCTAACATCCACCAGCTACGTGATGTCATTGTGGGGGAGTAGAAGAGATCTCCAGTAGTAACCCAAGAAGCTTAAGGCAGTGCTGGAAAATAATGGTGGCAACATAAAATATTGACACTTTGGGCCCAATTTGGACATTTACACTTAGGGTATACTCTCTTTTGTTGCCAAGGTTTAAACAGTAATGGCTGCATGTTGAGTTATTTTGAGGGGACACAACATTTAACACTGTTATACAGGCTGTGCACTCATTGCTTTACATTGTAGCAGAAAAGATAAAATAGAATAATTACAAAAATTTCAGGCATGTAGTCATTAATGTGAGATACTGTAACTGTAAATTAATCTTAAAGGGGTATTCCAGACCAAAACTTTTTTTTATATATCAACTGGCTCCGGAAAGTTAAACAGATTTGTAAATTACTTCTATTAAAAAATCTTAATCCTTCCAATAGTTATTAGCTTCTGAAGTTGAGTTGTTGTTTTCTGTCCAACTGCTCTCTGATGACTCACGTCCCGGGAGCTGTGCAGTTCTTATGGGGATATTCTCCCATCATGCACATGACCGGGACGTGACATCATCATTGAGTAGTTAGACAGAAAACTTTAGAAGCTAATAACTATGGGAAGGATTGAGATTTTTTTAATAGAAGTAATTTACAAATCTGTTTAACTTTCCGGAGCCAGTTGATATATATAAAAAAAGGTTTTGCCTGGAATACCCCTTTAATAAGGCCTTTACAGTTAAAAGCAGCACTCAGTTGTAAGATTGAGTGAAGAGCCATTTGCATTGAACTGTGCAGCATTATGTGCGCTGCTTCGTACATTTGACTGCAACCTACAGGGGGACCTACATGCAGGTAGTACATATTTAATGGGAAACACTATGTGAACGGACCTATCAACTTACTGGAGCAATCCAACTATCTAATGGGGGGACTTACTTACTCTTCCCCAACCCACTTTTCTACCAACTCTACTGTGTGGGACCCCAAGGGGTTCAATATTAATGTTTGGGGCACTAAAAGTACTGAAAATGCTAAACCATAAAATGTTTGTCTAGCAGGTTCTGTAGAGATGGGGTATGGCTTGAAGAAATCATCATGATCATCTGGACTGGATGGAGAAGAAAAGTAAACAACTCAAAATAGAAAAGATGTCACTTGTGAGTCACTGGATGTAACTGCACTGTAATCACTTAAATGGTCTGCAGTGCCTGTGTAGAGTTAACACCTACCACTATATGGTCACTGTAGGGGGGGAGGGATATTGGTATTTTATTGGTAACATTGGTCTCAGTAAAAAAAACTGGGATAGTTTGCTATAAACTGTATAGCATCCCCCCCCCCAGTTGTTGCCCAACTACAACTCTCATCATTCCTTGACAGCCTCAGGTAGGAGATAAGATGAGAGTTGTAGTTTGACAACCCCCCCCCAGTGGGACTCCCACAATAAAAAAAAGGGATGCTAAGTCTAAAATGTTTGGTCCTATATTTGGTCACAATCCGAGTGTAACCCCTTCCTTGCTGTGCTGATGCTGTTTCTTTCATTTCTGCTCACAGAGCATCTTGCAAAGCTAATGTATCATTATCCTTTTTATATACCATAAGTAATACTTGTGGATAGAGGATAAGTTGGTCAGTACTGGAGTACCCCTAACGTGGCCCACTCATTTAGCCTTTGTCTGAGCTTCAGTTTTCCAGCCTTACTGTAGCTTCTAGTCTGGGTTAAACTACTATTTTCTAACATGGGATTGTACAGTTCATCCTCCCCCAGTAATGGTGCCTGCATGGGAGGTAATACAACGGTAAAAGATGAGAAGAAACCGGCCATGCAAATTTTGCTCACTATATTAAACACATGGTGCTGAAAGCAAATCAATCTACTTTGTTATTATTTATTGCGGTAGTGAGCTATGCTCTTGCAATCCTTCATTGTAACATTAAATGTTAGAGAATTATGAGTTCACCTTCTAAATGTACATTTATTGATCAAGATACAACTGTAAAATGTTCAATTTTCCTGCTTGCAGGTTGTCAGAAAATGGATGATGCAAGTTAACAGCAGTGCTTGATAACCTGGAGAAATGGGCCTCCTTGAACAACTTTTTACTGTCAGAAGTCATTAGATGTAATATAGTACACAGACATGCTTGCACTAAATATATATATATATATATATATATATATATATATAGACAAAGCTAAATCAGCTGCAGAATATATGTGTCCAAATATGGCACATGTGACCCTACCCTAAGGTACATTCACAAGTACAGTATCTTGCGCATATTTGATGTGCAGAATTTGAAGCTGCATATTTCAATGTAAACTAAATGACTGAACACAGCTTTAAATCATGTGCATCAAATATGCACAGGATACTGTACATGTGAATAGACCCTTAAGATATGGTCACACCTGCTGTATTATGATTCATATTTTTTGCTGCATGTTTTCCTACCTATTGAAGTCAATGGGTAGCAAAATGAGCTGCAGAAAATATGCAGCAAAATATGGCACCCTACCTTTAAAATGGATCTTTCTGGACTACTTTGTTACCCTATCTGAAGTCAATATAGCAGTGTTCTCAAACCAGTGTGCCTCCAGCTGTTGCTGAAGTACAACTCCAAGCATAAAGGGAGTTGTAGTTTTGCAACAGCTGAAGGCACACTGGTTTGGAAACACTGCAATACTGGATAGATGAGGAAAAAGCTTTCTGACCTTAGTACCTATTTTTAGATGTCTGTATTTTATCAGAAAGTAAGTTTCAACTGAGCAGCACGCCTCACATGGAATCCATCGCGGCACTCTTGTCTTGAAAGTGGATCTGTTCCTGCAAAGTTGAGAACTTTATAGAAATAAAAACAAAGTGTAAGACATAAAAATACGAAGAACTGACATTAATAAACACTGATAGAACCCTGATGAAACATCAACACAGCACTAAGGGCTGTCCTAGATGGTTATGAGATAACATTATACTCTGAATTGGGAAGAACTTGGAAGACTAATAATAAAGTAACATTCCTACAAAGCTATTACTTTCTCTAGTCTAGACTTGCAATACAATAGTATCTAAAAATAAATTGCATGCATGTATACAAAATAGAAAGAAGAAATATAATTGTATCTATTAAGCTGTACATGATGGCTGAGTGAGTAATTCCAAAGGATAACTAGACAAGCATTTAATGTAAACCCTGGGACGACAAATTCTATGTAATGCAGACATAAACCCCCAAACATCTATATAACCCCACAGGTATTTTCCCTAATCTAAGGAATATGGGCCCTTTCTTCTTCGTCCTACCGGCAGCACAGAAGGGATATTCCCAGTCCCATTGACTAATCCATAGGAAAACCAACCTAGAATAATTAATGATTAAACAATTAATACCTTAACAACTACTAACAGTATAAAGGTAACCCAGAAACAATGCACACTGTGTATTTTTTCCAGTCCTGAACTCCAGACAGGTGTTCCTTACCTGTTGCCCACCTGGTTTGAAGTATGTATTGGCCTTGTGTTGTCAGGCTCCAGCGTTTATGCCAGTGGTTATCCTGGCGAGACCTAGTTATAGAGTATTCTGGGGTTCCCCCTGCCAGTGCGCGGTCCTGGTAATGCCTGTCTAGAGTACAGCGCGTATGCCTGGCTGACTGCAAGTTTGTGAGTGTACTTGCTCACCCCATGCCTGTGTTATCCGGGCGTTTAGGGGTGTCTCACATTGTTGAGGCTGTTTCTGCTGCTTGCTCCCCCTTCCCTCCAGGTCGGAGTGTGTGTAGATTACATCACTCCACTCTCCTGTTACACCCACACGTGTGTATCTTCCGGCGCTTTGTGCCAGCCGGACCAGAAGTTCGGGTGTCACATGGTTTCGGCATTTTCCGGTTGGGTCGGCGCAGGGTCGGAGGAAGGGCTGTGTCCAGATCGTGCTCTGGACCAATCGGTTAGCTCTGGGAGGGGGTGTGGGCGGTGGCAGTGTTAGGAGGCTTATTTAAACCTGCTGCTCCCTGCTTTTGGTTGCTGATTGTGCAGGGCTCTTCTGGAGCGTGTATTTTTTTTCTTCTTTAGGCTTATTATTCACACTATAATATGTTATTGTTATAGATGTAGAGCCTTAATGAAGGATCTGGTGGCAGTTTCGGCAAAAGAAAAGGAAAAAGGAAACAACGTAGCTGTGAAGCCTGCAAGCTCCCTATACCAGATGCCCAACAAGGGGATTGTCTAGGCAAATTACAGTCCTCTTTTAAACCTGCTCCTAAGTTATGCTTAGCTGTCTACAGCCATTGGGATTAAATGTCACTTCTAACATCTGTGATGACTGTTATCCGGAGCAGACGGGCTATGCTAAAGAAGCTAAAAGATTATTTTCTTGGATGAAGAATCATATGCAATTTCAATCTTCAGAGCCAGTTAAAAAGAAAGTGAAGCGGCATCAACATCATCGTCGCCATCATCATCATCATTATCAGGATGACTCATCCTCTCCTTCATCAGATTCCTCTACGTCTTCATCCTACTCAGACGTGTCCTCTGACTCGTACACTGTTACGGAGGATTTTTACCTGTTAAAGAATGATGCAGCAGATAAGTTAATTAAGCGTGTAAAAGAAGTGCCTAGAGGCTAAAGAGGTGCAAGAAACCGAATAAGATAAGAAGAGTTTGTTCTATTTTACAAAAAAGAGGTCTACTACTCTTCCTTCTCATCCAGTTCTTAAGACAGTGATGGAAAGAGAGTGGAGAAAGCCTGGCAGACATCTAGACCTGGGGCCAAGGTTCAATTAGATCCTGCAGAATCTGAAAGTTGGGAATTGCCTGCAAGCATTGATCCAGCTGTTGCAAGATTATCCTAAAGAGTATTTTTTTCCATCGGCTACCTTAAAAGATCCAATGAATTGTAAAGCGGATACCCTTTTAAAAAATATCCCACTAATCTAGCATCCTTGCCGAGAGCAGCTATGTCCTCAGTCCCTGTGGCCAGAGCGATGCGACTCTGGTCAAGTGATTTATCTTCCCATTTCTCAGAGGGTGTGTCCTGTCAAGAACTTCTTGAACAGATATCCTATCAGTGGCAGATTTTTTATGTGACTTCCCTCTTGATGTCATTAAAGTTGCAGCAAAAAATATGGCCTTGGAAAACTCCACAAGAAGAGTTATCTAGTTAAAGCCATGGTCTGGAGATGCTTCCTCTAAGACAAATTTCTGTGTATTACCATTTGAGCCAGGTAGACTTTTAGGATCCTGGCTGGACAAGGTCCTTGAAGAAAATAAGAAAGACAAAGCACTTTCCTTACCTCAATCTTTTAGATACAAATCCTCAAGATTTCATGCTCAAAAGGGGAAAAATTCCGTTTGTGGCCAAAATAACCAAGAAAGATCGTCTAGACAATATTGCAATTGTTTCCAAGAAAAAGGAAAGAAAAAAAAAAAAACACCCGGACACTTCTAAACCGAAGACGTAGGCGCAGAACACTGCTGTAGGCACAAGGCTTCTAAACTTTACTGCTGCCTGGGAGTACATTGCTTCATATTCCAAAAGATGAGGGAAAGGATATGCTCTAGAATTTCAGCATCCTCCAAGAGAAAGATTCCTTGTAAACAATGCTTAACATCCTCGCATCATGTCTCTTCTAAAAGTGTTACTGGTGCCAAAGCCAGACAACAAGTGGTGATTAATGGCCAAGATGAATACAGTAAGATCCGTTCTCAGTATTCTTCAGCCCTCAGAAGTCATGGCATCCATAGATTTAAGGTATGCATATCTGCACATCCCCATTCCTGATACAGGATATATGCTGAAAAATAGGAACAGAAAAATGGCGCTATCAAAGTGCCGTAAAAGATGATAAAATCACAAGAAAGTATTTAACTCCTTAGGGACTCAGCCTATTTTCCCCTTAAGGACTCAGCATTTTTCCGTTTTTGCATTTTCATTTTTTCCTCAACACCTTCTAAAAATCATAACGCTTTCAATGTTGCACATAAAATTCCATATGATTGCTTATTTTTTGCGCCACCAATTCTACTTTGCAGTGACATTAGTCATTTTACCCAAAAATCCACGGCAAAACGGAAAAAATAATTAATTGTGCGACAAAATTGTTCTGAAGTTCTGAAGTTTTTATTGATACCATTGTTGTATTGATCAGACTTTTTGATCGCTTTTTATTCATATTTTCATGACATAAAAAGTTACCAAAAATACGCTATTTTGGACTTTGGAATTCTTTTGCGCGTACGCCATTGACAGTGCGATTTAATTAACAATATATTTTTATAGTTTGGACATTTCCGCACGCGGCGATACCATATATATATTTTTTTTATGGGAAAAGGGGCGTGATTCAAACTTTTATTAAGGAAGGGGTTAAATGACCTTCGTTAACTTTTTTTTTCACTCTTTCTTTGCAGTGCTATAGCTCCCATAGGGACCTATAACACTGCACACACTGATTTCCTATGCTGATCCTTGCAAAGCCATAGCTTTGCACAGATTGGTGAGATAGGGGCTCGATTGCTCAAGCCTGTAGCTCAGGCTTGGAGCAATCAAACCCCGATCGGACGCCGCGGAGACAGGTAGGGAGAACTCCGCTTGCGTCCTAGCCGATCGGAACATCGCGATTTTATCGCGATGTCCCAATCAGCCCGACTGAGCTGCCGGGAAGCGTTTACTTTCACTTTCAGACGTGGCGGCGTGCTGTTAGCCCAGGATCCCGGCTATGACTAGCAGCCGGGACCGACCCGGTGTGATGCGGGGTCACGGAGTGACCCCATTTTAAACAACGGGACCAGGCTCAGGGCGTACAGGTACGCCCTGAGTCCTTAAGGATCGGAGATGCAGGGCGTATGCATATGCCCTGCGTCCCCAAGAGGTTAAGTATTTGAAATGCACGTTGATATATGTGGAGGTTGAAAACAAATAATCACATATATACAGATCTCATAGAGGCAGTGGTATTCGTCTGGTATAGGTGAATGGTATCTCACTCACCTATTTCTGTTGTGCTGCAGGCACAACACCGTTTAGGGCTTTGAAAGAGTATGGCAACTCTCCAAAAAGATCCTCTGGCAGCTTTGCATACGAACCCGAACAGCAGCTGTGTCGGTCTAGGCAATAGAAGTAAGTGTGGTCCCCATTCCTGTATCCTCAAGAAGGTTTCTCAGGATAGCAGATCAGACTCCAGGTCGGATCACGCATTTCCAATTCAGAGCCCTTCCATTTGGGCTGTCTCCAGCACTAAGAATTTTTACAAAGGTCGTCATCATCCTGGTTGCTGCTCTAAAATTAGAGGGATTGAAAATCATTCCATACTTGGACGACTGGCGGTTTGTCGCTCTTACTCCAGAGATTCTGAAGAACCATTTGAACATGGTCCTACAGCTTTTAGAGAAAGTTGGCTCCATTGTAAACCTAAAAAAATCAGAGCTCATCCCTACCACAGGAATTCAGTTCCTAAGTGTGATCATAGATTTCATCAGGATGAAAGTGTACTTGCCAGAACGCAAGTGTTGTGGTTCGTGGCTCTGGGGTAGAATTGGATCTGGCTCCTAAGGTTAGCAGTATTACTGGAGACCAAATGCATTCATAGCACCCCACAGACCAACCTATTTTGTTAGGAATTTTGGAAGAGTTATATCCTAATATCCAATGCACAAATGAACACTACACACCCAAATACTGGCAGAAATAAAGATGTTTAATATACAACTAACTAAACACACTCTAACTAAAAGAGAGAAAAGAAAATACTAAATAGCTAGAAGCTTAAATCTGCAGTGTAAGTAAACACATATTCAACAATTATAGTAAAAACACTATCTGTTGGCTATTTGGGTGGATTTTCCTTAAAAGATACAACTATTCTAAATTAAACACACAAAGAATATAATACTGAAATACTTAGCTTCGGGGACCCTTTAAAGCAAGTATGATGAACAAAGCCAGGCATGGGAAAGCTGTGGTCCTTTGTTTCAGGATTCAAGCCCAACAGGAAGTTGAATGGAAAGTGTCCCACCAGGAACTTGAATGGAAGGTGTGTTGGTATGCAGTCCCGGAAGAGAAAGAGACCTTGACCCCTTTCAATGGGCTTTTTATTATGTTGTCTCCGCCCCTTGTCCAGCCCACAGGTGGTATTTGTCTAATGTTACAAAATGCCCCTGTAAGCATGCCTTGGAGACCCCTCTTCCTTTGTTTAAACTCCATGTGGCTTTCTGGTCTAGGAACACAAATATAGCAAATAAAATGTATGTCATTTTCATATCCATAACATTCCACCTCTTGGTCCTATACCACAAAACCACATTAGAGTTGCCCGCCGGATCGGTAACCCTCTAAGTTCAGTATTCACAAGTTATTAAGTTTACAATAGGTAGCCCTAGATTGTTGCTGTCATCTTACATACTGTATGAGATTTATTAAAGCCTTGAAGAAATTGAGTTCTTACCTGCGCTCGTCTATTCCGGTTTGGGATTTATCTATAGTGCTGAATATGCTTACTCTTCTGCCTTTTGAACCCTTGGACGAAGTAGAGCTGAGTTAATTGTCCTATAAAGTATTGTTTTTAACAGCTATCAGTTGTTCCAAAAGAGTAGGTGAACTACAAGCCTTATTATCTCGGGAGCCGTAATTGAAAATTCTGCCTGATGGAGTATGGCCAAGAACAGTGCCCTCTTTTCTTCCCAAGGTGGTGTCTTCAAGCAACATCAATAGAGAATCAGTTCTTCCAGTGTTCTATCCTTACCCCCTGACAGAAGAAAAAGTTTGTTTCCATTCTTTGGATTTGAAAAGAGCTTTATCAAGCTATTTCTCCAGAGTACAAGAATTCCGGAGGGATGAAAATCTATTTGTACTCTTTGCTGGTCCTAGGAAGGGGAAGAAAGCATCTAAAGAACCTTACCTTGTTTAGCGTTGCAGGACCTTCGGTCATGTGACCATGTTAATAACCTCTATGGTATGTTGGAGGACCTTTGGAGGCCCTTGGGTCACGTGTTGCCCACAAGCCTTTGTAATGGTGATTGACACAAGTATGGACCAATTAGCACTAGTCCAGCCCCTGCCCATATAAGGGAGCTGTAGCCAATTATCGCTCTCTTGGGTTGCTGCTCTTGTGGATGCCGGACTAGCAGGACGGATCTGCGCAACTTGCAAAAACACGCTAGGCCTGAAAACCTACCGGCCTCAGCTGAACTAAAACCGTGAGTTCTAAACTACCCCCGCTAAAGCTAGCGTGACTACTAGTGTTGCTCGCGAATATTCGCAATTTGAATTTTATTCGCAAATATCGCATATATGTGAATTCGCGAATATAGCAATATATATTCGCAATTACGAATATTCGTAATTTTTTTTTTCTTCACAGTACACATCATAGTGATCATCCCTCTCTGCTTCCAGCTTGTGTGGTGTAAAGAAGGCTCTAATATTACTGTGTGAGACTGGCGTATGAATTTTCGCATATGCGAATATTTGCATATGATAATTTCCGCATATGCGAATTTTTGCTTATGCTGATCTTCAAATATGCTAATGTTCTCATATGCAAATTTTCGCTTATGCAAATTTCTGTATATGCAAATTTTTGCTTATACAAATTTTCGCATATGCGAATTTTCGCATATGCGGAAATAAACGCGAATATTACGAATATGCGAATTTAGCGAATATATGACGAATATTTGTCCATATATTCGCGAAATATCGCAAATTCGAATATTGCCTATGCTGCTCAACACTAGTGACTACTAGACCGTAACTAAATCCCCTAAATCCAGTGGAACAGCGCATAATACCTTAAAGACTCTAAATTGCTAAAGTCCCAACCTTTGTTAATCTCCAAAGAAAGCAGTAGTATGCATAAAGGCTGTTCCGTTTCTGAAGCTTGCAGAAAATCTTCAGTAAAAGTTAGACCTGTTTCAGAAAACTCTCCGGTTGTGGACATTCCATTATTATCTACCTCCCTATCGCTCTTGGGAAGGGTGGCGGTAGGACAAGCATTACTGAGGAGCCCTCGCCCTGATGTCATGAATAGCAAGGGTTAACAAGCACCCTTTAATCACCACACAGCTACACTCCCCATACCCTACTTCCACAGGCTATCACAATGGTAAGGAGCCTCTACATCCCTTAAAGGTCCACTCTGCAAGGGCAACCTTGACTTCATGGGCGGAAAGACAGCAAGTTCATCTACTGGACATATGTAATGCAGCCATCTGGACTTCTTCATCTACATTTGTCAAGCATTATAGGCTCGATACTCAGGCAGGAAATCCGGCCATTAGCACTGCAATCATGTCGGCAGTCAAAGAAGCGAATCCCCCCCTTTAAATTCGTTGATAAAGCCCTTCTGTGCTGCAGGTAGGACAAAGAAGAAACTTTGAATTTTACTTACCATAATTATACTTTCTTAGAGACCGAAGGCAGCACACTTACCCTCCCAATAAAATGCTTATATGCATGAGTTCTGGTCTATTTATTACACAGTGTGCATTGTTTCTGGGTTTCCTTTACACTGTTAGTGGTTGTTAAGGTATTAATTAGGTGGGCGGTCCTATGGAGTAGTCAATTGGACTGGGAATATCCCTTCTGTGCTGTCTTCAGACTCGAAGAAAGTATAATTAAAGTAAAATTCAAACTATGTTCTCCTGGGCTGCAGTTCTGTGATTTATTGTACTGATGACTTTTGCTAAGTATAAGTGAGCAAGGTCAGCAACAAATAGATATTAAAACGGCTGATACAGCCATCATCTTTACTATGTGTGGTCCACAGAGAACAGTTAATGGGGCATGAACAGGAATGGCACACAAACAATGAAGACAGTGATAACAGCGACCAAGTAGTTAGAAAAGTTGTCCTAAAGCTAATTCACATTGTGTGACTGCTCTTTAACTGCATGGCTGCACACCTGAAAAGTAAGTTCAGCAGAGGCTCTCAGGGAACACCAATTAAAGAAAACAGCATGGCGGTATGATCATTGCACTTTAATATTTTATTAGTTAAACTAACATGAAAGTGAATAAGGATGAGGAGTGTTGTAGCATTTTACACAGCTGCATTAGGGATTTGACTGATTTGCGACCTCGTGCTATACAGGAGAAGCTCTCTCATACAGATTACAAATGAAGACTATGGTATTGTCTTCAGAGAAGCAATGAAAACCATCAGACGGATCTATTCTGGCTCTAAAGATGTTCACCTATATTGCTTTTATTTAAATATGTCCTGCTTGTAATCCCAACAACAGCCATATAAAAACTGTCATCATGAACGCTGGAAAAATAAGTAGCTGGAAAGCTAAGGAACACAAATATTACAATAAGTGGGAGGATCACAAAATATAAGAGTCTTTAGGGTTTGCCACTGTAGATCACAGGTTCAGAAAACACATGTTAAAAGAAATCACAGAGCTTTTTTAGATTCAGTAGTGAATAAGTTGGATTATTAGTCCATGTCCAACATACTATTGCACTCGTTATGATAAATAAAAAATATTTCTACTGTACTTTGTTTAAAATAAAATAATATTCTATGTTTTATTTGTGTTTAAAAAATAGTCTCCCTACCAGACCACATTTCCCCCCATCTCTTGCACAGACTTTAGACTCCTGCTGGCCTGGCAGAAGTCCAAAATAAGGAAATGCAGTCTGGAGTGGGGTGGGGGGTGCCGCCTTAGCCAATCATAGCTTATCTCACACTGAGGAAGTTCTCCCTTGTATGGCTTCAGATGATGTCACGCCTGCTGGGTTACGCCCCTTCCAAGTCTGTGAATCTCTGAGGAGAAAATACAGAGCAATATCCAGGTAGGAAACTAAAAAATAATAAAAATAAAGGCAGGGGGTGGTTTATCATGATGGGGGCAGTTAACTGGGAGGATTATAAAGTTTAACAAGATCATGACAGGTACTCTTTAAGCCATTTATTTTGGAGCGTTTTTTCTTAAATCTTTTCAAGAAAAAATTATTTTATTGTTATTGAACAAAAGGAAAGGAATGAGACAAAGTTGAGGGGTAAAGCAAATATTTCCTTTTTTAGCATTTCTTTCCTCCTTTTATTTCTTCTCCATTTATATTAACCCCTTAAGGACCAAGCCCATTTTGATCTTAAAGCATACCCGTCAGATCCAACAAAAATTTTTTTTTAATATATCACTCAGTACCTAATCCTGACCAAGTACATCTAATTTTTATTTGTCTAGCGCCTTTATTTTTTTTTTATTACACTTTTAATTTAGCTCACTAGTCTGAATTCCTCTCAAAAGGAGGGGGCGTGGCCTCACTGTGCAAGTCTCTGCCCCCTCCCTCAGTATGCTGTCTGCTCACATCTCCCCTAGCATTAGCAAAACTACAACTCCCAGCTTGTCCTCACTTACAGTAGCGGGACACAAGCTGACAGTGGGATGATTTTTCTTCCAGCTGTGAGCCCTGTGCTCACAACTGTCAATCAAGGAAGTGTGTCCATGACATAGGTGATGACGCATGGACACAGCAGGACTAGTATGTGTCAAAGCAGACGGGGGGGGGGGGGGGACAGTTGTTTGACTGGCTTTTTTTTAGTATGAAATACTGAAAATGTTCTAATGAAAGCAATTGCAAAACCTATTGGTTTTGCATGCTTTACAACATATGAAAAGTTTTTGTATCCGACAGTGCCCATTTAAGGACCAGGCCAATTTTATTTTTTCGTTTTCGTTTTTTTATTCCTCACCTTCTAAAATGCATAACTCTTTTATATTTCCATCTACAGACCAATATAAGGGCTTGTTTTTTGCATGAACAATTGAACTTTGTAATGACTCCACTAATTTTACCATTAAATGTACGGTGAACCCCAAATTTTTTTTTTTTTTTTTTAGGGAGAAAATGTTAATGAAAACCACAATTTTGGAATTTTGGAGGATTTAGTTTTTACACTGTACACTTTACAGTAAAAATTACATGTTTTTTTTATTCTGTTGGTCAATATGATTAAAATCATACTCATTATTACTTATTTTTCTAATATTGTATCGCTTAAAAAAAATCTCAAACTTTTATACAAAAATCTGTTGTAACACTAACATTTCAGAAGACAGGAACTCCGGTGGATGTGGATCCGCTGTGTGGCAGATGACTCAGACCGTACCAGGAAGCGGAGTCTAAGGTGCCACTGGTTTTTACCAGAGCCAAGCACAAAGCGGGATTGACTTGCTGCGGCAGGTGGTACCCAGGTCGCTACCCCTGGTACGGCTCGACCACACAGGCGGCTGAGGAGATTCGAGGCACAGGAGGGATAAGGCAGCTCGTAGTCAGGATAGCAGAAGGCCAAGGCAGGCGGCAAAGTAGTGTAGTCAGGATGTAGCAGGAGGTCAATAGGCAGGCGGCAGAGGAGCAAGGTCAAGTCACAGAGCAAATAATTAGATACATGGCAAGGCACCTCTCAGGAATGCTTTCTCTCAGGCACAAGGCAACAATGATCCGGCAGGGAAGTGAGGAGGGTGGAAGAATTTATCAATGAACCACAGGTGAATTAAATCAATGAGCGCACTGGCCCTTTAAATCTTAAAGCTCTGGCACGCGCGCGCCCTAGGGAATGGGGACACACGCGCCAGAGCAGAGAGGCAGAGGCGGGGGCCGGAGAAGCACCAGGTGAGTGACAGACTGGTGCTCGCATGTGGGCATGTCCTGCAATGTGAGTTCCAGACCCGCCGCCAGCAGCAGGTAACAGGACAGCGCATAAAGTAACATCAATATGTTTAAAATATCCTTTTGCCCACCTATAACTTTTTCATTTTTCCGTATATGGGGTGGTATGAGGGTTCATTTTTTTGCAACTTGATCTGTACTTTTTTATCAATACCACATTTTCATGTATGAAACTTTTATATCACTTTTTATACGTTTTTTTGGGAATAAAATGTGTCAAAAAAGCAGCAATTTTTTTTATTTTTTACATTTACGCAGTTCACCAAATGGATCATTAACATTATATTTTGATAGTTCAAACATTTATCGCGAGGATCGTTAAATTAAACTTCATTTAGTGTGGTCCAGGCTCCAGGGCATCTAAAATGGTGAGGATATGGGGCAAGGAATCCTGGGAAGGTGGGAACAAGGGTCTGCGGGATGACCCTGAATCACATGCAGCATGCAGCCTATCAGCAGCCAGCCACCCCTGTGATGTCACAGCCCTATGTAAGGCAGCCATCTTGCGGCCAGTCACATCAGTGTTCTATTACAGGGAGAGAGGGCCGACAGCAGTGTGTGTTGCACAGAAAAGATTTTTACAGCAGCTATTCACCTCCCAGTCACATCAGTGTTCTGTTGCAGAAGGACAGAGAGCAGTGTTTGTTGCACAGAAAAGCATTCTTATGCAGCGATTCACCACCCAGTCACATCAGTGTTCTATTGCAGAGAGAGAGGGGGACAGAGAGCACTATGTGTTGCACAGAAAAGCATTTTTACAGCAGCGAATCACCTCAAGCCCAAACCCAGCCTAGAAACACTGATAGGGGAGGGAGTGAAATTAAGAAAGAAAGTGCAATTTTGGGTGTAGTACACAGTGACTAAGTGCTGCAGCACTGGTGTGGCACACAACTGAAAAGCTAATAGTAGCCAGCCAATTAGGGTGAGCAGAGCACTAAAAGCATATTGTCCTCTATTAATTGTAGCCTGTGCGTACATCCAAGTGGTGTACTATTTTGTTCCTGTTAAAATCTTAAGGGCCTAGATACTGTGAAAGGCCAGCCAAAAGTACACACCTGCTGGTGTTGTAAACAAATACTGTTTTAAGCATACTGCAGTGCATTATCCTCCCCTCATAAGTGAGTACCACGTATGTACATCTAAGTGGTGTACCATTTTGTTCCTGTTAAAGTCTTAAAAGCCTAGATACTGTGAAAGGCCAGCCAAAAGTACACACCTGCTGGTGTTGTAGACAAATACTTTTTTAAGCGTAGTTGAGCATATTGTCCTCCCCTCATATACGCACTAAGTATGTCAGGCAGAGAAGTGCCAGGACATGCACAGAGGAGGCCTACATTGATCAGGCAGAGGTCGCAGCAGACTAGGGGCGAGTGGCAGCAGGAGTCGCAGCGAGAGGCCTGAGCTCCCGGGATCACATAAAGAACAACGACCTCACATATATTTTATTCAAGAATTCCATCCGTTGAATTATAAAATTGTTGAGGTAAGTTCACAGACACTGGCACATACTTACAGAAGCTTATCCTCAGATTGAAGAGTTTTCCCATATGCCCATCTGTTGCAATAAAAAAAACTCCTAATATTAGAAACAATTTAGTTAGGGCAGACATTGGAAGTGTTCATAAAGTTTTGCAACAAAAATTCTTATCAGCTAAGAGAAATTGCAACTTCCCGTGTCTGCATTGTACACACTGCTCCAGTGTTATTAAGGGAGATCAGATCTTTCATCCGCACAGAGGAACACCTTACAAAATTAGAGGTCACTTTACATGTGACTCTTCGAATGTTGTGTATGCCTTAAAATGTCCATGTGGACTATTATATATTGGAGAGACCTCTCAACGAATGAAAGATCGTTTTAGTAAACACAAATCAACAATTCATTGTAAAAATGTATTACTCCCTGTGCCACACCACTTTCATGACAAAGGACACACAGTGTCACAATTAAGGTATCAAATTTTGGAGCAAGTGCAACACCCCAGACGGGTAGGTGATACAAAAAAACTTCTTCTTCGCCGAGAGTCATATTGGATACATACGTTGGATACATTATCTCCTAAAGGGTTGAACAGAGATTATACAGTGTATATGATATCTGATATATTACGTCTTATTCTCACTTCCAGATCTAACAGAGAATGACCCGAATATACTTTACAAGAAAATCCGATTATAGTGAGATTTCGATTTATGTTTTTGCAAAGTGTTGATACACCTATGTTTTGTTTGGTAAATACTGTTTTCCTTTTTGTTTAACAGCAAGTTATATATTTTTGATCTAGTACATGTTTTCATGTTTGCTATGTGATGCTATAAGATGTAATTTCCGATGTGTGTAATCAGCTATTGAGAAAGGCTCAGGTGGAGCCGTAACGCGTGCAGTAACGCAATGCTGAAAAACTCTAATAAAAAAGAGTAAAAAGCTACTAACCGTGTGCCGGGATCTTTTTCATCCGTTCAAGTCTTTTCCTCGTGCACCGGGACTTTGCCGCAGTGCTGACCGTTCATTTATATTTATCCGCTTCATCACAAGTGACATCTGACACCCCCAGTCAACAGTCAGTGGGTTCCACAGGCACAACCCTCAGTTGGTATGGCCCGGGAGCAGTCTCTGTCCTCCCATTGCCTCTGTCTTATGCTGTTCCCCCCCACAGAAGTATCTTATGCTGTGGGTTCAGCCTCCACCATTTAGTGAGGACGATTTACTAGAGGACAGTCAGCAGCCACTGCCCAGCCAAGAAGTGGAGGAGACATCCGCCGCTTCCTCCGCTAGGCGGGCAAGTAGTGATGAGAAGAGTGGTGTGG
Organism: Hyla sarda; assembly: GCF_029499605.1. Lineage (NCBI taxonomy): Eukaryota > Metazoa > Chordata > Amphibia > Anura > Hylidae > Hyla > Hyla sarda. The sequence goes on along the minus strand of NC_079193.1, from coordinate 237,190,935 downwards.
GAGGTGGTGTTGTGAGCATTCAGACTCCTGAAGCAGACACTGTTGAGGAACCTGAGGAGGACGTGCAGTGACGTGCAGACACAACTCAATGATGATGAAGCCGATCGCACTTGGGAGCCGGGTGCAGAAGGGGCTTCATCATTATCAGAAGAAGAGGGTTGCAGGTTGCCCATGAGGCAGCAGCTGAGCCAGCAAGGTGGTAGTATGGTTGGCAGTCAGCATGATGGCAGTCAGTACTACCGGGAGGTAGTGGAACAGGGGTTCCTGGAGTCCATGGCAGTAGCAGTCAATCAGTGTGAACTGTTGGTGGAAAAATCAGCTACTCGGCAGTGTGGCAGTTCTTCATCAAGCATCTGGAGGATGTTAACCGGGCCACATGCAAGATGTGTCGGCAGAAGGTTAAGCGTGGTCAGGGTCCCAATGTTGGCACCAAGGCCTTGCGTCAACATATGCAGTGTCACCATCAAGCGGCCTGGGAGAACCGTGGCTCCGATGTGGGGTTCCAGCCTGCTGCATCACCCAGTGGCACGCCACTCCCTATTTCAGCTAGCCAAGGCTCCACCACCTCACCCGAAGGGAGCTGTGTGTCATACCCATCTTCTGTCACTCCTGCTCCTCCTACTTTGAGTTAGTTGTTCTGCCAGCAATCCATCGGCGAAGCCAATGTGCTCCTGTCCAAGGTGCTGGTGCTGCAGTCCCTCCCTTTTCAAGTGGTGGACTCTGCACCTTTCAGAGAACTGATGGCTTGTGCTGAGCCAAGGAAGAGAGTCCCAAGCCGTCATTTCTTTGCTAAGAAGGCAGTACCAGCCCTGCTCAATTTTGTGGAACAGAAGGTGGTCCAGTTCTTAAGTCTGTCGGTGTGTACCAAAGTGCACAGCAGCGCCAACGTGTGGAGCTGTAACTCAGGGACAATACATGTCCTTTACGGCCCACTGGGTGAATGTGGTTCCTGCACAGCCACAACAGCAACTTGGACAGGTCATGCCGCTTCCGCATCCACGCTCTTAGGCCGTTGGTCCTGTGACAGTGTGCGAATCTGCCTCTTCATCTTCCACCATATCCTCAGCATCCACTGCACGGAAAAGTCTCAGTGCCCCTCCAGCATACCATGTGTGCAGGGCACAACGGTATCACGTTGTTGTTCACAGGGTTTACCTTGGCAAACAGAGTCACACAGGGGAAAAACTGCTAAAAGTCATTCATCAAGAAATTGAAATATGGCTTACTCCATGAAAACTGGCAATAGGAACCATAGTGACCGACAATGGGAAGAACATCTTGTCTGCGCTGCGACAAGGAAACCTGAGGTATGTGCCCTGCATGGCACACTTGTTCAATCTGGTTGTCAAGCGGTTCCTGAATTGTTCCCCCCCCCCCATCTGCAAGACATCCTAACAATGGGAAGGAAACTTTGCATGAACTTCATTCACTCATACACCGCAAAGCACATCCTCCTTGAGCTGCAACATCAGAACGGTATTCCCCAACATAATCTGATTTGCGACGTTTCCCCACGTTGAAATTCCACCCTCCATATTTTGGACCGATTATATGAACAGAGAAAAGTCATCACAGATTTCTTGATGATCAAAGTGGATAGGGGGACTCCCCTGTGTAACTTCAATGTCAACCAGTGGCTGCTCATACGTGACACTTGCCGTTAGCAGAAGCCCTTTGAGAAAGTAGCCTTCTTAGTCAGTCGCCAGGATTACAGGATGAAAATCGTCATTCCACTGCTTTATTTACTAAAACTCATGATGGAAACGATGGCTGGTAAGGGCACTAGTGAAGTGGTGCCTACATCTCATGGCCACATGAGCCCTGTGGGGGCTGAACTGGAGGAGGAGGAGGGGCACAGTGGAGCACAGTTTAGGTTTTGCAAGAAGTGCAGTTTTTCTAGTCATCTGACAGCAGAGGAGAAGCAGGAGCAGCCAGATGAGCTAAAGGGTTATGAGGAAGGAGAGACAGAGGACCCAGACACACCATGGCAGTATGCAGTGGAGATAGAGGCAGAGAGTTTCTCCGAGTCACTTGCACAAATGGCACGATGCAAGCTCACTTGCTTGCATAGTGACCACCAAACTGTCACCATTCGGTAGTGGGATGACTTCTGGCTCTCCACCTTATTGGACCCTCTCTACCGGCACAAAATGGGGGCCTTTTTTACACCAACTGAGAGGGAGTACAAACTGACCTACTACAGAGACATCCTTCGTAGTCAGTTGGCCAATGCCTATCTGCGCCATTGGCCATCCTCTCGGAGGTCTGACTTGGGGGGGCCCCTTTGCGCTCACCTTCCACTGCCATGTCTGCTGGGGAGGGGTGGGGTGGCAGGAGCAGTACCAGCTCCATCAGCAGCAGCCTGAGTCTACAGTCGCTGATGAGTAGCTTTCTTCACCCGCATAGTGAAGCAACTCATCAGCAGCAGATAGACCTGGAGCAGTACCTGAATCAGCAGGTAGTGACATACCTTGACATGACCATGCCAACACACCTTGAAGACCACTGGACTTCTGGGCAGCCAAACTTGTTTTGTGGCCGGAACTAGCAGAGTTTTCCCTGGAAAAGCTGTCATTCCCGGCCAGTAGTGTGCCATTAGAGCAGGTGTTTAGTGCGGCGGGGGCCATAGTATCCCCAAGGAGAACTCGTCTGTCCACTAAAAATGTGGAGAGACTGGCCTTTGTGAAGATGAATCAGGCATGGATCAGCCAGGATTTCTACCCACAAATGCCTGATGAATCAGAGTAGATTGACCATGGTGCCACACCAACACTTCACAAATATGGATAGTGCAAAGCATATTTAAGGTGCTGCTCCCCAGTTACAGACATTCCTCCACATCAGACCACAAGTAAGCATTGAGCATATGCATTAGCTAAAGCTTAACTTTTCTTAGGATAAAATATATGTACCCAAAGATTTTTTTAAATCAAACAAAAGGAAAGGTGTGCAAAACAACACCATGTGCCACCTACACCAGCAAGTATTGATGTGATGCAAAGACCTCTAAAAGCTGGAAGGGAACAATGTATGGTCCATTGTAACTGGTGGGGGTAAAAACTTCCCCTGTAAGGCTCTACTCTCACATTATTAATTCCCTTCTTGGCAAGTGTTACTCGCCCTAAAAAGGGCAGCCCTACACAGGAACCTCTCCACATTTCCACCTAAAAACACTGCCATTTCACAGGCTTTTTAGGTGGAAATGGGTAGAGTTTCATGTGTGGAGCCACCCTTTTTAGGCCAAGTAACACTTGCAAAGAAGGCAATTAATAATGCGAGAGTAGGGCCTTACAGGGGAAGTTTTTACCCCCACCGGTTACAATGAACCATATGTGGTTCCCTTCCACCTTTTAGAGGTCTTTGCATCACATCAATACTTGGTGGTTTCGGTGCACATGGTGTTTTTTGCACACCTTTCCTTTTGTTTGATTTAAAAAGAAATTTGGGTACATATATTTTATCCTAAGAATATTATTAAAAGTTAAGTTTTACGTAATGCATATACTCATTACTTACGTGTGCACATTAATACTTTTACAAAAGAGACCGTTTTCTTCTGCCTACCTGCCTCAGCTACTATTCTGATCCTCACATCCGCCTGATGGCACACATCTGATGCTAATTTCTCCTTTTTTCCCTCACCTTCATCACCGGGTACTGGTATTGCCACCCACCACCCAACTATGTCACTGGATCCCTTTCAATACTCTTGATGCTGCTAAAGCCACCTCCAAGCTGTCTCATACTACCACCATATTTTATCCTCATGCTGATGCCAGCTCCAGGCTGTCTCATTCTGCCACCATATGTTCTCTTTATGCTGCTGCCACCTCCAGGCTACCTCATTCTGCAACTATATGGTCTCCTCATGCTTCTGCCACCTCCAGGCTGTGTCAGTCAGCCACTATATGGTCTTCTCATGCTGCTGCCAACACCAGGCTGTGTCATTCAGCCACTATATGGTCTCCTCATTCTGCGGCCAACCCAGGCTGTGTCAGTCAGCCACTTTATGTTCTCCTCATGCTTCCGCCACTTTCAGGCTGTGTCACTGTACCACCATGTGGTCTCCTCATGTTGCTGGCACATTAAATAAAACTTTTTAGGTTCATCTATTTGAAATCTTCAATTTAAATGTTAAAAAATATCTTTAATCTTTTCAATTGTGAGACCCTATGGTCTCGTCAGGCTGTTGCCACCTCCAGGCTGGGTCATTTAGCCAGTATATGGTCTCCTCATGCTGCCACCACCTCCGCGCTGTGTCATTCAGCCACTATATGGTCTACTCATGCTGCTACCACCTTCATGCTGTGTCATTCAGCATCTATATGGTCTTCTAATGCTGCCGCCAGCTCCGCGCTGTGTCATTCAGCCACTATATGGTCTCCTCAAACTGATGCCATCTCCAGGCTCTGTCATTGTGCCGTTCTACGACAGTGATTCTAATAGCGATGCCTCTAATCTGCATGCCATACTGAATAACAGTATTATTTCACTAACCCAGCACACACCTTATGCGTGTTACAGCAAGGCAAAGGGTACTACACCCCCCTTGTGACTCTCTGTAGGCCAGAAATAGTCATTTTTAATACAGATTTGCCGTGAATAAATTCGGACCAAACCAAATTTATTCGAAAAATTCGGAAAATCGGCCAAATCAAATTTTTCCAAATTTCGCTCATCTCTACAGAAGACCCCAGGACATGGCAGGAGGAAGGTGAGGGGACCTCCGGCCGCATTTTAGATGATCGGATGCCCGTGGCATCTGCTGACGCATTCTATGTTATGTTTCTGTTTCTGACATGAGTACATTCAAAGGCTGCCTTATCGGACACTATGTAATTATACAACTGCACTCCTCCACTGTTGTTGTGTCTGGTTCTAGTTATAGTTAATAAAGCTCAGATCTGGATCCTTCTTTTTATTTTATTGTTCTTATATTAAATAGTGATGTTAAGTTAAGACTGACAAAATTGGTCCAGGCGTGCCATAATAATGGGTGGTTGGCAGCTCTATGTGAATTTGCTTGTGATATTTGTGAGTAATCCTCATCTAGTAGATTTAGCTATAGTTGACACTTTAAATTCCCCTTAGTTCTTGATCAGAGATTTTGTACAATGTTTTTCTCATGGTTATTTTTTCTTATTTTTCCGATGTCTTGTTACTGAAAAATAATCTTGGCAATATTTTTATTGATTTCCGTACTGATCAAGATAAAGATATATTGTGCATGTTCCTGCCCTGCAGTGCCATCCCGAACTTTTTATTTATGCTGTGTGTTGTGTAAGGGAAACACACATATTAATTAATTATTCCCTTCTTATTTAAGAGCTTTTCTTGCTTCTTAGTGCCACTAAATATTACATTCTAGCCATAAAGCAGTGTTGAAGGGGTTGTTAAATCATGGAATATATGTTATATAGGAGAGGATAGATGTAATGAGTTTTGATATTGTTGTTTTGCATGACCGTTAAAACTTTTTTAACTAGACTATTCATTGAAATGTACCTGTTGTATCAAAAGATTTTTCTAAAACCTACATGTCTTTTTTAATTAACCCTTCAGAGTGATGGCAAGGTGATATAAGCGCTCTCACTGTTGATATTGACCTCCTAACTGTCCTTTCCATGGTGCTATTTCTATTTTAAATATTTTCCATTCTCTTCATATGAAACAGCAAGACCAGGGCTAATATGCTCGTCAGTAGTGCAAACACAGTAAATTCCTCCCATAGTTACCTAGTCAATCACAGTACAGCACAACACAGGCTGAACAGGGTGACCATGTGCTTGGGAATGATTTACACAGTACAATAGTATAGTGCGCATGTGGTGGAAAGAAGGAGTTACTGATACATTGGGTGTGCAAGGTGTTGTGGGAGAAGAAATACAAGAAATAGCAGCAATAAAGAAGTTACAGTAGCTGCTGCTGAGAAGCTGAAGGGAATGGGAAATTACACTGCAGCATTTCATACACCAGTGGATACCCTGCTATGTACACAAGAAATAGCTTCCCTAATCTTTATTTAATTGGTCAGAGATGAAAGGGAAGCCTTGTGGATTATTATGTTTGTGGATCATCTTCAGCAGAATGGCTCACCTGGAAGGTACACAGTCTATACTTTCTTAGGCACTCTCCAGCAGATAGCAGTGACCAAACTCTAATCATCCATGTGTTTGTCCTGGGTTAGAGACAGAAAGTCCTTGACAACAGGCAGTAGATAGGAGATTGCAAAGAAGGTAGAAATCTAGGGGGACATTTATCAAGGTATTAAGAGCTTTTTTTTTTTTGCTTTCTCCGGGCACAAAAAAAGTGCACATGCGCCTAAGCACTTTTGTGGGTTAGCAAAAAGTTACAAACAGCCTTACCTAAGCAAAGTTCAGTTTTCACTTTGAGGTGTTCACAAATTTATGATGTGTGAAAGTCGTACGTAGGCAAAAATAAGTTGCAAACCCCTTCCAAAAAGTCACAAGTCTGCTCCAGGCCTGACCTGGAGAACAAAACTCCCATATGTGAGCAAATTTAAAAAGTCTCACAAAAGTCTTAGTGTCACGATACCGGCTGGCAGGAGGTGGATCCTCTGTGCCAGAGAGGGATTGGCGTGGACCGTGCTAGTGGACCGGTTCTAAGTCACTACTGGTGTTCACCAGAGCCCGCCGCAAAGCGGGATGGTCTTGCTGCGGCGGTAGTGACCAGGTCGTATCCACTAGCAACGGCTCAACCTCTCTGACTGCTGAAGATAGGCGCGGTACAAGGGAGTAGACAGAAGCAAGGTCGGACGTAGCAGAAGGTCGGGGCAGGCAGCAAGGATCGTAGTCAGGGGCAACGGCAGGAGGTCTGGAACACAGGCTAGGAACACACAAGGAAACGCTTTCACTGGCACAATGGCAACAAGATCCGGCGAGGGAGTGCAGGGGAAGTGAGGTATACATAGGGAGTGCACAGGTGAACACACTGATTAGAACCACTGCGCCAATCAGCGGCGGAGTGGCCCTTTAAATCGCAGAGACCCGGCGCGCGCCCTAGGGAGCGGGGCCGCGCGCGCCGGGACAGGTCCGACGGAGAGCGAGTCAGGTACGGGAGCCGGGGTGCGCATCGCGAGCGGGCGCCACCCGCATCGCGAACCGCATCCCGGCTGGAGGCGGTATCGCAGCGCACCGGGTCAGTGGATCTGACCGGGGCGCTGCAGTAGCGAGAGTGTAGCGAGCGCTCCGGGGAGGAGCGGGGACCCGGAGCGCTCGGCGTAACAGTACCCCCCCCTTGGGTCTCCCCCTCTTCTTGGAGCCTGAGAACCTGAGGACCAGACTTTTGTCTAGGATATTGTCCTCAGGTTCCCAGGATCTCTCTTCAGGACCACAGCCTTCCCAATCGACCAAAAAAAAAGTTTTCCCTCTGACCTTCTTGGAGGCCAGTATCTCCTTTACGGAGAAGATGTCCGAAGAGCCGGAAACAGGAGTGGGAGAAACAAGTTTGGGAGAGAAACGGTTGATGATGAGTGGTTTAAGAAGAGAAACGTGAAAGGCATTAGGAATACGAAGAGAAGGAGGAAGAAGAAGTTTGTAAGAGACAGGATTAATCTGGCACAAAATTTTGAAAGGACCAAGATAGCGTGGTCCCAATTTGTAGCTGGGAACACGGAAGCGGACATATTTAGCGGAGAGCCATACCTTGTCTCCGGGAGAAAAAATGGGGGGAGCTCTTCTTTTCTTATCAGCAAACTTCTTCATGCGTGATGAAGCCTGTAAGAGAGAATTTTGGGTCTCTTTCCATATGGTGGAAAGATCACGAGTTATTTCATCCACAGCGGGCAAACCAGAGGGCAAGGGAGTAGGGAGGGGGGGAAGAGGGTGACGGCCGTACACCACGAAAAATGGGGATTTGGAAGAAGATTCAGAGACTCTGAAGTTATACGAGAATTCGGCCCATGGTAGAAGATCTGCCCAGTCATCCTGGCGGGAGGAAACAAAATGCCGTAAATAATCACCCAGGACCTGGTTAATTCTTTCTACTTGCCCATTGGATTGAGGATGATAAGCAGAAGAAAAGTTTAATTTAATCTTGAGTTGTTTACAGAGAGCCCTCCAGAATTTTGACACGAATTGGACGCCTCTATCCGAGACGATCTGCGTGGGCAACCCGTGAAGACGCAAAATGTGTACAAAAAATTGTTTTGCCAACTGAGGCGCTGAAGGAAGACCCGGAAGAGGAATAAAATGTGCCATCTTGGAAAATCGATCAACGACCACCCAAACAACAGTGTTGCCACGGGATGGGGGTAAGTCTGTAATAAAGTCCATACCAATCAGAGACCAAGGCTGTTCGGGGACAGGCAGAGGATGAAGAAGACCAGCGGGCTTCTGGCGAGGAGTCTTATCCCGGGCACAGACAGTGCAGGCCCGCACAAAATCAACAACATCCGTCTCCAGAGTCGGCCACCAATAGAAACGAGAGATGAGTTGCACGGATTTCTTGATGCCCGCATGGCCTGCGAGATGGGAGGAGTGACCCCATTTGAGGATTCCGAGGCGTTGGCGTGGAGAGACGAAGGTCTTCCCTGGAGGAGTTTGCCTGATGGAGGCTGGAGAAGTGGAGATCAGGCAGTCAGGAGGAATGATGTGTTGCAGAGAGAGCTCTACTTCCGAGGCATCCGAGGAACGAGAGAGAGCATCGGCCCTAATGTTCTTATCGGCAGGGCGAAAGTGAATTTCAAAATTAAACCGGGCAAAGAACAGAGACCACCTGGCCTGGCGAGGATTCAGCCGTTGGGCAGACTGGAGATAGGAGAGATTCTTGTGATCGGTGTAAATGATAACTGGAAATTTTGATCCCTCCAGCAGATGCCTCCATTCCTCAAGTGCTAATTTAATGGCCAGTAGCTCTCGATCCCCGATGGAGTAGTTCCTCTCCGCCGGAGAGAAGGTCCTAGAAAAAAAACCACAGGTAACAGCATGCCCGGAAGAATTTTTTTGTAGAAGAACCGCTCCAGCTCCTACTGAGGAGGCATCAACCTCCAATAGGAAGGGTTTAGATGGGTCAGGTCTGGAGAGCACGGGAGCAGAAGAAAAGGCAGACTTGAGCCGTTTAAAGGCGTCTTCCGCTTGAGGAGGCCATGACTTAGGATTGGCATTCTTTTTGGTTAAAGCCACGATAGGAGCCACAATGGTGGAAAAATGTGGAATAAATTGTCTGTAATAATTGGCGAACCCCAAAAAACGTTGGATAGCACGGAGTCCGGAGGGGCGTGGCCAATCTAAGACGGCAGAGAGTTTGTCTGGATCCATTTGTAGTCCCTGGCCAGAGACCAAGTATCCTAGGAAAGGAAGAGATTGACATTCAAACAGACATTTCTCCATTTTGGCATATAGTTGATTGTCACGAAGTCTCTGAAGAACCATGCGGACATGCTGGCGGTGTTCTTCTAGGTTGGCAGAAAAAATCAGAATATCGTCCAGATACACAACAACACAGGAATATAAGAGATCACGAAAAATGTCATTAACAAAGTCTTGGAAGACGGCAGGGGCGTTGCACAGGCCAAAGGGCATGACCAGATACTCAAAGTGTCCATCTCTAGTGTTAAATGCCGTTTTCCATTCATCCCCCTCCCTGATGCGGATGAGATTATAAGCACCTCTTAAGTCCAGTTTGGTAAAGATGTGGGCACCTTGGAGGCGATCAAAGAGTTCAGAGATAAGAGGTAGAGGGTAGCGGTTCTTTACCGTGATTTTATTAAGACCGCGGTAGTCAATGCAAGGACGTAGGGAGCCATCTTTTTTGGACACAAAGAAAAATCCAGCTCCGGCAGGAGAGGAGGATTTGCGGATAAAGCCCTTTTTTAAATTTTCTGGATGTACTCAGACATAGCAAGAGTCTCTGGGGCGGACAGAGGATAAATTCTGCCCCGGGGTGGAGTAGTGCCCGGGAGGAGGTCAATAGGACAGTCATAAGGCCTGTGAGGAGGTAGAGTCTCAGCTTGTTTTTTGCAAAACACATCAGCAAAGTCCATATAGGCCTTAGGGAGACCGGTTACAGGGGGAACCACAGGGTCACGGCAGGGAGTACTGGGAACCGGTTTAAGGCAGTCCTTGAAACAAGAGGTACCCCAGCTCTTGATCTCCCCTGTGGACCAATCCAGGGTTGGGGAATGGTGTTGAAGCCAGGGTAGTCCAAGGAGAATTTCGGAAGTGCAATTGGGGAGGACCAAAAACTCAATTTTTTCGTGATGAGGTCCGATGCACATTAGGAGGGGCTCCGTGCGGAAACGTATGGTACAGTCCAATCTTTCATTGTTAACACAATTGATGTAGAGGGGTCTGGCGAGACTGGTCACCGGGATGTTGAACCTGTTGATGAGAGAGGCCAAAATAAAATTTCCTGCAGATCCGGAATCCAAGAAGGCCATAGTAGAGAAGGAGAAGGTAGAGGCAGATATCCGCACAGGCACAGTAAGACGTGGAGAAGCAGAGTTGACATCAAGGACTGTCTCACCTTTGTGCGGAGTCAGCGTACGTCTTTCCAGGCGGGGAGGACGGATAGGACAATCCTTCAGGAAGTGTTCGGTATCGGCACAGTACAGGCAGAGATTCTCCATGCAGCGTCGTGTCCTCTCTTGAGGTGTCAGGCGAGACCGGTCAACTTGCATAGCCTCCACGGCGGGAGGCACAGGAACGGATTGCAGGGGACCAGAGGAGAGAGGAGCCGGGGAGAAAAAACGCCTCGTGCGAACAAAGTCCATATCCTGGCGGAGCTCCTGACGCCTTTTGGAAAAACGCATGTCAATGCGAGTGGCTAGATGAATGAGTTCATGTAGGTTAGCAGGGATTTCTCGTGCGGCCAGAACATCTTTAATGTTGCTGGATAGGCCTTTTTTAAAGGTCGCGCAGAGGGCCTCATTATTCCAGGATAGTTCTGAAGCAAGAGTACGGAATTGTACGGCGTACTCGCCAACGGAAGAATTACCCTGGACCAGGTTCAGCAGGGCAGTCTCAGCAGAAGAGGCTCGGGCAGGTTCCTCAAAGACACTTCGAATTTCCGAGAAGAAGGAGTGTACAGAGGCAGTGACGGGCTCATTGCGGTCCCAGAGCGGTGTGGCCCATGACAGAGCTTTTCCAGACAGAAGGCTGACTACGAAAGCCACCTTAGACCTTTCAGTAGGAAACTGGTCCGACATCATCTCCAAGTGCAGGGAACATTGTGAAAGAAAGCCACGGCAAAATTTAGAGTCCCCATCAAATTTATTCGGCAAGGATAGTCGTAGGCCTGAAGCGGCCACTCGCTGCGGAGGAGGTGCAGGAGCTGGCGGAGGAGATGATTGCTGAAGCTGTGGAAGTAGCTGCTGTAGCATCACGGTCAGTTGAGACAGCTGGTGGCCTTGTTGCGCTATCTGTTGTGACTGCTGGGCGACCACCGTGGTGAGGTCGGCGACAACTGGCAGAGGAACTTCAGCGGGATCCATGGCCGGATCTACTGTCACGATGCCGGCTGGCAGGAGGTGGATCCTCTGTGCCAGAGAGGGATTGGCGTGGACCGTGCTAGTGGACCGGTTCTAAGTCACTACTGGTGTTCACCAGAGCCCGCCGCAAAGCGGGATGGTCTTGCTGCGGCGGTAGTGACCAGGTCGTATCCACTAGCAACGGCTCAACCTCTCTGACTGCTGAAGATAGGCGCGGTACAAGGGAGTAGACAGAAGCAAGGTCGGACGTAGCAGAAGGTCGGGGCAGGCAGCAAGGATCGTAGTCAGGGGCAACGGCAGGAGGTCTGGAACACAGGCTAGGAACACACAAGGAAACGCTTTCACTGGCACAATGGCAACAAGATCCGGCGAGGGAGTGCAGGGGAAGTGAGGTATACATAGGGAGTGCACAGGTGAACACACTGATTAGAACCACTGCGCCAATCAGCGGCGCAGTGGCCCTTTAAATCGCAGAGACCCGGCGCGCGCGCGCCCTAGGGAGCGGGGCCGCGCGCGCCGGGACAGGACCGACGGAGAGCGAGTCAGGTACGGGAGCCGGGGTGCGCATCGCGAGCGGGCGCCACCCGCATCGCGAACCGCATCCCGGCTGGAGGCAGTATCGCAGCGCACCGGGTCAGTGGATCTGACCGGGGCGCTGCAGTAGCGAGAGTGTAGCGAGCGCTCCGGGGAGGAGCGGGGACCCGGAGCGCTCGGCGTAACACTTAGTTTATTGTTTTGCTTATGTGCTTCAAATTTATCAACCCCCCTGTGATAGTATGTTAAATATGTATTACATAAACTAAAGCATAAAAAAAAAGTCTTCAGAACTTGCTTTCCAAAGCCAAGAGTGATAAATGTCCCCACTAGCGGCCAAGACTTGAGTTGTTTTGCTGGGATAAGAAGTCATTTTTGGTGAATAAAATGATTTACACATATGTTAGGAATCACACAGTTTTTAAATGGGGGGGGGGGGTTAAATGGCAGTGCCCATTTAATTGCAAAAAACTTAACTGTGAAATGAAGTAATTGCTGTTATGGTATTTACTCTTAATGGCCACAGTATTAGAGACACCTGCCCTTTCGTGCCACCTGCCAGGTTTCCTCTATGAAAAGGTTTTGTGTGATCTATCAGAAGAAATAAATAATTGTATTGACTATTGATCTGGAATGGATTTACTATATTTCAGTTTGTACAGTACCAATGAAGCTCTAATCTTATGGAGATGGACAGAACCTTGTTGTACTTAGTTTTATTGCCAGATTGTGCGGATTATGATTGTCTGATACATAAAACCCAGAACAAGTTGACAGAGACAATGTAGTTGCCAGCATAGAGTACAACAGACATAGTATTATCACATCACTTTATGAGAACATCCCAATACAACCATCAGACAGTTTTCCTATTGCCATGTTATGCTGTTCAATTTATCAAGCTGACCCAGAAAATGTTATGATTTATTATAATTTAGCTTTCTTGAAAGTTTCCTATTAGGTTACATCAACAATCTGTGACATACAAGTCTCACCGGTTCATTGCAATTAAAGTAGAATTCAGGAGTTTTAGGGAGGCGTTACATCAAAATGTCAAATATGAATAAATATGTGATTTTCTTGTGTAAATTAGTTCCACAGACTCTTACATGGAGAAGAAAAACACCTCAAGACAGGTTTGATTAATGGAAAATGCTACAGTAGCTATTACTGTACTTGCCTTTTCATGAATGTTCAGAAGTGGAAAGCTCATAAATAGAACTTGTAGAACACCTCTTAAATCATGTTCTACACAAAGGCCCCCTCCTCGCCTTTCTTTAAGAACCTCTATACCTCCACCCAATTCAATTACTCTGCTTGCTCGCTTCTAGACATATAGCGATGCTTTTACAGGTGCTCATTATTATTCTCCATTTATGATCTATTCAAAGCGGGACACTGAATCATGTCTAATATTCTAAACCTGTCCTTCAACATAAGCTGTAAGATTCCCACATGTACCTGCCTGATAGCGAATCAGATGCTCCTATAGAATGTGATGGTGTCTAATCAGATATGTCAGCGCATTCTTTCCTATGGAGCAGACAGACTTGTCACTTACTAGCCCACCTCGCTCTGAAGTATGAAGTAATGGGACACAAGGGCTAGATGCATCTGTAGGATGTTATTAATGGTCATCAGATCTATCAAGGTTTTACATTAAAAATAGTTTCTAAGAATTGTCTTTAATGTTTTTTTTAATTATCCACACACACACACACACACACACACACACACATATATATATATATATATATATAAAGAGAGAGAGAGAGAGAGAGAGAGAGAGAGAGAGAGAGAGAGAGAGAGAGAGAGAGAGAGAGAGAGAGAGAGAGAGAGAGAGAGAGAGAGAGAGAGAGAGTGACAGTGTGGTAAGGGAAGGCTGTATTTCCCTAGCTGATCCTGGAGGAACCTCCACCTGGGGCCTAATCAACGAGGCAGCAGAGAGGGGAAATATGTTTAAAAGGAAGTCAGACAGTGTAGTCTGGGCTCTCCCCAGAAGACTGCAAGGTGGCTTTGGGGGGAAGCAGGGGTCCTTGCGTGGAGCACACAGCCAGGGCTGCGAGTGGCACCCACAACCGTGAAGTGGACGGTGTAGGATTTTGGTTTGTTCCTGTCTTATGTTATTTTTTATTTTTTTATTTTTTTTTTCAAATTAGAAATGTTATTGAATTTCAAATATTGCAATATAAGCGTATAAGCAGGCCAAGATAACATAAAACAGATACCATCATATGGTTGCGTGACATCTCATTACTATGATATTGCAGAGGTAAATGTGACCTTAGATAGGAGGTGGGGGCGGCCTGACACTGAGGGCTAAGTGGTCTAACTGCTAAATTGGGTAATAGAGAAAAATATAAATGTAGAAAGGGACCATGAAAGAGAAAGGAAAAGGAACGATACCAGTAAAGAGATAGAAAAAGGTAGCAGAAAAATAGGAGTAGAAAGCAGGCGGGAAGGGAAGAGCACATACCTCGCAAGCCAGTCGGGCTCCAGTCGACCCTGTCTTATGTTTTTATTTACCCTGCAACCTGTCTAATAAAGCTGGTGAGGAGCCAGACTTGCAGAAAGGACTTGCTGTTTGCCGGTTTATTGTGAAGAAACGTGTTCTGTGGCTGTGTCAAGGACGATCCAAGAGCTATCCCCTGGGTGAAATCCTTACAACATTATATATATATATATATATATATATATATATATATACATACATATATCTTATAAAATTATCCTGAATTTCTATCCTGAATGCCACTAAGCCTAATAATAAGCTGACACTTCCTGTTCTGCAGAGGAAACTTTTTAGCAGTGTCCTCTTTGTCATCATAGGCAGGATTACTGTGAAAAGTGTCACCTGAAGATAAATATGATCTGGCCATTTAAAATCGGTGCTGTTTAGAGCTTACCCTCCCTGTACAATGACCTCTACTTAGGTCAAAGACCATGCCTTAAAAAGTATCCCATAGACATCCTTAGGGTCTTCTTCAGTTCATTGTTTACCATCTCTATGGGACCTGCTGTAAAGAATATCTCTAAATGCTGTGTGGAAAGCTTGCATAAGATTGCTGCCCTCATAATAGTGTAGAAAAATTTAATAAAAGAAATTGCAATGAGAAAATAGAAACAAATTCGAAAAAATTAACATATCTCCATAGACTTGTATTGGCAGCATAAACTCAGAATGACCACAACACTTAAATGAGCAGTTTTAAAGTGGATTAAAGCTTAGCAAGTGGGGATAAGCCTTATAAGTGAAGCAAGAAACACTTTCCTCTGGTAAGACATATTACAAAGTAAATAAATAAATAAATAAATTAAAAACAACTTTAAGTTCAAACACCTAGAAAAAGTTTACATAATGCTTAGCTTTCTAAATAGCAAACTTGGCATACGTTTTGAACTATGGCAGTATATAAGTACTGTTTGTAAAGTGAGATATTAGAAAGTGAGAAATGTTTGTGTTTTTTTTAAATATAGCTTTAGTTTTGTTTTTAGAGATGAGCGAACTTTCAGTGATTCGATTCGTCACAAGCTTCTCGGCTCGGCAGTTGCTGACTTTCGCCTGTATAAATCCGTTCAGCTTTCACGTGCTCCGGTGGGCTGAAAAAGGTGCATACAGTCCTAGGAGAGAGTCTCCAGGCCACCGGAGCACCTGAAAGCTGAACTCATTTCTGCAGGCTAAAGTCAGCAAACGCCAAGCCGAGAAGTTCGTGACAAATAGAAATTACTGGAAGTTTTGAATGGTTGGTTGTTTGTTTTTTCCCCTCCAAAATTACATTATACACTAAACAACCATAACATTAATCCCTTAAGGACGCAGCTCATTTTCACCTAAAGGACACAGCCCTTTTTTGCAAATCTGACCACTGTCACTTTAAGCATTAATAACTCTGGGATGCTTTTACTTTTCATTTTGATTCAAGATTGTTTTTTCGTGACATATTCTACTTTATGTTAGTGGTAAATTTTCATTGATACTTGCATAATTTCTTGGTGAAAATTTTAAAATTTTTATGAAAATTTTGAACATTTAGCATTTTTGTAACTTTGAAACTCTCTGCTTATAAGGAAAATGGATATCCCAAATAAATTATATATACTGATTCCCATATACAATATGTCTACTTTATGTTTGCATCATAAAGTTGACATGTTTTTACTTTTGGAAGACATCAGAGGGCTTCAAAGTTCAGCAGTAATTTTTAAATTTTTCAAAAAAATTTCTAAATCGGAATTTTACAGGGACCAGTCCAGTTTTGAAGTGGATTTGAGGGGCCTTCATATTAGAAATACCCATAAATTACCCCATTATATAAACTGCACCGATCAAAGTATTCAAAATGACATTCAATAAGTGTGTTAACCCTTTCGGTGTTTCACAGGAATAGCAGCAAAATCTTCATTTTTTTACACTCGCATGTTCTTGTAGACCCAGTTTTTTTATTTTTACACAGGGTAAAAGTATAGAAATCACCCTAAAATCTGTAACCTAATTTCTCTCGAGTAAGGAAATATCTTATATGTGTATGTCAAGTGCTCTGTGGGTGCACTAGAGGGTTCAGAAGGGAAGGAGCAACAATGGGATTTTGGAGAGTTAGTTTTTCTGAAATGGTTTTTGGGGGGCACGTCACATTTAGGAAGCCCCTATGGTGCCAGAACATCAAAAATAAAACACATGGCATACTATTTTGGAAACTACACCCCTCAAGGAACGTAACAAGGGGTCCAGTGAGCCTTAACAACCCACAGGTGTCCCCCAAAATTTGTAACCCCACTGAGGGCACACTACAATGCTCAGAAGAGAAGGAGTCACATTTGGCTTTTGGAAAGCAAATTTTGCTGAAATGGTTTTTGGGGGGCATGTCACATTTAGGAAGCCCCTATGGTGCCAGAACAGCAAAAAAAAAAAAAAAACTACATGGCATACTATTTTGGAAACTACACCCCACAAGGAACGTAACAAGGGGTCCAGTGAGCCTTAACACCTCACAGGTGTTTGACAACTTTTTGTTGAAGTTGAATGTGTAAATGAGAAAAAAATAATTTTCACTAAAATGCAGTTTTTCCCCCAAAATTTTAAATTTTTTCCAAGGGGTAATAGGAGAAAATGCCCCCCATAATTTGTAACCCCATTTCTTCTGAGTATGGAAATACCCCATGTGTAGATGTCAAGTGCTCTGCTGGCGCACTACAATGCTCAGATGAGAATGAGGGCCATTGAGCTTTTGGAGAGAGAATTTGGTTGGAATAGAAGCCTTGTGCGTTTACAAAGCCCCCCGTGGTGCCAGAACTGTGGACCCCCCAACATGTGACCCCATTTTGGAAACTACACCCCTCACAGAATTTAATAAGTGGTGCAGTGAGCATTTACACCCCACTGTCATTTGACAGATCTTTGGAACAGTGAGTTGTGCAAATTAATAATAAAATTTTTCATTTTCACGGACCACTGTTCCAAAAATCTGTCAAACACTTGTGGGACGTAAATGCTCACTGTACCCCTTATTACATTATGTGAGGGGTGTAGTTTCCAAAATAGGGTCACATGTGGGGGGTCCATTGTTCTGGTACTATGGGGGCTTTGTAAACACACATGGCCTTCAATTCCGGACAACTTTTCTCTCCAAAAGCCCAATGGTGCACCTTCTCTTCTGAGCATTGTAGTTTGCTCGCAGAGCACTTTACATCCACATATGGGGTATGCTTTTACTCAGAAGAAATGGGGTTACCAATTTTGGATGGCTTTTTTTTCCTATTTTCCCTTGTGAAACTGAAAAATTTAGGCTAACACCAGCATTTTAGTTACAAAATGTTAGTTTCATTTTCCCATCCAACTTTAACGAAAATTCGTCAAACACCTGTGGGGTGTTACAGCTCACTTTAGCCCTTGTTACGTTCCATGAGGGGTGTAGTTTCCAAAATGGGGTCACATGTGGGTATTTATTTTTCTGCGTTTATGTCAGAACCGCTGTAATATCAGCCACCCCTGTGCAAATCACCAATTTAGGCCTCAAATGTACATAGTGCGCTCTCACTCCTGAGCCTTGTTGTGTGCCCGCAGAGCATTTTACACCCACATATGGGGTATTTCCGTACTCAGGAGAAATTGCGTTACAAATTTTGGGGGTCTTTTTTTTCCTTTTACCTCTTGTGAAAATAAAGTATAGGGAAACACCAGCATGCTATTGTACCAATTTTTTTACACTGACAGGCTGATGTAGACCCCAACTTTTCCTTTTCATAAGGGGTAAAAGAAGCAAATTTGTAACACAATTGCTCCTGAGTACGGAAATACCCCATATATGACCCTAAACTGTTTCCTTGAAATACGACAGGGCTCTGAAGTGAGAGAGGGTGCCATGCGCATTTGAGGACTGAATTAGGGATTGCATAGGGGTGGACATAAGGGTATTCTACGCCAGTGATTCCCAAACAGGGTACCTCCAGCTGTTGCTAAACTCCCAGCATGCCTGGACAGTCAGTGGCTGTCCGGAAATGCTGGGAGTTGTTGTTTTGCAACAGCTGGAGGCTCTGTTTTGGAAACACTGCCGTACGATACGTTTTTCATTTTTATTGTTGGGACAGTGTAAGGGGGTGTATATGTAGTGTTCTATCCTTTATTATGTGTTAGTGTAGTGTAGTGTTTTTTGGGTACATTCACACGGGCGGGTTTACGGTGAGTTTTCCGCCAGGAGTTTGCGCTGCGGCAGAAAATTTGCCACAGCTCAAACTTGAAGCAGGAAACTCTATGTAAACCCGCCCGTGTGAATGTACCCTGTACATTCACATGGAGGGGCAAACCTCCAGCTGTTGCAAAACTACAACTCCCAGCATGCACTGACAGACCGTGAATGCTGGCAGTTGTACTTTTGCAACAGCTGGAGGCACACTGGTTGGAAAACCTTCAGTTAGGTTCTGTTACCTAACTCAGTATTTTCCAACCAGTGTGCCTCCAGCTGTTGCAAAACTACAACTCCCAGCATGTACTGATCGCCGAAGGGGAAGGAGATGTTGTTATACAATAGCTGGAGGAACACAACTACAACTCCCAGCATGGTGAGACAGCTTTTTGCTGTTTGGGCATGCTGGGAGTTGTAGTTTTGCAAGATTTAGAGGGCCACAGTTTAGAAACCACCGCACAGTGATCTCCAAACTGTGGCCCTCCAGATGTTGCAAAACTACAAATCCCAGCATGTACAAACAGAAACAGGTGTCTGAGCATGCTGGGAGTTGTAGTTTTGCAACATCTGGAGGGCTAAAGTTTAGAGACCACTGTATAGTGGTCTCCAAACTGTAGCACTTCAGATGTTGCTAAGCAACTGACTGGCTTCTGTAGTCAGCAGGATCACCGCACCAGGGAGAGGATCGCTGTCCGCCGCTGCCGATCGCCGCTGATAAGGGACCTCCATCGCCGCTGCCGGTCACACTACAGTTCCCCCGTTCTGCCCTGACTACCATGGGTGGGCAGAACAGGGGAACCAAACTTTAACCCCCCCCCCCCACCACCACCGATCTGCTATTGGTCGGTCGCTTCTGACCAACCAATTGCAGGTATAGGAGGGGTGGCACCCCTGCCACCTCACTCCTATCCCTTCAGGGGGATCGGGGGGACACTCCATCGGGATGTGCTGGGATGCCGGCTGAATGATTTCAGCAGGCATCCCGGTCCGGTCCCCGACCGGAATTCCCATGGGCGTACCTGTATGCCCTACGTCCTTAAGGACTCAGGATCAGGACCGTTTGAAGGAATTTGGGGGCCCCAAGCAAAATGGACATGGAGCCCCCCCCCTTGATGTTCACGCACGTCACGCTCTAGGGCCAGCGTCAGGACGTAGTAACGACTTGAATGCTGGGAGCGCGATGTGAGCGAACGTCGATACAAGGCCCCCACATTAGGTGCAGCACAGTTCCCCCACGTTAGGTGCGGCACAGTTCCCCCCACGTTAGGTGCGGCACAGTTCCCCCGCACGTTAGGTGTGGCGCAGTTCCCCCCACGTTAGGTGCGGCACAGTTCCCCCCACGTTAGGTGCAGCAGAGTTCCCCCCACATTAGGTGCAGCAGAGTTCTCCCCACATTAGGCTAGCAGTGTTCCCCCACATTAGGTGCAGTACAGTTCCCCACATTAGGTGCAGTATAGTTTCCCCACATTAGGCGCAGTATAGTTCTCCACATTAGGTGCAGTATAGTTCCCCACATTAGGTGCAGTATAGTTCTCCACATTAGGTGCAGTATAGTTCTCCACATTAGGTTGGCAGTCTAGTTTACCCCACATTAGGTGCAGTATAGTTCCCCCCACATTAGGTGTAGTATGTTCCCCCACAGACATACAGCCTCCAGCCATACACTGTATGGCTGGAGGCTGTATGCCTGTTTACTGCCCTACTTCAGTGCTCTGACCACTGCTCCTCTGGTCGAGACTGGAGGAGCGGTGGTCGGAGCACTGAAGCTGATGTGCCGCTGGTCACTTACCATTCTGGCCAGCGCATGTCCTGTTCGCTGCTCCGCTCCTCCACGTTGCTTTCCAATGGGCGCACACACGGGATGGGGCAATTGCCCCATTTCCCCCCCCCCTGGATCTGCCACTGCATGCATTATATACACACACAACACACTGTACACATTACATACTGTACATGCATGCTTCATATACACACACCATACTGTATACATTACATACTGTACATGCATGCTTCATACATACACAGATACTGTACACATTACATACTGTACATGCATGCTTCATACACACACAACACACTGTACACATTACATACTGTACATGCATGCTTCATACACACACCATACTGTATACATTACATACTTCACATGCATGCTTCATACACACAGATACTGTACACATTACATACTGGACATGCATGCTTCATGCACACACAACACACTGTAAACATTACATACTGTACATGCATGCTTCATACGCACACAACACACTGTACACATTACATACTGTACATGCATCATACACACACGCAACACATTACATACTGTACATGAATCATACACACATACTGTACACATTACATACTGTACATGCATCATACACACAGTTACTGTACACATTACATACTATACATGCATCATACACACACACTGTACACATTACATACTATACATGCTTCATACACACAGATACTGTACACATTACATACTGTACATGCATCATACACACACACTGTACACATTACATACTGTACATGCATCATACACACACAGATACTGTACACATTACATACTGTACATGCATCACACACACACACACACACACTGTACACATTACATACTATACATGCTTCATACACACACAGATAGAATAGATCCGTTTTTACCAACCAGGATGCCTACAGAGATTGCGAAACTACAACTCCCAGCATGCCCAGACAGCCTTTGGCTGTCTGGGCATGCTGGGAGTTGTAGTTTTGCAACAACTGGAGGCACCCTGGTTGGGAAACACTGGTATAGATACACACATGCACTTTACATATAGTCATCCACAGTAGTAACACACACACAGGCACAGTACATAGACATACACATATGTACACACACATATATATATCCACACACACACGCTTATACACACCCATATATATATATATATATATATATATATATATGCAGGGACACCTACTGTAGTCAGGCCCCATGTTGTACAGCCTCTGCGGTCTCCTTTCCTCACAGCTCTCTCCTCCCCCCTCCCCCTCCTCCTGCTCAGACGGCTCAAGGTTGAGAGAAGAGTCCGGGCTGAGGGAAGATACCAAGTGCAGCGGGGGTGGGGGGAGCGTGATTTTTGTGAGGTGAGAAGAACTCCAAAGCTGCAAATTAGTTTATTAAAAAAAAATGTCAGACATTTGGGGGCCCTCTTGTTTGACTGGGTGCCTGGGGCCCGGAGCACAAACTCCAAGAGCAGGATTGTTAATCGCTACAGGATGAGCAAGCACTGGCTGTGCTCGGGGGCCCCCAGCCAGCTCGGGGCCCCAAGCAATTGCTTGGTTTGCCTGTCCTGTAGCGACGGGCCTGCTCAGGATGCAGGGCATATGCATACGCCCTGCTTCCTGAAGAGGTTAAAACCATTAACACGTGAAGTGAATAACATTGATTATCGCAATATGATGACACCTGTAAGGGGTTGGAATTTGTTTGGTAAAAAATGTCAGTTTTTAAAGCAAATGCATTTGAAGCAGAAAAATTGGCAGCTGCAATGATCACCATTGAAAGGAGCCAAATTGTGAAGGCTAGACAGCATTTTTTTTATCAACTGGTGCCAGAAAGTTAAACAGATTTGTAAATTACTTCTATTAAAAAATCTTAATCCTTCCAGTACTTATTAGCTGCTGAATACTATAGAGGAAATTATTTTCTTTTTGGAACACAGAACTCTCTGCTGAAATCATGACCACAGTGCTCTCTGCTGACTCCTCTGTCCATTTTAAGAACTGTCCAGTGTAGGAGAAAATCCCCATAGAAAACATATGCTGCTCTGGACAGTTCCTAAAATGGACAGAGATGTCAGCAGAGAGCTCTGTGTTCCAAAAAGAAAATAATTTCCTCTGTAGTATTCAGCAGCTAATAATTACTGGAAGGATTAAAATTTTTTTATAGAAGTAATTTACAAAACTGTTTAACTTTCTAGCACCAGTTGATTAAAAAAAAAAGTTTTCCTCTGGAATACCACTTTAAATACAGCATCTCTGTAATTGTTTTCAGTTTGCAGTGGTTAACCCTTTCATGACCCATCCCATTTTCACCTTCATGACCTGGGCATTTTTTGAAAATCTGACCACTGTCACTTTAAACATTAATAACTCTGGGATGCTTTTACTTATCATTCTGATTCCGAGATTGTTTTTTCGTGACATATTCTACTTTATGTTATTGGTAAAATTTCACTGATATTTGTATCCTTTCTTGGTAAAAAATCTAAAAATTTCATGAAAATTTAGAAAATTTAGCATTTTTCTAACTTTGAAAGTCTCTGCTTGAAAGGAAAATGGATACTCCAAATAAATTACATATTGATTCACATATACAATATGTCTACTTTGTGTTTGCATAAAAAATTGACAAGTTTTTACTTTTGGAAGACACCAGAGAGCTTCAAAGTTCCGCAGCAATTTTCCAATTTTTCTCAAGATTTTCAAAATCGTAATTTTTCAGGGCCCAGTTCAAGTTGGAAGTGGATTTTAAGGGTCTTCATATTAGAAATACCCCATAAATGACCCCATTATAAAAACTGCACCCCCCAAAGTATTCAAAATGACATTCAGTAAGTGTTTTAACCCTTTAGGTGTTTCACAGGAATAGCAGCAAAGTGAAGGAGAAAATTCTAAATCTTAATTTTTTACACTCGCATTTTCTTGTAGACCCAATTTTTGAATTTTTACAAGGGGTAAAAGGAGAGAAATCACCCTAAAATTTGTAACCCAATTTCTCTCGAGTAAGGAAATACCTCATATGCGTATGTAAAGTGTTCGGCGGGCGCAATAGAGGGCTCAGAAGGGAAGGAGCGACAATGGGATTTTGGAGAGTGAGTTTTTCTGAAAGGGTTTTTGGGGGGCATGTCCCATTTAGGAAGCCCCTATGGTGCCAGAACAGTGGACCCCCCCCACATGTGACCCCATTTTGGAAACTATACCGATCATGGAATTTAATAAGGGGTGCAGTGAGCATTTACACCCCACTGGCGTTTGACAGATATTTGAAACAGTGGACTGTGCAAATCAAAAATTTTATTTTTCATTTTCACAGACCACTGTTCCAAAAATCTGTCATACACCAGTGGGGTGTAAATGCTCACTGCACCCCTTATTACATTCCGTGAGGGGTGTAGTTTCCAAAATGGGGTCACATATGGATATTTATTGTTTTGCGTTTGTCAGAACTGCTGTAACAATCAGCCACCCCTGTGCAAATCGCCTCAAATGTACATGGCACACTCTCCCTTCTGGGCCTTGTTGTGCGCCCCCAGAGCACTTTGCGCCCACATATGGGGTATCTCCGTAGTCGGGAGAAATTGCGTTACAAATTTTGGGGGTCTTTTTTCCCTTTTACCTCTTGTGAAAATGAAAAGTATAGGGCAACACCAGCATGTCAGTGTAAAAAATTTATTTTTTTACACTAACATGCTGGTATAGACCCCAACTTCACCTTTTCATAAGGGGTTAAAGAAGAAAAAGCCCCGCAAAATTTGTAAGGCAATTTCTCCCGAGTACGGTGATACCCCATATGTGTCCCAAAACTGTTGCCCTGAAATACGACAGGGCTCCAAAGTGAGAGAGCGCCATGCGCATTTGAGGCCTGAATTAGGGATTTGCATAGGGGTGGACATAGGGGTATTCTATGCCAATGATTCCCAAACAGGGTGCCTCCAGCTGTTGCAAAACTCCCAGCATGCCTGGACAGTCAATGGCTGTCCGGCAATACTGGGAGTTATTATTTTGCAACAGCTGGAGGCTCCGTTTTGGAAACAGTAGCGTACCAGACGTTTTTCATTTTTTGGGGGGAGGGGGGCTGTGTAGGGGTATGTGTATATGTAGTGTTTTTTACTTTTTATTTTAGGTTAGTGTTAGTGTAGTGTAGTGTTTTTAGGGTACAGTCACATGGGCAGAGGTTCACAGCAAGTTTGCCGATGGAAGTTTGAGCTGCAGCGCAAAATTTGCGCCATCTCAAACTTGCAGCACTCACTGTAAACCTCCGCCCATGTGAGTGTACCCTGTACATTCACATTGGGGGGAGGGGGCAAACATCCAGCTGTTGCAAACTCCGAGCATGCCCTTTGGCCATCCGTGCATGCTGGGAGTTGTAGTTTTGCAACAGCTGGAGAAACGCTGGTTTGGAAACACTAAGTTAAGTAATAAACTTTCAAGTGTTTTGCAACCAAACTTAGTGTTTCCAAACCAGTGTGCCTCCAGCTGTTGCAAAACTACAACTCCCAGCATGCATGGTCTGTCAGTGCATGCTGGGAGTTATAGTTTTGCAACAATTGCAACAGCTGGAGGCACTGAGGTAGGAAACGGACAATGTTTCCCAACTAGTGTGCCTCCAGTTGTTGCAAAACTACAACTCCCAGCATGCCCAGACTGCCCAGGCATGCTGGAAGTTGTAGTTCAGCAATATCTGAAGGATCAGATGTTGCCGAACTACAACTTCCAGCATGCTTGGGCAGTCTGGGCATGCTGGGAGTTGTAGTTTTGCAACATCTGGAGGTCCACAGTTTGGAGACCACTGTATAATGGTCTCCAATCTGTGCTCTTCCAGATGTTAGAGAACTACAACTCCCAGCATGCCTGGACAGACTGAGCATGCTGAGATTTGTAGTTTTGCAACATCTGGAAGAGCACAGATTGGAGACCATTATACAGTGGTCTCCAAACTGTGGGCCTCCAGATGTTGCAAAACTACAACTCCCAGCATGCCCAGAAAGCCAAAGGCTGTTTGAGCATGCTGGAAGTTGCAGTTTTGAAACTCTCAGAGGCAGCAGTGAGATCGCTTTACGGCGATCTCACTGCTGCCAATGAAGATGCCGCACTGCTGCTGCAAACTCACCTCCGGGACGCAGCGCAGCCAGGACCGCATGGAGGACACCGGGACCGCTCGGGACACCGCTCGGACAGGTAAGTGATGCCGGGGGACGGGTCAGGGACACTTAGCAGAGCGGTGTGTGTCCCGATCCCCGTGATCGGAACTCACACACCGCGCTGCTAAGTATTTTCATAGCGAAACGCTGCGATCAGCTAGTCAGATTTGACCAGCTGATAGCAGCGATCGCTGGGGGGGGGGGGGGGGGATGAAACCCCCCGTGGTCGCATGGTAAGATGGCTGGCTATCAGTGATAGCCACCATCTTTCCGGGCGCTGCGGGATGCCGCGAGTAGCGGCAGTAATGTTCATGACGTACCTGTATGTCATGGGTCGGGAACACCTTGCCACCCATGACGTACAGGTATGTCATAGGTCGGGAAGGGGTTAAAGAGAATCTGACAGCTGATTTATCTGCACTAAACCCAATACACAAGGTTATAGTGTGGGTAAACCAAATTAAAATAAGGTATAATTTATCTGGATCCATTGTCTATTTTCAGAGTTAGACCCGTTATTAGCTACAATGCTAATATGTTAATTGCCTGTCTTGCTTCTTTCCCCACTACTCTGAAATCCAAAATTATTCTGGTAAAGATTTAAATCATTGCTACTGTCAATAAATCCACCTTCTTTTGCACAGACACATTGAGTGCTTTGCCATTGCGTTTCTATTGAAGTGGACTTTGATCAAGTCTGGGATGCTGGCACCTACATCTTTTTCTACTAGCTTTTTTCTACCAACCCACTGTTGGTTTTGTACATCTACAATTACAGTATATGCACAGTAGTATGGATCTGTAGAAAAATGTAGATGTAGTTATCCTGGCCAGTCTGCCTAGTACAATTTAGGGCTGTCACCACCACTTCAGGATCGGTTTTAAGGGGCAGTATAGGGCCTACGACAATATAGGGGTGGTATAGGGGACTACTGCTATATGGAGACAGTATGAGGGCTTACTACTATATAGAAGTGATACGGAGGTCTGCTACTATATGAGGTCTACTACAGGGCGGGCACTATTACTGTGTGGGTCAATACACCTGTGGAGTTTGTGAAGAGGTAGGAATTCTGCTAACGCCTAGAATGTGCATTCTGCAGATTTTGCTTAGGCAAGTCTTGGCCCGGAGAAGTCTTTATAACGGTCTGGGCCGGGAGAAAAAGAAAAGTGAATGATTCTGATCAGAGAAAACACCTGTCAATGGATGAAACTGCACTGTAATCACTCATATGGTCTGCAAGATGCTGGCGTATATCTAGTACCACCACTATATAGTCACTGTGTGTGGGAATATTAGTGTTTTATATAGTGGATTTTATTTAGTAATAGTGTATCAGTATAGTAAGTGGTAATGGTAGTGGTGTTCGTGGTGTGGGGGTATTATTGGTTCCTTTTCACATGTTTTATTTAGTATGGAGTTGGTGACTGTTTTTGTTATATTGTACTGGTATTTATTTATTTTTTATTTTAGTAATTCTGATCTCACTATACATAATCTGGTCATTAGTAGTATGGCGATAATATGTTCTCCTTGTATACTCTTGCTATTTGGCAACCTAGGACTTCTATTTGGAGGTATTATCTCATGCATAGTAAATTGTCTTACATACACACACACACACACGCACACATCTGTGACCTTCGTGCCATCCATATTTGCTCTGCCAATACAGTCTGCCTCTGGAACACTGTACTAGCAGAGCGCAGTTTCAGCAATTGCATAGCATTGAACATAGCCCCCTATGGGGGCTTAAAAAGTGTAAATAAATAAATAAAAACGTTTTTAAAAATATCAAAAAAAAACCTCTCCTAAATTCAAATAACCTGCTTTTCCATTGTTTTTTTTTTTTTTTCAAATAAAAAAAATGTAAACCAAAAAAATAAATAAATAAGCAGGTTTGGTATCTGTGGGTAGGCCATCTGGGATATGCACAGAAAACCCCATTATTTCGTATACCTCTTTCTTTACATAATATGTATATGTGAATGATCACATTGTTTGGTCTCCAAAGCTTTTTCAAGGGTCCTTATGTTTTCACATTTTTACGTTATTATTACTTTTCCCCATAAGATTAACAATATTCAAATCAGTGAAGAATAAAGTGCCGCCCATTTGTCTTTCCCACATCATGTTTCACTACAGAAGAATATTAACTGTTGCCAAAAGAAACAATGGTACTTTATCTATCGGCCAGTTTTGATATGTGAAGACACCACAATTTTTATCTAACAGACTAAAATACAAAAAAAATAAGCATTTAGAATACAGACATGTGTACTGTACTATTGACTGATTCTATGACATCAGAAGAAAATGTTGTGATGCCAATATTTGGGAGAAAGCCAAGTACACAGATTGGAGTAACCACTTATCAGTTGTGTAAAAGCAAGTATGAGTTCTTCCATGTCTATGAATTGAAGATGTACAGTGACAAGTAAGCTTGTTTATATGGCAGTATGTTGTAAAATATATGAACCATACATCCCGTCACATAATTTAAACATCCAGCACTATGTGGGCATGCATTTTACTGTAGCATTCTCATAAACATTAGACTGGTAAGATTAAATGCCAGTTTACTTATTATGTCTCATATAATGTCTTTATTCCTATTAGCGAAGTGATTGATAACCTAGTAGAAAGCAGTAATTATGTCATTCACTGCTTGGGATTTATTACACATAAATATATGCTTTAGCATGGAAATTATATTTAAGGCAGTCATGTGAATAAACAATCTGATGTTGTAATAACTGGAGCTTATTACTAACTAATAAAAAGAACAGGAAAAACAAAACTTGGGTACACCACAAATTTTACTGGCAATTCCCATGAAGTTTAAGCATTAAAGGGGTACTCCGGCGCTTAGACATCCTATCCCCTATCTGCACCCCGTTAAAATCAGTCCCCGGAGCGTGTTCGCTATGGGTCTGATTACTGTCGATCACGGGGCCGGAACATTGTGACGTCAAGGCCCCACCCCATGTGACGTCACGCTCCGCCCCCTCAATGCAAGCCTATGGGAGGGGGCGTGACAGCTGTCACGCCCCCTCCCATAGGCTTGCATTGAGGGGGCGTGACATGACGTCACCCGGGGGAGGAGCCGTGACGTCACTATGCTCCGTCCCGGTGATCGCCAGTAATCAGACCCGGAGCGAGCACGCTCTGGGGGCTGATTCTTACGGGGTGCGGCGTGGAAGATCACAGGGTCCCCAGCGGCGGGACCCCCGCGATCAGGCATCTTATCCCCTATCCTTTGGATAGGGGATAAGATGTCTAAGCGCCGGAGTACCCCTTTAAAAAATACTGAACAAGTGCTTTTCTGCCACCACTGGACTATCATAGGCCTCTGGAAGGAGCCAGTGACATACTGTACAGGCTACAGCCTTAACCATCTTACGCACTACAATAGGTTATCGTAATGCAACTAACCAGGAGTAGCAAAGTATTCACCACAGTGAACGATGCTGTAAATACCCCTCCCAGTAGAGTTTGTTTTAAAGGGAATCTCCAGGAATAGAAATACCAAGCAATTTTTTCACCACATCTGTCCTCAGGTTGTGTGTGGTATTAATAGTCGGCTGCATTCACTTCAATGGAACTGTGCTACAATATCACACACAACCTATGGACAGGAATCAGCTCTGTTTTTCTAATACTGTCTAACCCATTTAATGGACTATGTATTTTGAGGCTGTGTATTTAAAATTAAATAACCAATATGTTTCAGGACCTAAGGGCATGGAGTATGACTATTTGGTGTTCTTTATATCCCTGTGTTATGCTCCACCCCTTTTACTCTGTACTAGGTATAACTCTATGAATCAGTTATGCCCAGTGTTTCTTTTTGTATGTATTTGTTTTTACTTGTCAATATGGTTTTAAAGGGAGATTTACTGATAGGGCCCAAATAATGTGTAACTTTTCCATTTTATATGGTTTAAAAAAATTAAAAAGAATCAAATACATAAAAACCGAGTACAGGGAAGGATCCTATTTTGGATTATGGTAATTATTGTTTAAAATGGGTTATATATCTATGTCTTGTCTCATGTGGTGAGCTGAAGAGACAGAGCACTGTTAGAACAGTAGTGGCGGAGATCATGACAGATAAGGACAGATTAAAATTTTTGTTTCTTCAGCATGGCTTGGCCACTTTTAAAACTAAATTGTGGAGAATGAGGAATTCAGAAAGAATTGGCTATTCATGTTTCTTAGCATGTTATGCCTTATTTTCCCATATAGACTTAGCAATAGGGAATTTGTTATTCATTTCTGAGGTACCGTATATACTCGAGTATAAGCCGAGTTTTTCAGCACGATTTTTCGTGCTGAAAACGCCCCCTCGGCTTATACTCGAGGGAACAAAAACCTACCTGTGAGGGGATGGTCCGGGCCATCCATCCTCCGCCATC
Organism: Hyla sarda; assembly: GCF_029499605.1. Lineage (NCBI taxonomy): Eukaryota > Metazoa > Chordata > Amphibia > Anura > Hylidae > Hyla > Hyla sarda. Next base: position 237,160,942 of record NC_079193.1, on the reverse strand, counting down.
TATGCTGCAGGGACCGTCCGTGGGGAGGGTTAGTCGTTCCGGGCTGTCCATCTTCATCGGGAGGCCCTCTTCACCATTCCGGGCAGGCCCCGAACTAGTGACGCTGCATTGACGCCACCGCGCAGGGACGTTCATGTGCAGAGACGTCACGGATGTCTGCTGCGCACAGACGTCCCTGCGTGTCATCGTCAACGCAACGTCATTAGGCCGTGGCCAGCCTTGAGTGGAGAAGAGGGCTTCGCCGGTGAAGATGGACAGCCCGGAACGACTAACCCTCCCCATCGGACGGTCCCTGCAGCATAGATGGCCGAAGATGGACAGCCCGGTGAGTAGAAAACAAAAGGGGGATGAAGGGGGGGATGATGACGAGGAGGATGATGTGTACAAGATGCCCATCATGGATCCCAAGCACATGTCAAGGTCCAGTTCATCATCTGTAACAGAGAATGTGCCCAGGCCACCTCCCTCAGAGGAGGTGTGGCCTAATCAATGGGCACCAACATATGTTCCTAGGCTTACTCCACCCAAGGAGGTGAGGCCGGACCAACCGGCACCAACTGTAGTCCCAGTGGCCTCTGCCATTAATGTTGTTGTGAGCGTGAACCCACCAGTCACTTGCTTCTTGAGTGTAATGTGCTAGATCTCTTCATCCAATCACTGCAGGCTGCTCTCTAACCCCATTCTCGCTCTTTTTATGCTGCAGAATGATAGACAGGACAGAAGTGAGCACAGAGGAGTGCTAGTCCTGCCCTCACTTCCTGGATTTTGTCCATGCCTGTGCTTCAGCTGGGACAAAGATGATGCTATTACAGCTGAACAGAATTATGTTCTGGATGGTATGGGGACCTCTAGTGGTCTTTTTTTTTTATAAGCCATGATCTCTATACAATATAATGTTAATATTTTACCAAGTTGTAAAGCATGTAAAAAAGTTTTTGATTTTGAGTGCCCATTTAAGTCATCCCCTGAGTATCCACTTAGGGATGACCACTCATTCCCTGGATCTGACTCACCAGCTAGTGATCTCTTTCTGACCTGATCCTTTCCCACACTGTTGCAGATCCTCAGTTGTATATATTTATTGTGTCGCTTTGAATGTACCTTGAGTGGATAACTATGTGTGTGATAACTACCTGTGTGATTTTATCAACCTACCATTTCATACATACTATCTTTTTTTCATCTTTTCTGTATTCTGTATTGAGAAATAAATATTTCAGATTTTTTGTTTTCTAAGAGATGCTACATTGTAGTACCTCAATGAAAATAAATGAATGACTCCATATCAGCATGGATTTATGAGGCATCGGTCCTGTCAAACTAACCTGATCAGATTTTATGAGGAGGTGAGCTCCAGACTGGACTGGTAATCGATGTCATATACCTTGTCCAGAGCATTGATTACTCTGTCACTCAAAAAGTTGGTGCATAAAATGCAAGTGCTGGGGCTGGGGGAAAATGTATGTAAGTGGGTAACTGGCTCAGCAAAACATAGGGGGTTATTAATACTCAGATTAGGTCACTGTTACTAGTGGGGCAAATTGCTTTTTCATCTTTTTTTGATGATCTTTGTAAATTTGCAGTTCATATGTTGTTCTATGACTATGTAACTAAAAGGATGCAAGTTTGCCTGTTTTCACAGAAAAACAAGTTTTTGTTAAATGAAGCCATTTTTGTAAACAAAATTTTTTTACGTAGTATTAAATCAGAGATTCTGAGGCAGAATTACACTTTTAGAAACTTTTTTTTTACCATACGCATTGTGTTGAATGTAAGTGAATGGGTAGCTGGCAGCTTCTGAAATACTGCTTTTGTGAGACATGCGTGTGTGCGTAAGTCAAACAGACAAAATAATATAATAATCAAGATTATATTACAAATTAACCAAGAATATTAGATTGAATTTGGTCCTAGTTTTAAAAAAAAATGTAATAACAAATAAGGGAAATAGATAGATAGATAGATAGATAACCTGGGGGAAAATAATCATAAAAGTTTAATTGACATAAGATTTAAAAATAAAAGCATTTTGGATTTTTTTTTTTTTATCAGATTTGTAATAAATTTTTTCCATGTTAGAGACGGTATGACAGATTATAAATAATTAATCCACATTGAGTGTAACTACACACAGAACCAAAGAGCCAATTAGACCTAAAAGGACAGATATGGCATATTAATAACTATAGAAGAGTCTTTGCTTATCTACTGCCTGGAGTAAATGGCCCCGGGAGACTGTGTCAAGCAAAGTATCTGCATCTTCTCATTTTATTATTCACATTACAATCTCATTGTTTGTTATAGATGATGCCCCAATTACTTCTTCATTCTTACCAGCATAAAAAGACTGATCTCCTGTGATGTCCCATGACAAATACAAGTTATAATTTCTCCATTAATTTATTTAGGATCCAAAAGGAGGCAAACACTTCATTATAAGGCTAATTCTATGAAGTAGTCAAGCTATTTAAACAATCTCCCATTTATTCCCTCTGCTTCAGTTAAAATGACTGAGAGATCACAAAAGAACAGTGCTTGTTAGGCTTACATTTTCCCAAACGACATGCCAGCATGTGAGAGGAGAAAGAACATGAGTTGGCTCTTTGCTTAATATCAACACGCAATGTAGTATCCATTATTGTTACCTTTATTTAAAAATAGTTTCAAGTGGATGTGGTAATTTTACCTGGAAAAATGTTTAGAACAAACCTAATATCAAAACAAACATAATAAAATAAACATGCAAAGATGGTAGGCTAAATATATAACTAATAACTAACTAATGACACTTTTATTAAGTCCAAATGTTATTCTTTATATATTGATTAGTTTCTGCTTTGGCTTAAAGGGGTATTCCAGCTTTATACATCTTATCCCCTATCCTACCAAAGGATAGGGGATAAGATGTATGATCGTAGGGGATGTGACGTCACGGCCATGCCCCTCCATTCATGTCTATGGGAGGGGGCGTGACGGCCATCATGCCCACCTCCCATAGACATGCATGGAGGGGGCGTGGTGTGACATCACTAGGGGGCGTGACAGTGAAGTAATGTCCCCCTCTCAGAAGCAGCGCCCAGCACAAAATGCCGGGGGGCTGCATCGAGAATGCGGGGATCCCCAGCAGCGGGACCCCTGTGACCATACATCTTATCCCCTATCATTTGGATAGGGGATAAGTCATACTCACCCCCATTAATCCCCTGTAATTGTGGCTCCAATTATCACAGCTGTTGCTACTCACTGCTGCTTCCTGGTTTTTATGATGTATCAGCACCACAGGAACTGACTGCTCTGCAAAATTACTAAGGGACAATTCCTGTGGGGTCAGTATGTCATAGGAAGCAGCGATGAGTGGAGGGGACCAAGATGAAAAAAGCGGCAGCTGCTAGGGATAGGGGCAGGTGAGTATGACTTCTTTATTGTTTTTATGTTACCTTCAGCGAATAATATATTTTTTTCTGGGGTTGGATGGCCCCTTAAAGAAATTAAACTTTTTCTGTGTAAAGAAGTTGACTGTGCAGAATAATTGTGGCATAAGAAAGTTCAGACAGTCCACTTGTCCTGCAGTACATTTTGAATGTCTTTAGACCCTTTCACTTCTTTCCTATTTTGATATGTTGCGTCCTTGCACTAAAATTCAAGTCTTTCATTATTCTGCTATCAATTTTCCATAATGAGAATATGAAAAATAAATTTTTGAAATTTTGCAGAAAGATGTTTTTGGCTTTCTGATCACTGCCAGCAGCCACAAGCAGGCAGAGATAAGTGCGGCTCCCAGAGGGGAAACTCACATCTATAAGGCCTTTATAGCATATCCATATATCCCAGTCAGGGTTATCCCTTTAATATAACTGAAGATAGTGGTTTCATAGTGAATACACTACTGCTTGCATCCTCAGGTTAGAGAACTGACCTGAAGTTCGATAACATTTTTTGAGATGTGCACTAAAAGAAAAAAGTGCTGGAGGAATGGATTATAGGACATGAGTCAATTGCAGATCACAACTTTTGCAGATCAGTTAACATAGAGACCAAACCCCATGTACACTGAAAAGTCAGATATACCAAAACATTCTTTAGATATACCAATACATTCTTCAGATATACCAATACATACTTCAGATTTACCAATACATTCAGCTATATCAATACACTAGCTGAGTTCCCGGCGTTGCCCGGTTTTCCCTTCCTAATCCTTGGTGGGGAGGAAAAGCAACAAAAGAAGAAGCTTTTGACCTCATATCCTGTCCTCATATCCCGACCTCATATATTGTCCTCATATCTCGTCCTCATATCCCGACATCATATCCCGTCCTCACATCCTGAGCTCCTATCACGTCCTTATATCTCGTCCTAATATCCCATCCTCATATCCCAAGCTCATATCCTGTCCTCATATCTCGTCCTAATATCCCATCCTCATATCCTGACCTCATATCTCATCCTCATATCCCACCCTCAAATTTTGTCCTCATATCCCGTCCTCATATCCTGCCCTCATATCTCATCCTCATATTTTGTCCTCATATTCCAACTTCAAATACCATCCTCATATCCTGACCTTTTTTCCCATCCTTATATCCCAACCTCATATCCCATCCTCATATCTAAACCTCATATACCATCCTCAGGTGGGGCTGAGTTGTGATAAAGATATTATATGCCCGAAATAGAAGGGGATATGGCTTTGTGGGTGTGGGTGTGACTTGCAAGCCAGACCAATGCACAAAAGGGGGTGTGGCTGAAAGGGTGGGCGTGTCTTTGCAAATGTGGCATGGCATGCGTGGAGGGAGTGGCTTGCAAGCTGGACTGATGCATTCACCAGGATATGCAGAGCAGAGCTTCTGGTGTAAGGTACCATAAGTCCCATTCTTGCATGGGACTTGAAACGAAAACACTATCCTTCACATAAAGGGGTAGGTTTAGGGTTAATTTAATGATCATATATTTTTATTTGACATATAATTAACATGTGATCCAGTATTAATGAAATATCTCCAGCCATACAAAAGTTATGCTGGAACACACTGTACATTTCCCATAGATTTGCATGGGACTTTAAACAAAAACTCTGACCCTCGCAAATGGGGTTAGGGGAGGGTAATTTAACTATCGTATATTTTTAGTGGACATAAAAGTGACGTGTGACCAAGAATTATTGAAATATCTTCAGCTGTTTGGAAGTTATTTCCCATAGACTTGTATGGGACTTTCAACAAAAACCCTGACTCCCGAAAATGGGGGTTGGTAAGGGTTAATTTAACTATCCTACATTTTTAGTTGACATATTAGTAATATGTGACCAAGTTTCATGTTAATAACATCTTTCAGACCTTTGGAATTGATGCTGGAACTTACACACATACATACATTGGCCCTGATTTACTAAGAGTGGAGTGCAATTTTCTTTGTGGTGTTTTTTTCCCACCAGATATTTTTCCACTGTATTTACTAAGGTTTCCCTACATTTTTTCCACAGTATTTACTAAGGTTTCCCTAAATTTTGCACTTTTCCCTACATTTACACATGCTTTTTTACACATGCTCTGAGCTGTGGGGTTTTTCTCAGCTCAAATCTACCACATTTTCAGTGTAAACCTTAAAGGGGTATGTCTATTACCACTGTTTGTTTTGTGAAAATAAATCCTGAAAAATATCTCTGGTGAGTGCCGTCTGTTCATTCTCTTTTTTGTGATGTCATAGATGTCAACTCTGTTCATTTCTTCTCTTTATTCATCGTAACTCTGGTTATCGAAAGAACAACTGAGTGTACACTAGTGACTGCTCACATGGTCAGATAGAATAGAAGCTGAGAGAAGTGGCAAACTGTATAGGAGCAGGGACATGTTAGCAGTGTAATAGATGTTTCTATGGTTTCCTTCCATGTAAAAAAATGATTCATTTAGGAGGCCCCTTCCCCATCTGTTTTCCCCCTCTTCTCCTTCCGGTATCTTGGCCCCCACCATATTGGCCCCCACCATCATGTGAAAACTGAACAAAAGAGACTTGTGAAACAGTTACAGGAAGTGGAGTGCCATGAGGACAAGCCACATCCCTCATGATATTTGCACACTCCCTAAATGCTAGAACGTCCCCTAGCAGGGGATGGGAACTTATGTTAATGACAAAGGTGATATAAGCTTAAACGATTTGAAATAAAGCGCAGTGGACAGCACACAGGCAACGCTAGAGCACAATGGCTCTGTCTGATTTATTTCTCTATGCTTCGGTATATACATTCTGTATACGGATTTGGCCGGGAGTGAGATACTTACAAGAATTAGGAATTAATCCAGAACAGATGTCACCCAATTTAGTGGGGCTTGGACTACAGGCCTCATGTGCAGGTGGCAGTACCCAGACCAGTCGATGGAACAAAGACAGATGCAGATGGGATTTGATCAACTCCAGGCGTACAGTAGGACATACTTGTACCTAGCCAAAAGCACCCATGTCTCCCCTTTGTTTTGTCATGCTGATCTAGTTGACTTACATGTGACCTAACAGAGAAAGACAGATAAATTCTCGTCCAGCCAATTACCTATGTATAATGTATCTATCTTACTGCCCGAGTGTGTATGAAGTGTGTGTGAGTGAATAAGTGGAATAGGGACTGTTCATTGGGGAGTTGAGTTGCGGAGTACATTGTCGTAATTAATCATTGGAATGTTTAGGCATCATCAGAATGGTTAGGACAGAGTCATAAATAGATAAGTGATCTAGGATGGATAGGTGCTGGTTGCCTGGTATAACGTCATAATTAGAGCTTACCTAGGACTGGGGGTACAAGGGATTTTCCCGGCAATAGCAGACTTCTGGAACTTGTCCCATTATAACTGATTGAATATGTGTTATGTTTTGTTGTCTTAATGTGTCCATGGATTATTGTTAAATTAGCTAATTCAGATGAAGAGGGGGAAATACCGTATATACTCGAGTATAAGCCGAGTTTTTCAGCACGATTTTTCGTGCTGAAAACACCCCCCTCGGCTTATACTCGAGTGAACTCCCCCACCCGCAGTGGTCTTCAACCTGCGGACCTCCAGAGGTTTCAAAACTACAACTCCCAGCAAGCCCGGGCAGCCATCGGCTGTCCGGGCTTGCTGGGAGTTGTAGTTTTGAAACCTCCGGAGGTCCGCAGGTTGAAGACCACTGCGGCCTTCAACATCATCCAGCCCCCTCTCACCCCCTTTAGTTCTGAGTACTCACCTCCGCTCGGCGCTGGTCCGGTCCTGCAGGACTGTCCGGTGAGGAGGTGGTCCGGTGGGATAGTGGTTCCGGGCTGCTATCTTCACCGGGGAGGCCTCTTCTAAGCGCTTCGGGCCCGGCCTCAGAATAGTCACGTTGCCGTGACAACGACGCAGAGGTGCGTCATTTGCGTCATTGTCAAGGCAACGAATCTATTCCGGGCCGGAAGCACGGAGAAGAGGCGCCCCCGGTGAAGATAGCAGCCCGGACCACCTCCTCACCGGACCACCTCCTCACCGGACAGCCCTGCAGGACCGGACCAGTGCCGAGCGGAGGTGAGTACTCAGAACTAAAGGGGGTGAGAGGGGGCTGGATGATGTTGAAGGCCGCAGTGGTCTTCAACCTGCGGACCTCCGGAGGTTTCAAAACTACAACTCCCAGCAAGCCCGGACAGCCGATGGCTGCCCGGGCTTGCTGGGAGTTGTAGTTTTGAAACCTCTGGAGGTCCGCAGGTTGAAGACCACTGAGGGCGAATGATGAGAAGAGGATGATGAAGGGGGGGTGTGGGGATGATGAAGGGGGGTGGGGATGATGAAGGGGGGGGGGATGATTACAAGGGGATGATGAAGGGGGGATGTGTGGGATGATAAGGGGATGATGAAGGGGGGATGTGTGGGATGATAAGGGGATGATGAAGGGGGGATGTGCGGGATGATAAGGGGATGATGAAGGGGGGATGTGTGGGATGATAAGGGGATGATGAAGGGGGGATGTGCGGGATGATAAGGGGATGATAGGGGGGGATGTGTGGGATGATGACAAGGGGATGATGAAGGGGGATGTGTGGGATGATAAGGGGATGATGAAGGGGGGATGTGTGGGATGATGACAAGGGGATGATGAAGGGGGATGTGTGGGATGATAAGGGGATGATGAAGGGGGGATGTGTGGGATGATGACAAGGGGATGATGATGAGGATGTTAATGACGGGTCTGGATGATGACAGGGGGGGATGAGGTATTTCCCACCCTAGGCTTATACTCGAGTCAATAACTTTTCCTGGGATTTTGGGTTGAAATTAGGGGTCTCGGCTTATACTCGGGTCGGCTTATACTCGAGTATATACGGTAACTTCCCTTCTAATACTAGATCTAATGTATTAGTGTTTTAAAGATACCTCCTAAAAGTAAGGGTTTTTTGAGAGGGCTTTAGTTTGCAACAGCTGGGGACACCCTAGAGCTGTTGGTTTCTGGTTTTTAGGAGACAGAGGGGGCTATAGCTGCAAGGGGTGGCTGAAGAGAACTGCAGGGCTTTGGAGTGTGCAGAAGTTATCTGATCTCATTGATAGAATTGCATATGGAGAGGAAGTGGGGGAAGGGAATTACACAGAGTTGTATAGAAAGAAAATGGAGTTTTGATTGAAAGCATGTGGTGAGTTCAAAATGGAATTGATAAATTATAGATATTAAGGCAGTTGCAAGTTTGAAATATATTGATGGTTGATAGGAACCAAGAAGGTTTATATATATGGCAGTGTAATATACAGTTATATATAACAGTGTGATTCTTGAGAACAATTGTGATTTGACTTAGTTATGTTGTAGTTCTCTGAATGGATATAGATAGGCTAAAGAATGTGAGACGAATAGATAGGCATAAGGTGTTGGCTGAAAGTATGATGCAAATATTTAGATATTGAAGTTAACACCGATGTACAGACATACATTTGTTTATAAACTGGTGACAGGATGGTGAGAATTATCATATCTTCAATTAAGAGAGTCTTTGTAGTAAGACGGGGGGGGGGGGGGGGGAGGGAAAATTGGTCTGTATAAGATTATTATTATTATTAATATTATTATTATTATTATTATTATTATGGAGCTAAGAATCCCTTATGGAGTGACACCATAATGCTAATCCCTAAAGTTATAACCCAGATCTTACCTTTCTTCATTTCATGCTTTTTTCTCTCTTTCTCTCTCTCTTTCCATGAGGCTGCTAGTCTCTGCCGCATGCTTATTCTGTATGGGGGCGGCCATGTTACCACTCCCAGAAGTGAAGTTCCTCTCCCAGCAGCCATTTTAGTTCATACAATTAGTTCTCACCTCCACTCCCCTGCAGCCATTTTTAACACATCTAGTCAATTGAAACATATATGATAAATTAGGAATACATGAAGTATGACCAGTGAATGGATTTAGGTGAAACTGTGTATGTACATGATTATGTCATAATGAAACTACTTGATGATATTTTATTAATCTCTTAATAAGTTTGTTTTCGCAGGAGTGCAAGATGGATTAAAAAAAATTATAAGGAAATGCAATTAGCTGTCTGATTATATTATAGGAGTAACAAGAGAAGTTTGGCCATGGAGAATAAAAAAATAACGTTAAATAAATGAAAAAGTGATCACTGTTTAATTAATGAATATTACTTTAAGCATTTAAAATCAGCTAATGGTTTATTGATTATAAATAATGTGCATTGAAGATGATTTTTTTTCCCAATTTTTGAAAGAGCTCTGTATATATTTTTTATTCTTTTTACATTTTATTTTTGGTGAGAATGTGGGCCCTGTCTGTGTGTGTTGTATGTTGAATATTTGTAAATGTTGGTATTGTTACATGTGTATGGTATGTCTCCATGAAGGCACTGATTGCTCAAGAATTTTTGAGGAATGAACAAACTGAAAGAAAGACAAAAAAAACAGACTCAAAGGGGTGGTGACCAGTGACAGAGGAGTGGGAGGAGAAAGGTGGGGCTTATAGGAAGATTGACAGAACAGCCTTGGTCTAATGAAACACAGTCAAAATAAATTGAGGGAACTACAAATCTACTGTTTAAACTTGAATGTGTTATAGTACCTGCATACACAACGTGATATACGTATACATTCTACATTGTATTTATTTGAATAACATAAATTTTAAGTGGATAACTTTATAATGATATTTAGTGTAATATGAAGATGCTGATTGTCTTGAACTTATAAGATAAAAAAAGGAAAAAAAATTCAAGAGCCATGATAGGATATCGGAGAATCCATGGTTAATGCTGAGTTATAAATGTAAGTTTGTTCTATGTAATGTAAAGATGTAATACATAAGACAGGATATATGGTGACCACACGCAGAATGAAGTTCTACTGCAATAAACCACTCGATCTGAGCTGGTGGTTCAGAGAAGTAGAGTTGAAGGTATTCACTGAGATGTGTAAGATATCTGAAGGTATGACACAATGAGTACGGGAACATTATAATTACCGCCCACAAGTATGGGCCTATTGAAGTAAGAGTGTTGTTGAATCCTTGGGCGAACCAATCTATAGATTTGTAATTCAAGTGTTCAAAGTCCGACAGCTGCCAGAGAAAGTGGCCATCGTAAAGATCAGAGACACATGAAGGAAACAGCCCCAGAAGCCAAGGGGACTGAATGGTGAAGGAGGCTGCCAAGGCTGCAGCGCTCCTGTTCCCCCACAATGATGGTACAAAGTGTACAGGTGGATGGGCAATGTGGAATTTTCTGGTTAGGTCTCTTGCAGGAACCAGCTATGCATGCTGAGAGAGACCAACGGAAGAAGAAAGAGGTGGTACAGGACAAAGACGGCATCTGGAAAGAGTTGGTAAGAAAATGTATGTGCCAGCAGTCTTGTACCCCATGGTAACATATATGACCCCATACACTAAGCAGAGGGGAGCTATGTGCATAGTAATGTCAGTACATTGGGTCACCTCAGGATTCAACAATGCAGAAAGAAGGTTTGTACAGACGTCATCATTTACATCTGACATATGACCTAGGTAAAAACAATAAAGGTACCTGACCAACACGCTCCATAAACATCTTACCTGTTTCAGAGAATATGAGTAGACTTCATCTAACTGCCTGGGGTAGGTCAATATCAGTATCTCCTAGTGTAATTATACTGATCCCTAACCATAGATACAGTAAAGTATACAATTAAGAACCTTTTGTGAAACTGTACCTAGTTCAGATTCTGTAATTGTCACCCATTTCTTCAAAACCTATGCAGGAAATAAGTTAGGAAAGAGAAGATTGCATATGATGATCCCATATAGATGTATCTCTGATAACTGTTAAATCTATGTCTGTGCATAACCATGGTTGTTCCAAAGGGAAAGATCATCACAACGTATAGTTAGGGGGTAACGTTGTATGAGGAGAAACAGTAGGTGAACATGTACAAATAGTACTTCAGTGAGTAATAATGTTATAAAGGAAAGGAATACTTGGTGTAAGATTATAGAAAGGATCGACCTAACTATAGGGATGAGTAAATGCTAACTATCGTAAAGTATGGGATACTTGGGGATATGAAGTTTAAACTTAAATTAGAAAGGAATTAAACTGGGGAATACACATTAGTCAAGACACGTCTGCCCATACACACTTCCATTACCGAACCAGCAAAAGAATTCAAACCACACTTTAGAGGAAAACGTACAGCCCCTGCTGGGAGTTTTAATCCCTTTGTGTATATTGATGTTAAAGGAGTCCCAAGGGGGGCCCCAGATGAGTTTTACAGCTATAGGTCAAATAAAAAGATGGAGTTGAGTCAATAATATCCCAGATTTCCATGAGTAAAATTAATTATATCTATTATAACCAACTAAGATTAATACATTTCTTTGTAAATGATCTTCAAGGTTAGACCGAACAACTAAGAGTCACATCCGCTATAATATTCCAAAATGGTACGGCATTAGATATGATGTATGGTGTAAATGGAAAAAGGGTTGTATACAAGATGTTTGGAGACTTGTTGCGCATATATCTCAGCCAATATAGGACCAGTAAAATAAACATACTTATAATTCTAATAATCTTGCTTTGTTGTGTGTTGTGTTTTGCCTTGCCTAAAGAAGAAGTGTGAGACGACCGGCAAGAATGCCCCGGCAGTGATGACAAATGTGGACTTTGAGATTACAGATGTAGCCTATACCCCATTACAGAGCTTCAATGCCATCTATAACACCATTGACCCATAGGGACAGCATCTGACTCCATAAGTGTAAAGAGTGAGGCTAAGGGGGTCCATGGATAAGCCATGGGTCGTCTAAAGTACAGTGAAACGTTCGAGAAAACACATTGGGGCAGATGAGTTAGGATGATGGAAATTAGGGAAAGGTAGAATGATCATATTTTAGGGGGGCTTGTAATAGATGTTTCTATGGTTTTCTTCCATGTAAAAAAAGGATTCATTTAGGAGGCTCCTTCCCCATCTGTTTTCCCCCTCTGCTCCTTCCGGTATCTTGGCCCCCACCATCTTGGCCCCCACCATCGTGTGAAGACTGAATAAAATAGACTTGTGAAACAGTTACAGGAAGTGGAGTGCCATGAGGACAAGACACATCCCTCATTGTTACGCCGAGCGCTCCGGGTCCCCGCTCCTCCCCGGAGCGCTCGCAGCGTTCTCTCATTCGCAGCACCCCGGTCAGACCTGCTGACCGGGTGCGCTGCGATATTACTCCCAGCCGGGATGCGATTCGCGATGCGGGACGCGCCCGCTCGCGATGCGCATCTCGGCTCCCGTACCTGACCCGTTCCCCGTCTGTGTTGTCCCGGCGCGCGCGGCCCCGCTCCTTAGGGCGCGCGCGCGCCGGGTCTCTGCCATTTAAAGGGCCGCTGCGCCACTGATTGGCGCAGCAGGCCTAATCAGTATTCTCACCTGTGCACTCCCTACTTATACCTCACTTCCCCTGCACTCCCTCGCCGGATCTTGTTGCCATTGTGCCAGTGAAAGCGTTCCCTTGTGTGTTCCTAGCCTGTGTTCCAGACCTCCTGCCGTTGCCCCTGACTACGATCCTTGCTGCCTGCCCTGACCTTCTGCTACGTCCGACCTTGCTCTTGTCTACTCCCTTGTACGGCGCCTATCTTCAGCAGTCAGAGAGGTTGAGCCGTTGCTGGTGGATACGACCTGGTTGCTACCGCCGCTGCAAGACCATCCCGCTTTGCGGCGGGCTCTGGTGAATACCAGTAGCAACTTAGAACCGGTCCACCAGCACGGTCCACGCCAATCCCTCTCTGGCACAGAGGATCCACCTCCTGCCAGCCGAATCGTGACAGTAGATCCGGCCATGGATCCCGCTGAAGTCCCACTGCCAGTTGTCGCCGACCTCACTACGGCCGTCACCCTCTTCCTCCCCTCCCTACTCCCTTGCCCTCTGGTTTGCCCGCTGTGGATGAAGTGACTCGTGATCTTTCCACCATATGGAAAGAGACCCAAAATTCTCTTTTACAGGCTTCATCCCGGATGAAAAGATTTGCTGATAAAAAAAGAAGAACTCCCCCCATTTTTGCTCCCGGAGACAAGGTATGGCTCTCCGCTAAATATGTCCGCTTTCGTGTCCCCAGTTATAAACTGGGACCACGCTATCTTGGTCCTTTCAAAATCAAGTGCCAGATCAACCCTGTCTCTTACAAACTCCTTCTTCCTCCTTCTCTCCGTATTCCCAATGCCTTCCATGTCTCTCTCCTTAAACCACTCATCCTTAACCGCTTCTCTCCCAAAGTTGTTTCTCCCACTCTAGTTTCCGGATCTTCTGACGTCTTTTCTGTGAAGGAGATTCTAGCATCCAAGACGGTCAGAGGTAAAAGATTCTTCTTGGTCGACTGGGAGAATTGCGGCCCTGAGGAGAGATCCTGGGAACCTGAGGACAACATCTTGGACAAAAGTCTTATCCTCAGGTTCTCAGGCTCCAAAAAGAGGGGGAGACCCAAGGGGGGGGGGTACTGTTACGCCGAGCACTCCGGGTCCCCGCTCCTCCCCGGAGCGCTCGCAGCGTTCTCTCATTTGCAGCGCCCCAGTCAGACCTGCTGACCGGGTGCGCTGCGATATTACTCCCAGCCGGGATGCGATTCGCGATGCGGGACGCGCCCGCTCGCGATGCGCATCTCGGCTCCCGTACCTGACCCGTTCCCCGTCTGTGTTGTCCCGGCGCGCGCGGCCCCGCCCCTTAGGACGCGCGCGCGCCGGGTCTCTGCCATTTAAAGGGCCGCTGCGCCACTGATTGGCGCAGCAGGCCTAATCAGTATTCTCACCTGTGCACTCCCTACTTATACCTCACTTCCCCTGCACTCCCTCGCCAGATCTTGTTGCCATTGTGCCAGTGAAAGCGTTCCCTTGTGTGTTCCTAGCCTGTGTTCCAGACCTCCTGCCGTTGCCCCTGACTACGATCCTTGCTGCCTGCCCTGACCTTCTGCTACGTCCGACCTTGCTCTTGTCTACTCCCTTGTACGGCGCCTATCTTCAGCAGTCAGAGAGGTTGAGCCGTTGCTGGTGGATACGACCTGGTTGCTACCGCCGCTGCAAGACCATCCCGCTTTGCGGCGGGCTCTGGTGAATACCAGTGTTACGCCGAGCGCTCCGGGTCCCCGCTCCTCCCCGGAGCGCTCGCTACACTTCCCTCACTGCAGCGCCCCGGTCGGTTCCACGGACCCGGGGCGCTGCGTTACCACCTCCGGCCGGGATGCGATTCGCGATGCGGGTAGCGCCCGCTCGCGATGCGCACCCCGGCTCCCGTACCTGACTCGCTCCCCGTCAGTTCTGTCCCGGCGCGCGCGGCCCCGCTCCCTAGGGCGCGCGCGCGCCGGGTCTTTGCGATTTAAAGGGCCACTGCACCGCTGATTGGTGCAGTGGTTCCAATTAGTGTTTACACCTGTGCACTTCCCTATATCACCTCACTTCCCCTTCACTCCCTCGCCGGATCTTGTTGCCCTAGTGCCAGTGAAAGCGTTCCTTGTGTGTTCCTTGCCTGTGATTCCAGACCTTCTGCCGTTGCCCCTGACTACGATCCTTGCTGCCTGCCCCGACCTTCTGCTACGTCCGACCTTGCTTCTGTCTACTCCCTTGTACCGCGCCTTTCTTCAGCAGCCAGAGAGGTTGAGCCGTTGCTAGGGGATACGACCTGGTCACTACCGCCGCAGCAAGACCATCCCGCTTTGCGGCGGGCTCTGGTGAAAACCAGTAGTGACTTAGAACCGATCCTCTAGCACGGTCCACGCCAATCCCTCTCTGGCACAGAGGATCCACCACCTGCCAGCCGGCATCGTGACAGTAGATCCGGCCATGGATCCCGCTGAAGTTCCTCTGCCAGTTGTCGCTGACCTCACCACGGTGGTCGCCCAGCAGTCACAACAGATTGCGCAACAAGGCCAACAGCTGTCTCAACTGACTGTTATGCTACAACAGTTACTACCACAGCTCCAGCAATCATCTCCTCCGCCAGCTCCTGTACCTCCTCCGCAGCGAGTGGCCGCTTCTGGAATACGACTATCCTTGCCGGATAAATTTGATGGGGACTCTAAGTTTTGCCGTGGCTTTCTTTCCCAATGTTCATTACACTTGGAGATGATGTCGGACCAGTTCCCCACCGAAAGGTCTAAAGTGGCTTTCGTAGTCAGCCTGCTGTCTGGAAAAGCCCTGGCTTGGGCCACACCGCTCTGGGACCGCAATGACCCCGTCACTGCCTCTGTACACTCCTTCTTCTCGGAAATTCGAAGTGTTTTTGAGGAACCTGCCCGAGCCTCTTCTGCTGAGACTGCCCTGTTGAACCTGGTCCAGGGTAATTCTTCCGTTGGCGAGTATGCCGTACAGTTCCGTACCCTTGCTTCAGAATTATCCTGGAATAATGAGGCACTCTGCGCGACCTTTAAAAAAGGCCTATCCAGCAACATTAAAGATGTTCTGGCCGCACGAGAAATCCCTGCTAACCTACATGAACTCATCCATCTTGCCACTCGCATTGACATGCGTTTTTCCGAACGGCGTCAGGAGCTCCGCCAGGATATGGACTCTGTTCGCACGAGGCGTTTCTTCTCCCCGGCTCCTCTCTCCTCTGGTCCCCTGCAACCTGTTCCTGTGCCTCCCGCCGTGGAGGCTATGCAGGTCGACCGGTCTCGCCTGACACCCCAAGAGAGGACACGACGCCGCATGGAGAATCTCTGCCTGTACTGTGCTAGTACCGAACACTTCCTGAGGGATTGTCCTATCCGTCCTCCCCGCCTGGAAAGACGTCCGCTGACTCCGCACAAAGGTGAGACAGTCCTTGATGTCTACTCTGCTTCTCCACGTCTTACTGTGCCTGTGCGGATGTCTGCCTCTGCCTTCTCCTTCTCTGCTGTGGCCTTCTTGGACTCTGGATCTGCAGGAAATTTTATCTTGGCCTCTCTCGTCAACAGGTTCAACATCCCGGTGACCAGTCTCGCCAGACCCCTCTACATCAATTGTGTAAACAATGAAAGATTGGACTGTACTATACGTTTCCGCACGGAGCCCCTTCTAATGTGCATCGGATCTCATCATGAGAGGATTGAACTGTTGGTCCTCCCCAATTGCACTTCTGAAATCCTTCTTGGACTTCCCTGGCTTCAACTCCATTCCCCAATCCTGGATTGGTCCACTGGGGAGATCAAGAGTTGGGGGCCCTCTTGTTCCAAGGACTGCTTAAAACCGGTTCCCAGTAAACCTTGCCGTGTCCCTGTGCTTCCTCATGTAACCGGTCTCCCTAAGGCCTATATGGACTTTGCGGACGTTTTTTGCAAAAAACAAGCTGAGACTCTACCTCCTCACAGGCCTTATGATTGTCCCATTGACCTCCTCCCGGGCACTACTCCACCCCGGGGCAGAATCTATCCTCTGTCCGTCCCAGAGACTCTTGCCATGTCTGAATACGTCCAAGAAAATTTAAAAAAGGGCTTTATCCGTAAATCCTCCTCTCCTGCCGGAGCCGGATTTTTCTTTGTGTCCAAAAAAGATGGCTCTCTACGTCCTTGCATTGACTACCGCGGTCTCAATAAAATCACGGTTAAGAACCGCTACCCCCTACCCCTCATCTCTGAACTCTTTGATCGTCTCCAAGGTGCCCATATTTTTACCAAACTGGACTTAAGAGGTGCTTATAATCTCATCCGCATCAGAGAGGGGGATGAATGGAAAACGGCATTTAACACCAGAGATGGACACTTTGAGTATCTGGTCATGCCCTTTGGTCTATGCAACGCCCCTGCCGTCTTCCAAGACTTTGTTAATGAAATTTTTCGTGATCTCCTATACTCCTGTGTTGTTGTATATCTGGACGATATCCTGATTTTTTCTGCCAATCTTGAAGAACACCGCCAGCATGTCCGTATGGTTCTTCAGAGACTTCGTGATAATCAACTCTATGCCAAAATAGAGAAATGTCTGTTTGAATGCCAATCTCTTCCTTTTCTAGGATACTTGGTCTCTGGCCAAGGACTACAAATGGACCCAGATAAACTCTCTGCCGTCTTAGATTGGCCACGCCCCTCCGGACTCCGTGCCATCCAACGTTTTTTGGGGTTCGCCAATTATTACAGGCAATTTATTCCACATTTTTCTACCATTGTGGCTCCTATTGTGGCTTTAACAAAAAAAAATGCCGATCCCAAGTCTTGGCCTCCTCAAGCGGAAGACGCCTTTAAACGACTCAAGTCTGCCTTTTCTTCGGCTCCCGTGCTCTCCAGACCTGACCCATCTAAACCCTTCCTATTGGAGGTTGATGCCTCCTCAGTGGGAGCTGGAGCTGTCCTTCTACAAAAAAACTCTTCCGGGCATGCTGTTACTTGTGGTTTTTTTTCCAGGACCTTCTCTCCGGCGGAGAGGAACTACTCCATCGGGGATCGAGAGCTTCTAGCCATTAAATTAGCACTTGAGGAATGGAGGCATCTGCTGGAGGGATCAAGATTTCCAGTTATTATTTACACCGATCACAAGAACCTCTCCTACCTCCAGTCTGCCCAACGGCTGAATCCTCGTCAGGCCAGGTGGTCTCTGTTCTTTGCCCGATTTAATTTTGAAATTCACTTTCGGCCTGCTGATAAGAACATTAGGGCCGATGCTCTCTCTCGTTCCTCAGATGCCTCTGAAATTGAACTCTCTCCTCAACACATCATTCCTCCTGACTGCCTGATTTCCACTTCTCCAGCCTCCATCAGGCAAACTCCTCCAGGAAAGACCTTTGTTTCTCCACGCCAACGCCTTGGGATCCTCAAATGGGGTCACTCCTCCCATCTCGCAGGTCATGCGGGCATTAAGAAATCTGTGCAACTCATCTCTCGCTTCTATTGGTGGCCGACTCTAGAGACTGATGTGGTGGACTTTGTGCGAGCCTGCACTATCTGTGCCCGGGATAAGACTCCTCGCCAGAAGCCCGCTGGTTTTCTTCATCCTCTACCTGTCCCCGAACAACCTTGGTCTCTGATTGGTATGGATTTTATTACTGACTTACCCCCATCCCATGGCAACACTGTTATTTGGGTGGTCGTTGATCGATTCTCCAAAATGGCACATTTCATCCCTCTTCCTGGTCTTCCTTCAGCGCCTCAGTTGGCTAAACAATTTTTTGTACACATTTTTCGTCTTCACGGGTTGCCTACACAGATCGTCTCGGATAGAGGCGTCCAATTTGTGTCTAAATTCTGGAGGGCTCTCTGTAAACAACTCAAGATTAAATTAAATTTTTCTTCTGCATACCATCCTCAATCCAATGGACAAGTAGAGAGAATTAACCAGATCTTGGGTGACTATTTACGACATTTTGTTTCCTCCCGCCAGGATGACTGGGCAGATCTTCTACCTTGGGCCGAATTCTCGTATAATTTCAGAATCTCTGAATCTTCCTCCAAATCTCCGTTTTTCGTGGTGTACGGCCGTCACCCTCTTCCCCCCCTCCCTACCCCCTTGCCCTCTGGTCTGCCCGCTGTGGATGAAATTTCTCGTGATCTTTCCACCATATGGAAAGAGACCCAAAATTCTCTCTTACAGGCTTCTTCTCGCATGAAAAGATTCGCAGATAAGAAAAGAAGAGCTCCTCCCATTTTTTCCCCTGGAGACAAGGTATGGCTCTCCGCTAAATATGTCCGTTTCCGTGTCCCGAGCTATAAGTTGGGACCACGCTATCTTGGTCCTTTTAAAGTTTTGTGTCAAATTAATCCTGTCTCTTACAAACTTCTTCTTCCTCCTTCTCTTCGTATCCCTAATGCCTTTCACGTCTCTCTTCTTAAACCTCTCATCCTCAACCGTTTTTCTCCTAAATCTGTTCCTCCCACTCCTGTTTCCGGCTCCTCGGACATCTTCTCTGTCAAAGAGATCTTAGCCTCAAAAAAGGTCAGAGGAAAAACTTTTTTTTTAGTGGATTGGGAGGGTTGTGGTCCAGAAGAGAGGTCCTGGGAACCTGAGGACAATATCCTGGACAAAAGTCTGATCCTCAGGTTCTCAGGCCCCAAGAAGAGGGGGAGACCCAAGGGGGGGGGTACTGTTACGCCGAGCGCTCCGGGTCCCCGCTCCTCCCCGGAGCGCTCGCTACACTTCCCTCACTGCAGCGCCCCGGTCGGTTCCACGGACCCGGGGCGCTGCGTTACCACCTCCGGCCGGGATGCGATTCGCGATGCGGGTAGCGCCCGCTCGCGATGCGCACCCCGGCTCCCGTACCTGACTCGCTCCCCGTCAGTTCTGTCCCGGCGCGCGCGGCCCCGCTCCCTAGGGCGCGCGCGCGCCGGGTCTTTGCGATTTAAAGGGCCACTGCACCGCTGATTGGTGCAGTGGTTCCAATTAGTGTTTACACCTGTGCACTTCCCTATATCACCTCACTTCCCCTTCACTCCCTCGCCGGATCTTGTTGCCCTAGTGCCAGTGAAAGCGTTCCTTGTGTGTTCCTTGCCTGTGATTCCAGACCTTCTGCCGTTGCCCCTGACTACGATCCTTGCTGCCTGCCCCGACCTTCTGCTACGTCCGACCTTGCTTCTGTCTACTCCCTTGTACCGCGCCTTTCTTCAGCAGCCAGAGAGGTTGAGCCGTTGCTAGGGGATACGACCTGGTCACTACCGCCGCAGCAAGACCATCCCGCTTTGCGGCGGGCTCTGGTGAAAACCAGTAGTGACTTAGAACCGATCCTCTAGCACGGTCCACGCCAATCCCTCTCTGGCACAGAGGATCCACCACCTGCCAGCCGGCATCGTGACAACCAGTAGCAACTTAGAACCGGTCCACCAGCACGGTCCACGCCAATCCCTCTCTGGCACAGAGGATCCACCTCCTGCCAGCCGAATCGTGACACTCATGATATTTGCACACTCCCTAAATGCTAGAATGTCCCCTAGCAGGGGGTGGGAACTTATGTTAATGACAAAAGTGATATAAGCTTGAACGATTTGAAATAAAGCCCAGTGGACAGCACACTGGGAACGCTAGAGCACAATGGCTCTGTCTGATTTATTTCTCTATGCTTCGGTATATACATTCTGTATACGGATTTGACCGGGAGTGAGATAGTTACAAGAATGATGAATTAATCCAGAACAGTAGTAATGGTGCACTGTGTTGCTGGCACCGTTATGGGAGGAACATGATGTAGGTTGCACTGTTATAAAGGGCAACTGTTATATGAGTTCTGTTTTCCACATTTCTAAGAGAATCTGTCAGCTGTGTATGGAGCGGCAGATACGCGCAGAGCAGTCACAATAGGTTTAATTTGAATAACCTTTAGCACTGCTGATGGGCTTTTACACACCTTTAAAAAAGTTTTTTTCTTTGTCAGCTAAATACTCAGACAGGCAGTGTTAACCCCTTAAAGGGGTACTCCAATGGAGTGGTGCCAGAAAGTTAAACAGATTTGTAAATTACCTCTATTTAAAAATCTCATCCCTTCCAGTACTTAACAGCGTCTGTATGTTCCAGAGGAAGCTCTTTTCCTTTCTTTTCTTCTCTGCTGACACCTCTGTCCATATCAGGAACTGTACAGAGTTGGAGCAAATCCTCATAGCAAACCTATCCTGCTCTTGACAGTTCCTAAAATGGACAGAGGTGTCAGCAGAGAGCACTGTAGTCATACAGAAAGGAAATTCAAAAAGAAAAAACTTCCTGTGGAGCATGTAGCAGCTGATAAGTACTGGAAGAATTAAGATTTTTGAATAGAAGTAAATTACAAATCTGTTTAACTTTCTGGCACCAGTTAATTAAAAAAAAAAAATGTTTTCCAGGGGAGTTCCCCATTAATAAATATGTTGGGACTTTTCCGAAAATGTCTGGTGACCAACTCCCCTTTTCCAAATGTCCATGCCGCTTTTCTCTGTAAAATGGAGAGTTGCTCAGGTTTTTCAATTCTGGTGCAATTTCTGGAATCTGGCGCACAACCCGACAAAACAGGTCGGGTTTACAATAGTAAATCAGGGCTATAGAGTTTTATATACAGTGGGGAGAACAATTATTTGGGTTTCCCTACTTACAAAGCATGTAGAGGTCTGTAATTTTTTTTTATCATAGATACTCTTCAACTGTGAGAGATGAAATCTAAAAAAAAATCCAGAAAATCACAGTGTATGATTTTAAAAAAATTCATTTGCATTTTATTGCATGACATAAGTATTTGATACATCAGAAAAGCATAACTTAATATTTTCTACAGAAACCTTTGTTTGCAATTACAGAGGTTGGAGTCTGTTTAATTGAGTGTGTGGACAGGTGTCTTTTATACAGGCAACAAGTTCAAACAGGTGCAGTTAATACAGGTAATGAGTGGAGAACAGGAGGGCTTCTTAAAGAAAAAATAGCAGGTCTGTGAGAGCCAGAATTCTTACTGGCTGGTACGTGACCAAATACTTCTGTCATGCCATTAATGCAAATTATTAATTTTTTTAATCATACAATGGGATTTTCTGGATTTTTGATAAAAAATTACAGACCTCTAAATGCTTGGTAAGTCTGCAACATCGGCAGTATATCAAATACTTGTTCTCCCCACTGTATATAGATTAATTAATGTTACATTCTTAGAACAAAATAATAATTATGCATATGCAAAAATATAAAATTACACCCCTCCCCTTCTATCACCCATAACCATAACCCTTCCCTCTACCTCCTTGGTTGAACTTGATAGACATATGTCTTTTTTCAATCGTACAATGTAAATATGTAGGAGTATAAAGACAAGGAAAAATGTCAAATTCAACACTTTATAAGCATATAAAAGTCACAAGTAGTGTATATAACACATAGTAAACTGATGTATACTGTGTGATCATGTTTAGTAAGTAATGTTATACAATGTAAAGTACACTTTTTGGTAATTTACAGGATTTTTTTTTTCTTGTACCTTTTAAATGCTGGCATTTTTCAGTTTCCTATTGACTTGCAGCCAACATCTGGTCACAGCGTTTTTTCACAGAAAAAACGCTGTGCAGCAGAATTGGCATTTTTTTTTTGCGCTTTTGCCAAAATAAAATGTAAGTGGAATTCTAGCTTAAAGGGGTATTCCAGGAAAAAACTTTTTTTTATATATATCAACTGGCTCCAGAAAGTTAAACAGATTTGTAAATTACTTCTATTAAAAAATCCTTTCAGTACTTATGAGCTTCTGAAGTTAAGGTTGTTCTTTTCTGTCTGAGTAATCTCTGATGACGCGTGTCTCGAGAACCGCCCAGTTTAGAAGCAAATCCCCATAGCAAACCTCTTCTAAACTGGTCGGTTCCCGAGACACATGTCATCAGAGAGCACTTAGACAGAAAAGAACAACCTAAACTTCTGAAGCTCATAAGTACTGAAAGGATTAAGATTTTTTAATAGAAGTAATTTACAAATCTCATGATATCCGTGAAGAGAAATGAAAATATCGGCACTCACCAGTGTGGCTTCAGGGTCTTCTTTATTGAGACATACTCACATGCGGGGTACAGAAGAGAGGGGAGTTCGGGGACAAGTGGTGGCATTGCTACAAACGCTGGGTTCCTGTGGCAGTGGCCATAAGGTCACCGCCACGCCCCTTGTGATGTCATGACAGGCCTCTCCATTCATGTCTACAGACATAAATGGAGGGGGCGTGGCGTAGCATCACGGGGGCGTGGTCATGACGTCATGACCATGGCCTCCGTCTCTGAGCGTTCTGAACAAAATGTTCAGAACGCTGGAGCACCGGAGTACCCCTTTAAGACAGGATCCTATTAGTTGGAGAAGTGTAGACTTCTATGCTGTTCCATCTTCTCTGTTTTTTAGTATAGCTACATATACTGGCCAGATGGGGGTCCAAAGAGGCAAAATTGGATAAAGATCTGGACAATTTGGAGGTCAAGTTAGGACCTTGTACTCATTGTCATGTTCCTCAAACCATTCCTAAACAATTTTTGCAGGCTGGCAATGAATAAAGGATTATTCTCCATCTAAAAGATTTCAGGTTCAGCATTTTCATGACTTAAGAGACTTATTTAGCTATTGACTTAATATTATATTATAGACTTTCCTCATCTTACTCCAATATCTTCATTGGCTTTACCCATGAAATGTCTTGGCAATACTGGACTAAAATAAATGGAGTTAGAGAGTCACATTGTCTAGACAATTCCACCTTTATAAAAAATATTTCATTTTCTCATTCCAAGGATTCAAAGATTACAGAACAAGACTTAAATGAATACACTGACCTTCTAAGAAAATTACAGTATACCCTCTTCTCCCTACCTATAAATATCAGATCAATGTGACACTCAGTGATACTGACCACAGAGGTGACTTCTATATTGTCATTGATAAACTTATCTGTGTGTGCCAGGCCTGAGTGTCGAGCGCCCATGAGGACGGTTTTGTTTAATTAAATTAGACATATAATAAATTGATGTAAAATTAATTGGGCTGGGTCACCCACATAATTAAATGCATAATGTGGAAGTTGATTACAATGTGGATTTTGTTGAAAGCCCAGCATGACTTTACTCTGAAAATTTAAGTAGTTTCAGCAAGTGGCTCATGGCCTTTGATGTGTGGTATCCTCTGTCATCTGTTAGCAGACAGCAGTGATTTTTAAGAGAAAGTTGGACTACCCAATTTCTTTGAGATGTCCTTTAAGAAACTTTTACATATTGTTCAGTGTTCTTGACAATTTGTGTGCACTGTACTGTACTGTAGAACAGTCACTCTAAAAAAATTATATTATAATATATATATAATTAGATTTAAGTAGTTAATCTGTTTTCCCTTAGCCTTGTCAGCCCACAGAATAATGGGTTATCTTCGTCCCCTGTGTACTTGCAGGACTGTGGCATTTTTTATTAAAAATTTGTATTAACACCCCTACTGGATAATGTATGTAAACCCCCTGGTCACTGAGTTATTTATAAAGTAACCGAGAGGAATAAGAGGGAGGGAAAGCTTGTGCTTCTGACAAGACTAAGGGAAAACAGATTAACTACTTAAATGTAATCTTCCCTAGCATCTTTCAGCAGCACAATAATGGGATTTGTATAGTAATAGCCATGGGTGGGTAATTATTATTTTTTAACTGAATTTAATATAGATTTTGTAAAATCCATTCTTTCAGAAAATAAAGATTCAAATTTATAATGCTTGAAGAAAGTCAATGGAGTGGACCATGAAGAACTCATATATGGTCCAAAGGGACTGAACCCCTTTCAGCCCAAGATATGGCAGCAGCCCTCATAGAATGAGCCCTAATAAACTCTGGGGGCTTAGAGTCTTGGGCCTCATATGCTGTTTTAATACAGTTAATTATCCACCTAGATATTGTAGGTTTAGAAAATTTCCTCTACAATTCCCTTGATAAGAGACCAAAAGGTTCTCATCCTTGCGTAAGGGCTTGGCACATTTTATGTAGAGTTCTAGACACCTTACTATGTCAAGACTACTATAGTCCACTTCCCCATCATCAGAGGTGGGAGTATAACTCGGGAGGCAAATTACTTGGTTAGTGTTTGAAAAATGTGGGACACTTTGGAAGAAAAGATGGTAAAAACCTTAACAGAAATTTGTCAGGATGAAAAGATATATATATATATATATATATATATATATATATATATATATGGCTCTATTGCTGCTAGGGCCTGTAATTCTCCTACTCTTTTGGCAGTAGTAACTGCCAACATGAAGGCTACCTTCATGGATACATATTTTAGGGGAAGCTCTTCCAGAGGTTCAAAAGGATGTTCACATAATTGATTAAGAACCAAGGTTAAAGAGGTACTCCGGTACTTAGACATCTTATCCCCTATCCAAAGGATAGGGGATAAAATGCATGATGGCGGGGGTCCCGCCGCTGGGGACCCCCGTGATCTTGCATGCAGCACCCCGTTTGTAATCAGTCCCCGGAGCGTGTTCGCTCCGGGTCTGATTACCGGCGACCACACGGTCGACGGCGTGTGACGTCACACCTCCGCCCCCGTGTGACGTCACGCTCCACCCCTCAATGAAAGCCTACGGGAGGGGACGTGACAGCTATCACGCCTCCTCCCGTAGGCTTGCATTGAGGGGCGGAGCGTGACATCACACGGGGCGGAGGCGTGACGTCACACACCGTCGGCCGTGTGGTCGCCGGTAATCAGACCCGGAGCGAACACGCTCCGGGGACTGATTACAAACGGGGTGCCGCGTGCAAGATCACGGGGGTCCCCAGCGGCGGGACTCCCGCGATCAGGCATCTTATCCCCTATCCTTTGGATAGGGGATAAGATGTCTAAGCACCGGAGTTCCCCTTTAAGTCCCAAGGGGGTTACAGTTAAACTACTCTTGGTCTTAATCTATCTTAATTTATCATGTGATACCTGATGTAATTTGATCTAAAAACGGGCTGATAAAGCAGACACTTGAACTCGTATAGTATTAGGAGAAAATCCTTTATCAAATCCATCCTGTAAAAATTCAAATATTTGTGAAATAGATGGAGAAGTGGGATCTACATTTTTTGTAGAGCACCAAGAATTAAAAATATTCTTCATTCTAGCAAATGTTTTTGTGTAGAGACACTTCTGGAGTGTGCTAGTGCATTTAACACCCGATCAGAAAACCCCTTGGATCTTAATACGGGCCTACCAAGGCTGTTGCAAAACTGGGTTCCCTGGGAGACAAGGTCTGGCCACAGGGGCAACTCCCAATAGATTCCCTGAGACATCGTCATCAGAAGATAAAACCACAACCTCTTTGGCCAAAACGGGATGATCGCTATTACCATAGCTTGATCTTGCTTGATCTTGGCTAGGACTCTCATCGAGGTTGGTGGGAACACATAAGCCAGCTTGAATGTCCAAGGAATGGACATTGCGTCTATCATAACGGGTGGTCTGTCTCGTAAAGATAGCAAAACTTGTTT
This sequence comes from Hyla sarda, assembly GCF_029499605.1. NCBI lineage: Eukaryota > Metazoa > Chordata > Amphibia > Anura > Hylidae > Hyla > Hyla sarda. The sequence goes on along the minus strand of NC_079193.1, from coordinate 237,134,611 downwards.
AGTTTTGTATTTAGTCAGATCTATCTCTGGAAGTCCTCACAAATCCACGATTTGCTGAAAAACTTCCTGGGATGGAGACCACTCCCCTGGAATAGACATTTTCCCACTGAGGCAGCCTGCTAGGATGTTCACGGATCCTCTGATGTGAATAGCTGACAACCTGGTTGTCTTCTGCTCGGCCCAAGATAATATTCTCCCTACTTCTGTAAGTAGGATTGAGGACCTAATGCCCCTTGTTTGTTTATATAAAACAAAGAGGCCATGTTGTCGGTTTTGATTCTGACTGCTTTCCCTACCAGGAAAGGTTCAAAGGGATTTCCTGGTGGCGAGAGAAAGTCTGTGTACTGTATCCAGGACCGAGAAAGTTCTGTTCCACTTTCTGAGAACCTCTGACTGTAGAGGCCTTAAGCGCCACCGTGCCCAAGACACGATGTTCCCCGAGGAGGAGAGAAGACCCAGCTACCTCATTAGAGTTCTCAGGGTTACTTTGCAAGGAGATTTCAGATAACAACCCCCCAACTGGTTGCAAGCTTTCCTATGAGCAGATAGATAAATGTTCATGGACTGGGAATTTATCACGAAACCAAGGAATTGTTTGGTCGTGGCTGGAACTAGGTCTGATTTCTCTTGATTGACAATCCAACCTAGATCTTTTAGTAGGGAAAGAACAGTCTGAAGATGCTCCTGGAGCATCACTTGTGTACTGGCTATAATCAGCCAGTCGTCTAGGTAAGGAATAATTTTTATCCCTTGAAACCTGAGGTCGGACCCCACCGCAGATACCACTTTGGTAAAAACAAACTGGGCTGTGGTTATTCCAAAGGGGAGCACTTTGATTTGAAAATGCTGAGGGACCCCCTGAATATGAACTGCAATTCTTAAGTATTTTCTGTGTGCGGGAAGGATGGGAATATGGAAATACGCATCCTTCAGATCTAAGGAAGCCATGTAGTCTCCTCGAGACAGGAGAGGCTTGACCGATTTTATTGTCTCGATGTGAAATTTCACTATATATAGGTTTAATTATCTCAAGTCTATTATTAGATTAGAGATTTCCCTTAGGGCTTTGGCACTAGAAACACTGAAGAGTATACTCCTGTTTTTACTTGCGACGGTGGCACTGCTTCTATGGCGGCGAGTGCCAGAAGGTCTAGTATAGATTTTCCAGTAGAAATTTCTCTGTAGCCTGAAGGTTTGATGACATTGACATAAACCTGTCTGGGGGAGGAACAAGCAAAGAGAGAGCATACCCATCTTTTATAAGTTTGAGGACCCCTGGGTCTTTTATTTTTTGCTCCCACATCAGAAAAAACAAAGAAAGGCGACCGTCTACTGGAATATCTTGACCGTCAAAATTCAAGCTTCTTATTTGACTTGGGATTCCTCTGTGCTCCCCCACCCCTAGAGGAACCACCACCGCGACCCCTCGTAAAGCCTCTAGAGGGTCCAGGCCTTTGAGGTGATCTAGACCTGTAATTAGTGAGCTTGCGGCGGGCTCTAGGAGCTTGGGGCAACGATTTCCCTTTCTTGTCAGACAGATCTACCATAAGGTTATCTAATTCTGCACCAAATAATCTACCTGGTGAAAACTTTAAGTTACTTAAATGGTAATTAGAGGGATTGTCCCCAGATCAGGGACGCAACCAAAGGGCCCTGCGACAATTCCATAGTTTTTGCAGGAAATCTTATTTGCTGGTTGGCCGAGTTGCAGAAGTAATCAACCGCTAGATTAACATGTTAAAAATCGGCAAGAATATAATCTCTCTCGACCCCACCATCTATGTCTTCTTGAATTTTATTCAGCCATTTGCTAAGGGAACGGACTACTTCATGGGAAGCGATGGAGACCGCATTCTGGCTAGCCGCAGCAGTATAAGTCCTTTTAAAGGCGACTTTAATTCTACGGTCCATGGGGTCCTTGAGACTTGAATCATCCTCGGCAGGAACAAGAGTTCTTTTGGACAGCTTGGCTATTGCTACATCAACCTTTGGAGGGATCAACCAGTCTTTGGACTGTGATTCCTCCAATGGAAACATTAATTTAAATCTTTTAGAAACCCCAGGGTCTTTCTCTGGTTTCACACATTCTGTCAGGATAAGAGAATTAACCAACCTGTCCACCTTAAAGGCCCTTGGCCCTCTAGATGATGAAGAAGCTTCTCCTTCATCTAAAGGCTAGTCCTCGACCTGCACTAACTTAATACGTTTTTGTGTCTTCTCAGCGGGAAAATATATTTTTCCTCACAAGCTGAAGTAACTTTGTTTTCCATAATAGTAATATCCTCGTCCATAGGGGAGATTGGCGGACTAGCACCATATCTAGTTTTCTTTTTAGGCTTTTTATTGATGGATCCCTCCACGAAATCCTTTACCCAGATTACAACATCTCTTATAGTGGGTTCTTCAGTCTCTGGGAGACAGGGAAGGCAGGATTGACATGTAAAGTTCTGGCAGTCATCAGGGAGAGGGATGTGACACTTTCTACATGCAAGGTGTTTGCGTTTTTGAGTGGATTTAGCAGCAGAATCTATACATTCTGAGTCCCTAGATGACATCTAAAAGATATATACAATGTATAATCAGTGTAGTATAAAATAATAGAAGGGAGTAGAAAAAAACATAATACCTTTAAGCAGAAGTAAAGTTGATTAATCACAATCACTTTAAATGCAGCAACCACAAGATTGGAGCAGGCTCAAAGAGGCCTGTCTGCAGGCTGCAGGAGGTTTAAATAACCCCAGCTTGTCTGCACTAAAGATAGCCAAACACCCCTTCAGTAATAACATAGAATTAGGAACACATGGCTAAGCTGGTTTACATCCAGCTAGCCTACCAATAGGAAGGATACCATTGAGATGAGCTCTGCCTCCTTCCAGAGTGTCACGGCGTCCCACGTGACTTCCTGGCCGGCTCCCATAAACATCACAGCGCATCGCGCGCTTAGGAGCCAGAACTAACATGCAGAGATATTGCAGACACAGGTCCGGACTCACAGGACAGCTGTATAGCGCACCCGCTCCGGAGGTAACACCGACATCTCTCCAAAGTAAAACACACATGTTTCATATAGAAGGTATAACTCTGTCCTGCACACATGACTGAAAAAACTCAGTGACCAGGGGGGTGATGGGGGTTTATATCCTATGCAGGAGGGGTGTGTTACGCGAGCGCTCAGGGTCCCTGCTCCTCCCCGGAGCGCTCGCGGCGTTCCCCTCTCTGCAGCGCCCCGGTCAGACCCGCTGACCGGGAGCGCTGCACTGACACTGCCGACGGGGATGCGACACAGAGGATCCACAACCAGCCTGCCGAATCCTAACAGTAGATCCGGCCATGGATGCCGCTGAGGTGCCACTGCCAAGTCTTGCTGACCTCGCCACCGTGTTCGCCCAACAAGGACAGCAGCTGTCACAGTTGTCCGCCATGCTACAGCAGCTTCTGCCTCTTCAGCAGCAACCATCTCCTCCGCCATCTCCTGCACCTCCTCCGCAGCGAGTGGCCGCTCCTAGCCTCCACTTGTCTCTGCCGGACAAATTTGATGGGGACTCTAAACTCTGCTGTGGTTTCCTGTCCCAATGCTCCCTACACTTGGAGATGTTGTAGGACCAATTTCCCACAGAACGGTCAAAGGTGGCTTTTGTGGTTAGTCTCCTGTCTGGGAAGGCCTTGTCATGGACCACACCGCTCTGGGACCGCAATGATCCTGTCACTGCCATTGTTCAGTTCTTCTTCGCTGAGGTTCGTAGTGTCTTCGAGGAACCAGCCCGAGCCTCTTCTGCCGAAACTGCCTTGTTGAACCTTGTCCAAGGAAATTCTTCTGTGGGCGAATATGCCATCCAATTTCGTACCCTCGCCTCCGAATTATCTTGGAACAATGAGGCCCTCTGCGTGACCTTCAAAAAAGCCAACCTGCATGAACTTATCCATTTGGCCACCCGCATTGACATGCGTTTTTCTGAAAGACACCAGGAGCTCCGCCAGGAAAAGGACCTTGATCTTTGGGCACCTCTCTCCCGGAATCCTTTGCAGTCTACCCCTGTGCCTCCCGCCGAGGAGGCTATGCAAGTGGATCGGTCTCGCCTGACCCATGAAGAGAGGTCTCGTCGCAGAGATAAAAATTTATGCCTCTACTGCGCTAGTACCGAACATTTCCTAGTGGATTGCCCTATTCGTCCTCCGCGTCTGGGAAACGCACACACTCACCCAGCTCACGTGGGAGTGGCGTCTCTTGGTGTGAAGTCTGCTTCTCCACGTCTCACTGTGCCCATGCGGATTTCTCCTTATGCCAACTCCTCCTTCTCAGCTGTGGCCTTTTTGGACTCTGGTTCTGCGGGAAATTTTATTTTGGCCTCTTTTGTTAATAGGTTCAGCATCCCAGTGACCCGTCTCGTCAAGCCGCTCTACATTTCTTCTGTCAACGGAGTAAAATTGGACTGCACTGTGCGTTACCGCACAGAACCCCTTCTTACGAGTAATGGACTGCATCACGAAAAAATAGAATTTTTTGTTCTGCCCAACTGCACCTCTGAAGTCCTCCTCGGTCTGCCATGGCTCCAACGTCATTCTCCTACCCTTGACTGGACCACCGGGGAGATCAAGAATTGGGGTCCTTCTTGTCACAAACGATGCCTCACATCTGCTCCCACTTGTCTAACTCCTGAGGTTCCACCCATACCGGATCCTCCCAAGGCTTAACAGGATATTTTCGGCAAAAAGCAAGCTGGGATTTTGCCTCCTCATAGCCCCCTTCCTGGTAACACTCTGCCCCGTGGCAAGCTTCACCCTCTGCCCCCCCCCTCCCCATTCCCACTTCTTCTGGATTGCCTGCCATTGATGAAGTTACCCAGGACTTCTCTGTCATCCGGAAGGAAACTCAAGAATCGCTCCCTATGGCCTCGTCTCGTATGAAGGGACAAGCAGACAAAAAGAGGGGGAGACCTAAGGGGGGGGGTACTGTTACGCTTAGCGCTCCGGGTCCCTGCTCCTCCCCGGAGCACTCGCGGCGTTCTCCTCTCTGCAGCGCCCCGGTCAGACCCGCTGACCGGGAGCGCTGCACTGACACTGCCGACGGGGATGAGATTCGCAAAGCGGGAAGCGCCCGCTCACGGATCGCATCCCAATCCACTTACCTGTCCCGGTCCCCGGCTGTCACGTCCTGGCGCGCGCGGCTCCACTCTCTAGGGCGCGTGCGTGCCAGCTCTCTAAGATTTAAAGGGCCAGTGCACCACTAATTGGTGCCTGGCCCAATCAGTGTAATTAGCTCCCACCTGCTCCACGCCTTTATAACCTCACTTCCCCTTCCCAGCATTGCCGGATCTTGTTGCCCTTGTGCCTAGTAAAAGCGTTTCCTGTGATTGCCTTACCTGTGTTTCCAGACCTTCTGCCGTTACCATTGACTATGAACCTTGCTGCCTGCCCTGACCTTCTGCTACGTCTGACCTCGCCTCTGTTTAGTCCTTCTGTCCCACGCCTTCTCAGCAGTCAGCGAGGTTGAGCCGTTACCGGTGGATACGACCTGGTTGCTACCGCCGCAGCAAGACCCTCCCGCTTTGCGGCGGGCTCTGGGGAATACCAGTAGCAACTTAGAACCGGTCCACCGGTACGGTCCACGCCACTCCCTCGCTGACACAGAGGATCCACATGCAGCCTGCCAAATCCTTACAGGGTGTTAATACAAATTTTTTATTCCACAGTCCTGCAAGAATACAGGGGACCAAGTTAACCCATTATTGTGCTGATGAAAGACGCTAGGGAAATATATATATACATGTAATAAGGTAGAGGTGACAAGGTTCGGTGAAAAAAAACATGAAGATTTATTCACACATCTGTGTACAAAGCGACATTTCTGCTCATCAATAAAACCATTATTGATGAGCCAAAACTTTGCTTTGTACACAGATGTGTGAATAAATCTTCACGTTCTTTTTTACCGAACCTTGGAGTGCCGCCTCTACCTTTTTACATGTGGATCTTGGGACTTGGTCTGGTCCCAGGGCTGATCAACCACGTGGTGCTTCTTCATCTTGAGATTTTCCTGCACATATATATATATATATATATATATATATATATACATATATATATATATTATTATTATTGTTTATTATAATATGCTATTTATATGTTAGTTATTTTTCTTTATATCTTAAAGGGGTACTCCGCACCCATAGACATCTTATCCCCTATCCAAAGGATAGGGGATAAGATGTCAGATCGCCGGGGTCCCGCTGCTGTGGGCCCCCGGGATCTCAGCTTCTGCACCCACCTGTACGGCTTCCACCTCACACCGGCAACGCTGGAGGCTTCGGAGCCCGACCACAATGGCGGACGTGTGTGACGTCACGACTCCGCTCAATGCAAGTCTATGGGAGGTCCGTCACGCCCCCTCCCATACACTTGGGGGCAGGGCGTGATGTCACACGGGGCGGAGTCGTGAAGTCACGCTCGTCCGCCACAGCAGCGGGACCCAGGCGATCTGCCATCTTATCCCCTATCCTTTGGATAAGGGATAAGATGTCTAGGGGTGCGGAGTACCCCTTTAACAAATTAGTAAGAACATTTCCTTGTAAGTCTGGATGTTTTTCTGTGGTTTTATCAATAGAGATACTGCATTTTAACATACAGTATTGATCAGTTTATTGCATGCTACCAGCAGGGCTAGCTTCATGCTCTGGCACGCGTAGACTTTTTGGACCTCTGTGCCTGATATAGTAATGTCACTTTTCTTAGGAGTAAGGCTTTTTTATTTATTTATTTTTATCTATATTGGGCTGAGACTCCACCCGTCGGGGTTCTCTCCTGTGCAGTGCTATAACATAGAGATGAGGATAGCATATGGAGTCAGTATCAAGGTAAACTATCTGGTGTAGGATTCTATTGTGGCCCTTGTAGAAACCAAGGATTCTTGGTGTGCGGGCTCTGGTATGTCCTTCATACAAGGACATACTGGCGAATGTCTCAATTTTAACATCAGTGTTGAGGGATAGCCAATGTCATTGTATACATCTACCACAGTAGTGCACCCATATTCCTGTATTGTATTATTCTAATTGTTACACATCCACACCGTCTATCTGGTGTAGGATTCTATTGTAGTCCGCTGCAGGCATCCTCCATTGTATGCATTTTTATCCTGGGGATCGCCCCTAGCAACGGACTACAAGGGCAGGATCTGCTCCCCCAGTATGAATGCACAACCGCATTTGGGGTTGAGCACCTCCAGCCATTTGAGACCACATTTTTTGTTGTTTGTTTAAATTTTATACTTGGAGGTGTGTAAACTCCATATGTTAATGTGCCTTGAATATCTTCCAGGCAGCATTAGGGTAGCACCTGTGAGGCCATGCACCTATATTAGCCAACATAGGTGGGGCTTGCAGCTTGCCTCTCTCCTCCCATTGTATGTGTGTGCTTGTAGCCACGCTGGAGGGTACCTGGGAGGACGCTGTGAGTCGACCGAATGCTGCCGTAATTGCCCACTGGCCCCTGGTTTTGCTTATCACGCACAGGTAGGTTTAGCGTTAGGTCCCGTGCCATTTGAGAAACCTTGGTGTTGGTGTGCGGGCTCTGGTATGTCCTTTATACAAGGATATACTGCCGAATGTCTCAATTTTAACATCAGTGTTGAGGGATAGCCAATGTCATTGTATACATCTACCACAGTAGTGGTAGATGTATTGTATTATCAAGGTAAACTACTAACACACATTGGTAATAGCTGTTTCCACATATAAACCCCTGCTGTGGAAGCTTGTGTAATAGTGTATCTACCTCAAGTGATGGATATTGCTGTTTAAAAGTAGACTGCATGTTGGAACCTAATTTCTGTTTGACTTATGCACACTCATAATGGGGGATTATGCAGTATCCCACTCAATTAACTCATTATAAATTGCTGTATATTGATTATGCAGTATGATACTTCATGTAACCTTGTATTTAATAGTATCATGTATGCCTCTTGAGCAGTGCATTCACTATACAGTATATAGTAGTAGGCCCTTTCCCAGTCTTAATTTCATATTCACTTCTATTTGGAGTTTAATGCCCTTATGCACCAGTGCTTTGTTGTTCCTGCATTCTCTTTATTTAGAACGGTTAGAACACATTTTTCAGATTTTGAAAAAAAACATTTTTTTTTCCCCAAAGCTGTTTTTCCCCAAAGCTGTTTTTCCCCAGTTAAAAGGACAAAAATGGAGTATGGAATTTGTCCGTTTATAATAATAGAAAATCTGTCTATATCATGTTATTCAAACTATATAACATTTAGACCTTTGTGAAAGACATCTGACTTTTTGACATTTATCTATCTGATTCCTATTAGGCTAGGTTTCCACTTGTTTTTTTTTTGTACACCTGAAAAAACGCCAGCAAAAACGCCAGAAAAACTGCCACATGTTTTTCCTGAGTTTTGGCAGTTTTTCTGGCGTTTTTTCTGGCGTTTCCTTGGTTTGTGGAAATTTGTACCCTGTGGCAGTTTTCTCACTGTCTTCAGGTACCACTCTGTGGGTCGGATGCTGAGCGCCCGGTCCACCGAGTGTAGGGAGATGAAGAGTGATGTACAGCATCACCACTCATGTCCCCTGGCCCTATAGTATACAGGGGGGCATAGTGAACCCGTGTATACTATACAGGAGCCGGGAATCCTGTAACCAGACTGACAGGACTCCCTGCTCCCATAGCCCCTTTGGGCGGTATACAGAATATACAGCTATCTATAGATAGTATGTATATAGTGTATACAGAACAGGAGGTCCACTTACCTCCCTCGTTTCTGTCACCACCGGTCCGTGTAGCTCCGCCCCCTAGTGATGACGCCATTAGGGGGCAGAGCTAAAGACCGGATTCAGGCTAGTCTGAAGCTCTGTTCACATTGTCCGTTTTGGCTAATGGGAACAGACCCTTCTGCCAGTGCCTACCCTGACAGGGAGACTCCAGCTGTTGCTAAACTACAACTCCCAGCATGCCCAGACAGCCAAAGGCTGTCTGGGCATGCTGGGAGTTGTAGTTTTGCACCAATTGGAGGCTCACTGTTTAGGTAGACATTGCATTATGGGCGCTCTCCCCTGCAGAGAGCGCAAAAAATGTCCTAACCCATATTTTGTGCTTTTTTTCTTCTCGTCTCTGATCCGTGTATGCAGAGGATTACGATGGATTTGATGGATTACGACAGATTAACTTGATTTTTTTTTATTTTAATAAAATGGCTAACAAGGGCTGTGGGGGAGTGTTTTTTTTAAATAAAATAATTTTTCCAATGTGATGTGTACTTTTTTAATTGAATATTCAGGCTTAATAATGAAGGCTGTCTAATAGACGGAATCCATTAGTAAGCAGGGGCTCAGCGTTAGCCCCAAAAACAGCTGGCGCTAACCCCCAATTATTACCCCGGTACCCCCGCCACAGGGGGTGCCTGGAAGAGCCGGTACCAACAGGCCCGGAGCATCAAAAATGGTGCTCCTGGGCCTAGGCGGTAACAGGCTGGCGTTATTTAGGCTGGAGAGGGCCAGTAACAATGGTCCTCGCCCACCCTGGTAATGTCAGGCTGTTGCTGCTTTGTTGGTATCTGGCTGATACTGAATATACAGGGAACCCTATGCGTTTTTTTCATAAGTAAATTTAAAAAAAAAGCATAGGGGTTTCCCCTATTTTCAGTATCAGCCAGATACCAACCAAGCAGCAACAGCCTGACATTACCAGGGTCGGCAAGGACCATTGTTACTGGCCCTCCCCAGTCTAAATAACGCCAGCCTGTCACCCCCTTGGCCCAGGAGTGCCATTTTTGATGCTCTGGGCCTGTTGGTACCCTCTGGGCGTGTTGGCACCCCTGTGGCAGTGGGTAGTGGGTAATAATTGTAGGTTAGCGCCAGCTGTTTTTGGGGCTAACGCTAAGCCCTGACTTACTAATGGATTCCGTCTATTAGACAGCCTCCATTACTAAGCCTGAATATTCAATAAAAAAAAACACAACACATTGGAAAAATTATTTTATTTTAAAAAACACTCCCCCACAGCCCTCGTTAACCATTTTATAAAAAAAAAATCAAGTTCATCCGTCATAATCCATCGACTCCTTCGTAATCCTCTGCATACACGGATCTGAAACGAGAAGAAAAAAACACAAAAAAATGGGTTAGGACATTTTTTGCGCTCTCTGCAGGAGAGAGCGCCCATAACGCAATGTCTACCTAAACAGGGAGACTCCAATTGGTGCAAAACTACAACTCCCAGCATGCCCAGACAGGCTTTGGCTATCTGGGCACGCTGGGAGTTGTAATTTAGCAACAGCTGGAGTCTCCCTGTCTGTGTAGACACTGGCAGAAGGGTCTGTTCCCATTATCCAAAATGGACAATGTAAACAGAGCTTACTGGCCTGGATCTTGTCTGTAGCTCCACCCCCTAATGACGTCATCACTAGGAGCGGAGCTACATGGACCCATGGGGACTGGACGGAGGTAAGGGGACTTCTCCATCTTCTGTATACACTATATACAGCTATCTATAGATAGCTGTATATAGTGTATACCGCCCAAAGGGTTAACCTACACTGTCCAGCAGTGTAAGTTAAATCTTTCCTTGCCGGGCTGGCTTAGCTCACAGCTCAGCAAGGGGTTAAGTGAGCCAGCAATGTGAATACTGTATACACATTGCAGGCTCACTGTAAGTTCTTTCTGGGCAGTAGATATATGATGTATACCTACGGCCCAGCATTAGCTGTTCTCCCAGCTCTGTAGCCTTGAGAACAGCTGATCCCGACAGTCACTTCAGGAGGATCGCAGCGGGTGTCAGGAGAAGTGACATCCGCTGTGATCTGTCCCTTACTGCAGGTACTACTGCTCCCAACATGGAGCACACTCTGCTGGGAGCTGTAGTATCTGCATTAAGAGACAGATCACAGGGAGTGTCACTCCTCCTGACACCAGTTGCGATCCTCCTGTATAATGTATAGATACGGGCGGCTGCTCTTCTATGGTCCCCTGCACTGCCGTATATACACATATTCATATTTCCCACAGAGTTGTGATTGGCTGGAACCATCTGGCCAATCACAGCTCTCTGTGGGAAATATGAATAAGTGTATATATACGGCAGTGCAGGGACCATTGAAGAGCATCCGCATCTATACATTATACAGGAGGATCGCAACGAGCGATCTGTCAATTAGTACAGGTAACTACTACTCCTATCATGGAACAGTGTGTTCCATGCTGGGAGTAGTAGTACTACCTACAAAATGTAAAAAAAATAAAAAGTGAAAAACACACACACACTATATTTTTATTATTGTCGGCTACCTTTTTAGTGCCCTAACCGCCCACATAAATTGATCCCTGTTTAAAAATTCATTAAAATTTTGTTATAAAAAAGATAAATTTCGTTAAATACAATTTTTTCCATCACTACTGTATTTTTTTTATTATTATTTTTTAATGGTACCCTACGAAATTTTAATAAAAAAAGGTATCTCCAACACTTTTTTGGATCGCTAAAGTCCAAAAGAGAATAAAAAACGCCTGAAAAAATGCCAAATTTAAAACTCACATTGCGTTTTTCTTGGCGTTTTTTCACTTCCATAGACTTCTATGGGAGAAAAACGCCAAGATTTTCCCAAAAAAACGCCAAAGTCTCGACAAGAGTTCGTTTTTTAAAAACTGCCAAGGAGCCCAAAAACGCCAAAAGGATTTAAAAAACGCCAAACTGAAAAACGCCAAGTGGATTTGGCCTTTTGCAGTTTACTATTGACTTGCAGTTAACATCTGGCTGCAGCGTTTTTTCACAAAAAAAAAAGCCATGCGGCAGAATGGGCGTTTTTATTGGTGTTTTTGTCAAAAAAAAAAACAAGTGGAAACCTAGCCTTAACCCCTTAACGACGCAGGACGTATATTTACGTCCTGCGCCGGCTCCCGCGATATGAAGCGGGATCGCGCCGCGATCCCGCATCATATCGCGTGGGTCCCGGCGCTAATCAGCGGCCGGGACCCGCGGCTAATACCACACATCGCCGATCGCGGCGATGTGCGGTATTAACCCTTTAGAAGCGGCGGTCAAAGCTGACCGCCGCTTCTAAAGTGAAACTGAAAGTATCCCGGCTGCTCAGTCGGGCTGTTCGGGACCGCCGCGGTGAAATCGCGGCGTCCCGAACAGCTGATCGGACACCGGGAGGGCTCTTACCTGCCTCCTCGGTGTCCGATCGACGAATGACTGCTCCGTGCCTGAGATCCAGGCAGGAGCAGTCAAGCGCCGATAATGCTGATCACAGGCGTGTTAATACACGCCTGTGATCAGGATGAGAGATCAGTGTGTGCAGTGTTATAGGTCCCTATGGGACCTATAACACTGCAAAAAAAAAGTAAAAAAAAAGTGTTAATAAAGGTCATTTAACCCCTTCCCTAATAAAAGTTTGAATCACCCCCCTTTTCCCATAAAAAAAATAAAACAGTGTAAAAAAAAATAAAAATAAATATATGTGGTATCGCCGCGTGTATAAATGTCCGAACTATAAAAATATATCATTAATTAAGCCGTACGGTCAATGGCGTACGCGCAAAAAAATTCCAAAGTCCAAAAAAGCGTATTTTGGTAACTCTTTATAACATTAAAAAATGAATAAAAAGTGATCAAAATGTCAGATCAAAACAAAAATCATACCAATAAAAACTTCAGATCACGGCGCAAAAAATTAGTCCTCATACCGCCCCGTACGTGGAAAAATAAAAAAGTTATAGGGGTCAGAAGATGACATTTTAAACGTATAAATTTTCCTGCATGTAGTTATGATTTTTTCCAGAAGTGCGACAAAATCAAACCTATATAAGTAGGGTATCATTTTAACCGTATGGACCTACAGAATAATGATAAGGTGTCATTTTTACCGATATATGCACTGCGTAGAAACGGAAGCCCCCAAAACTTACAAAATGGCGTTTTTTTTCCGATTTTGTCGCACAATGATTTTTTTTCCGTTTCGCCGTGCATTTTTCGGTAAAATTACTAATGTCACTGCAAAGTAGAATTGGCGACGCAAAAAATAAGCCATAATATGGATTTTTAGGTGGAAAATTGAAAGGGTTATGATTTTTAAAAGGTAAGGAGGAAAAAACGAAAGTGCAAAAACGGAAAAACCCTGAGTCCTTAAGGGGTTAATGTTCTCCCTCCTCAAAGATAATTCATTGGTTGTTAAACCAATGGTAAAATTCATTGTTTTTTTTATTCATTGTTTTTTTAAAAGGTGGGACCAGCATCCAGCATTGAATTGATTTTCAATTCGTAAAACTACGGCACTCAGCATTTCTTTTTCCCCAAAAATGTAATTTTATATATATATATATATATATATATATATATATATATATATATATATATATATATATATATATATATAATCTTTTTTTTTTTTTTTTTTTTTTTTTTAAACAAGTAAATAAATGTATTTCCGAAAAATTTTCGTCTCTAGCCAATACACATCCTATTAACTGTTGAAATTAGAAACACAGCTTTGTGGATTGAAATCTATGTTGCAGGACAGTTTTATTACATCGCTCAGCTGGAGTTTTCATTTCTGTGAACGCATCATGACCAGGAGTGTTCAATTAGTCTACCCTGGTAGAATTCTACTTCACATTATACAGAATATACACCTTTTGGTGCATTTCTGTACAACAGTTGGCTGTTATTAACTACCTACAAAAATCTATAAATCCTTAACCACTTTTTTTTGTAAAAAAAAAAAAAAAAGTGCACTGGCCTATTAAGACCTGCTCTTTTCTGTATAGAACTATTAGCAGAGTACCTGGTATTGCCTTTCTAGATAAACCATGTGGGAAAGGAAAAGCAACAATGGTGCTTTCATTCTCATATCCCATCCTTATATCTCGTCCTCACATCTCATCCTCACATCCCGACCTCATATCCAGATCTTTCCGGAGAGGCAAATCTACAGTGACACTCTTGTCCTTATATCCAACCTTATATTCTGACCTCATATCCTGACTTCATATGCTTTTCATATACCGTCCTCATATTTCTGTAGCCTCTACAGCCTGAGAGTAATGCTTTGTAGGGTTTTGGTCTGCAGACATACCATAATGCTTAGTAGGGTTTAGGTCTGCAGACATATTTGGCCAGTCCATCACATTAAAGGAGAAGTACCATGTCAATAAGTACAGAAAAACATATCCGCTGTCTTGCAGATAGGGGATAAGTTTTAGATTGCAGGGGTCCGAGTGCTGTGGCCCCCAGCGATCTCCTGTACGAAGCCTTTCCTCTCCCACAGAGTGGCACTTCACGACACCTGCCCGAAGGGGGGCCGTCATGCCCCTCCATGTATCTCTATGGGAGACCCGTTCATTCCTCTTCGGCTCTCCCATAGAGTTATGTGGAGGGGGTGTGGCGGCCCCCCTTCGGGCAGGTGTCGTGAAGTGCCACTCTGTGGGAGAGGAAAGGCTTCGTACAGGAGATCGCTGGGGGACACAGCGCTCGGACTCCCGCAATCTAAAACTTATCCCCTATCTGCAAGACAGCGGATATGTTTTTCTGTACTTATAGGCATGGGACTTCATCTTTGACACTCAGCTTCTTTAGAAAGGCAGTAGTTGTCTTGGAGATGTGTTTGGGGTCATTTTGTTGTCAAACTGACCTGCAGCCCAGTCTCCAGAGGTAGTGTATTATGTTCTGCTTCAGTAAGTCACAGTACATGTTGGCATTCATGGCTCTGTCAATGAACTGTAGCTCCCCAGGGCCAGCAGCACTCATGCAGGCCCAGACCATGGGCAAGACACACTTGTCTTTGTACTCCTCACCTAGTTACCACCAACACGATTGACACCATCTAAACCCAATGGGGAAGAAAAGTTGCCCAGTTGCCCATAGCATCCAATCAGATTGCTTCTTTCATTTTGCAGAGACCTTGTTAAAAATGAAAGAAGTGTGCTGATTGGTTGCTCTGGGCAACTTTTCCTCTGGACAAGTTTTACTAAATCTCCCCCAATAAGTTTATTTTGGTCTCATCAGACCACAGGACTTAGTTCTAGTGATCCATGTCCTTAGTCTGCTCATCTTTAGAAAACTGTTTGCAGGCTTTCAAACTCTGCAGCAATTCTGACAGGACTCATACGTCTATTTACAAAGACAAACTCTGAAAAAACCTGCTCAGAATGGAGAAGCCTCTTCTGAGTTGATCCTGTCGTGAAACCGCGGAATGGTCTTACCCACTGTGCTGCATCTCAGTTTCAGGGTCCTGACAATCATCTTATAGCCTAGGCCATTTTTATGTAGAGTTATAATTCATTTTTTCATGTCCTCAGGGAGTTCTTCATCATGTTGCCATCATGTTGCCATCAAGGTGCCATGTTAATGACAAGCCATGTTTAATCTTCCAGTGATCATTATAAGAGAGAGTGAGAGCGATAACACCAAATTTAAGTTATTACATGTCACATTGCCTGGTTTTCCTACCTAAGCCTTGTGCAAGAGATTGTAGGATGTGTCTCAGGCAAAAATTGTGTTTTTGGCCTTAAAGCGTACCCATCAGATCCAACAAAAAAACATTTTAAATATATCACTCAGTACCTAATCCTGACCATGTACATTTTTATGTGTCTAGCACCTTTATTTATTTTTTTATTACACTTTTAATTTAGCTCACTAGTCTGAATTCCTCTCAAAGGGAGGGGGTGTGGCCTCACTGTGCAGGATCCGCCCCCTCCCTCAGTATGCTGTCTGCTCACATCTCCCCTAGCATTACAAAAACTAAAACTCCCAGCTTGTCCTCACTGACAGTAGCGGGACACAAGCTGACAGTAGGAGGATTTTTCCTCCAGCAGTGAGCCCTGCACTCACAGCTGTCAATCAAGGAAGTGTGTCCATTACATAGGTGATGATGCAGCAATACTAGTTTGTGTCCAAGCAGGCGGGGGGAGGGGGGTGGTCAGTTGTTTGACTGACTTTTTCAGCATGAAATACTGAAAATGTTGAATGAAAGCAATTGCAAAACCTATTGGTTTTGCATGCTTTACAACATATCAAAAGTTTTTGTATCTGACAGTGCCCATTTAAGCAGAAACAGATAAAAGGGTAGAAAACAGAATGGGCGTGGTTTGTCAAGCATGGCTTGTGGGAGGGGCGTGGCTTGCAATCTGATTTGACACAGTCACCAGGAGATGCAGAGTGGACCTTGTAGAGTACCATAAGTCCTCTAGACTTGCATGGTACTTAAGACGAAAACCCTGACCCTCGCAAATATGGGTGGGTTAAAGGGGTACTCCAGTGAAAACCATTTTTCTTTTAAATCAACTGGTGGCAGAAAGTTAAACATATTTGTAAATTACTTCTATTAAAAAATCCTAATCCTTCCAGTACTTATTAGCTGCTGAATGCTACAGAGGAAATTCCTTTCTTTTTGGAACACTGATGACATCACGAGCACAGTGCTCTCTGCTGACATCTCTGTCCATTTTAGCAACCATGCATGGCAGATGTATAACAGATGCATAGCAGCTGAAAGCTAAGGGCAGCATGGTGGCTCAGTGGTTAGCACTGCTGCCTTGCAGTGCTGGGGACTTGGATTCAAATCCCACTAAGGACAACAATAAATAAAGCATTATTATTATTATAATAACGTCAGCAGAGAGAACTGTGCTCGTGATGTCATCAGAGAGCATTCCAAAAAGAAAAGAATTTCCTCTGTAGTATTCAGCAGATAATAAGTACAGGAAGGATTAAGATTTTTTAATAGAAGTAATTTACAAATCTGTTTAACTTTCTGCCACCAGTTGATTTAAAAGAAAAAAGGTTTTCACCGGAGTACCCCTTTAAGGTTAATTTTATTATCCTATATTTTTAGTTGACATATATGTAAAGTGTTCCAAATTGCAAAGAAATATCTCCAGCCCTTTGAAAGTGATTCTGGAACATACACACACTGAGTTTTATATATGTACAGTGTATATATATCTAGAGAGAGAGAGAGTGAGTGCAAAGACAGTTTGATTATCTCATTGCTACCTTCTTGTCTACAATGTACCTTAGATCTTTCCTTGTTTTGATGGTATGAGAAGCTGTCTTGTCAGCAAGCGAAATCACATCAATATAATACAGAAGTATGACAGTCTGGTTGTTTTCTCGGCCCTCCTGACTTGATTGAAGAGAACACAAAAGAAATGTGTTGCATGGGTGCAGTGATGTAAACACTAACACTACAAATCTGTATATACAGTATGAGTCACTTAGAAGTAATTCAGCAATAGCTGGAGCACCAATTTCCGAGATTTACATTTTCTCTGACATTAAGTTATAGTTGATATTGTCACCACTTCAGCACAATAAAAAGAGGTAAGCAAAATAAGTTTTCCAGCACCTGATAGAGTAGGTAAAAGTCTACTTTATTTACATTGTATGATCCAAAAAATGCATATCCAAAAGTGCAGAAGCAGAATTTCTCTTGCAAGGCCTAGAAGCCTCTCCCTAGCTAGTAGGGTCTGCTCCAGACTAGTGGCCGGCATTTATCATAGTGCTTACCCTTTTTTTCTGTCTATATTTGGCACTATTTTGGAGCAAGTGTCCTTTTTGTGTCTTTTGGTTTACACATTTCTGCTTATTTGGAGTTGCAAGTCACTGATTTTAGCAATGCGCATGATATGGATGAGTTTTATGAACTGCACCTTTTTGTGAAAAGGTGCAAAAAAGGCGCAAAGCCACCGAAGAGGCGCAAAACTGCCAAAAACCTACACCAGCCCAGACTTAGCATTTGTTTTTTGGTGTATGTGAAAAGTGAAATTTCAGAAAATGTGTAACTGCACAAAATGTATCAAATGCTCTGCTACCATTTAATAAATCTGGTGTTCCTACACATTACCAGCACGCAAAAAAAAGGTGTAGAAAAAGGCTTCCCTTACACCAATGATGAATGCCCCCCATTGTGCATATATCCATGGGGCTAGCCATCTCTAAATTCTGCTAAAAACAGCTAAGACAATAGATTCTATGACTAAGGCACCTATGCCAAAATGTATCAGATCCAATACAATGCAATCCAATGCATCAGATCCTGTTCTCAATGCGGAAGTGAGGTTTTATGCATCTATAAATAAAGAAGAAGCCTTCAAGAACTTTCACTTTGGGGGAGATTTATCAAAACCTGTGCAGAGGAAAAGTTGGCCAGTTGCCCATAGCAACCAATCAGATCCCTTCTTTCATTTTGCAGAGGCCTTTTTAAAAATGAAAGAAGCAATCTGATTGTTTTCTAAGGGCAACTGGTCAACTTTTTTTCTGCACAGGTTTTGATATTATTATTATTATTCCTTGTACTGGTTAAATTTCCAACTTTGTACAACAGAAATCATCAGACAAAACAGAATTCTTTTATATCTTTCATATGTCTTTAAAGGAGTACTCCTGTACTCCAGCATTCTGAACATTTTGTTCAGAACGCTTGGAGCCAACGGCCTTGATAGTGAAGTCACAGCCACGCCTCCTCGTGACATCCCACCACACCCCCTCCATTCATGTCTATGGGAGGGGACGTGTCTGCGAAGGACATGCCCGTGACACCACGACCACTGCCGCCAGAACCCGGCGTTGGATTAGAACGTGGGGTACTGTAGTAGTTCGTGGGGTGCCCCAGTGGTGGGACCCCCGTGATCAGAAATCTTATCCCCTATCCTTTGGATAGGGGAGAAGATGTTGAGCAGTGGAGTACCCGTTTAACTTTGTATGATACCTTTCCAAATTCTTGAAACTTTAGCCATCCATAATATACTTTCAGCCAAACACAGCTTTATGTCCACATTTCTGGTCAGATTTTTTTCCTTTACTATACCTGTAAGGCTAACATCCCAAAGTATTTTTTATTCTTGCATGTGGCACTGGTATGTTTCATATACTATTTAAAGGAATTGTCTGTACACTTATTTTCAGATACTGTATCAGTTTGACTAACACAATGGGCACCCCATTCAGTACCCTCATTTATTTGCCAGAGCACAGTTCTAAAGAGCCCTCTCTCGATGTGACTTCCAATATCAGTGCACTTTACAAACAGCATATTGATTCTAACAGGCATTACATAGTGGTTGTGTAGAGTTCATCTGTGAAGATGCTGCAGAGAAATTGAACAGATGATCCATGAAGGTTCCACGAGCAATGATCATATTCTCACCTAAAGAAATTATATAAAGCCAACAACATCTTTAAGAAATCCCCCAACTCAGGAAATGTAAGATGAGTTTCTGAAATGGGAATCTTGAGCACTTATTCTTATTCGCCTATGCCTTATTCTACTAGAGTACAATATTCTACAATATCCAGTTTTTCATTTCCCCACAAGATGTGACTGGACAACTCTGAATGCAACATTAGGTTTCTTAATAATAAGATACATGAACGGCCTTAAAGGGAATATGTCACCATATGTGAGTATTTTTTTTTAGAGGTTAAATAATTTTTTAAATATTTTTGGAAATATTTTTTAAAACATTAACTTACACAAAAAATGAAAAATTCAATAATAACTTGTCATATTCAATTCCACTGTCACCATTTTGTTGATGTTTGAAGAGTGGATGTGGATAAACAGACTAGATGTCTCTTTATAGGTCACTGCTCCTCAGGGACTTCAAGAAAATAGTGCTGGCTCCCCCTGTCATTTCACCTAGCCTGTGCTATGCACATGTGCAGTAAGTCCATACTTTTCTATGAGACACTCTCAGGCTAAGTTTCCACTTGTTTTTTTTTCTCGCAGTTTTTGGAATACTGCCGCTGCAGTTTTTGAGCCAAAGCCAGAAGTGTGTTCAAAAGGAATAGGACATATAAAGGAAGAAATTACACTTCTACTCCATTATGGATCCACTTCTGACTTTGGCTCAAAAACTGCAGTGGCAGATATCCAAAAACTGCCAGAAAAAAACCCAAGTGGAAACCTAGCCTCAGTCTTAACTTTCTTATGCTCTGTGCCTACCATAAAGCAACTGTGTAAGTGTTGTGAAGTTACACACCACAAAGAGGCTACAGTAATGGCAGCCCCCAGTACACACTTTATTAATAAATAACATTAAAACTACATTATCCTAAAACTAAATATATAAATGAAATGCTTTATCTTAATAGAATCTTTTTATTTATAAAAAAAAATTAAAATGGTGACACATTCCCTTTGAAGTGAATTCATTGCCTAGTTTTCTTTTAATGATTAGAACCAGATTTATAAACTTTTCTTTGCTAATCTTTTTTAAAATTTTCTCATTGTAATTTTTTTAATTTAATTATTAAATATATAATTATGGGGGTAACTTTTTTTGCCTAATCTGTTTAACCTTTTCAGGACGTAGGGCGCATGCATACGCCCTGCATCCCGAGTCCTTAAGGACGTAGGGCGTATGCATACGCCTGTGGGAATTCCGGTCCCCGCCACTAGCAGGTTGGGGACCGGACCGGGATGCCTGCTGAAATCATTCTGCAGGCATCCCGGCACATCGCCGAGGGGGGTCCTGAGACCCCCCCATGTCAGCGATCACAGAAAATCGCATGTCAATTCAGACATGCGATTTTCTGCTATTCCGGGCTGATCGGGTCTCTGGTGACCCGTTCGCCCGGAAAATAGGGATGATCGGAGCTGTCAGTGACGGCCCCGATCATCCTGAGTGATAAGAGCGAGATTGCAGTGCTGCAATCTCCTCCTATCCCCTGCCATTAGTCAGAAATTAATTTTGATCAATGGCAGCGCACAACAGGGGGGTGGATGTTGGGCAGAACAGGGAGGAGAAGATGGCGGCAGGTACCTGAATAGAAGATGTCGTGGGGACCGCCAATCATCGGTGGTGACTGCAGAGATCAGCGGCGCAGGTAGGGAGGCGACGGTGGGGGGGGGGGGGGGGGGAGGAAGGGGGCAGTAAAGCGATCTTTACTGCTGCCCTTCTAGTGGTTGCCAAACTGCAACTCCCAGCATGCCCAGACAGCCAAAGGCTGTCTGGGCATGCTGGGAGTTGTTTTGCAACATCTGGAGGCTCACAGTTTGGAGACCACTATTACAGTGTTGCCCAAACGGAGACCCTCCGGATGTTGCCAAACTACAACTCTCAGTATGCCTAGACTGCCCAGGCATGCTGGGAGTTGTAGTTCTGTAACATCTGTCCCTTCAGATTTTGCAATTTTCATGAAACTTTTGAATATTGCTGCTATACTTTGAAGCCCTCAAATTTTTTCAAAAAGTCAAAATAGGTCCATTTTATGATGCCAACATAAAGTAAACATATTGTATTTGTGAATCAATATAAAATTTATTTTGAATATCCATTTTTCTTACAAGCAGAGAGCTTCAAAGTTTGAAGAATGCTAAATTTTCTAAATTTTCATGAAATTTGGGGATTTTTCACCAAGAAAGGATGCAAGTAACAATGAAAAATTACCACCAAAATAAAGTAGAATATGTCACAAATCTCAGAATCAGAATATTCGGTAAAAGCATCTTGGAGTTATTAATGCTTAAAGTGACGGTGATCAGAATTACAAAAAAGGGCTGCGTCCTTAAGGTGAAAATTAGCTGCGTCCTTAAGGGGTTAACCCCTCAAGGACCATGGCGTATGGGTACGCCCTTTGCTCGCTGGTACTTAGGGACCAAGGGCGTACCTGTACGCTCATGGGAATTTCCATCCCCGCTGCATGCCGGGCGGGGACCGGGATGCCTGCTGAAATCATTCAGCAGGCATCCCTTGCCAATGCCCAAGGGGGTCGTGAGAACCCCCTCATGTCGGCAATCGCCACAAATCGCTGCTGAATTCACACCAGCGATTTGCGGCGATTCCTGGTCATACGGGTCTACGGTGACCGCCGGTCCCCCTGAAGGAATAGGAGTAAGGTGGCAGGGGTGCCACCCCTCCTATCCATGCTATTGGTCGGTCAGGGGGCTAAACTTCGGTTCCCCCGCTCTGCCCACCCACTGTTGGCCGGGCAGAGCAGGGGAACTGTCAGTGACCGGCGCCGGAGGTAACTTACCAACGGAGGTGGCGGCAGCGGGCGGCTATCAGCGGCGATCGGCAGGCAGCACTGACACGCAGCTGGCTCCCTGGTGCAGACTACGGATGCTGGTGAGTTGCCTTATAACATCTGGAGGGCTACAGTTTAAGACCACTAAACAGTGGTCTCTAAACCGTAGCCCTCCAGATGTTGCAAAACTAAAACTCCCAGCATGCCCAGACAGGTGTTTGCTGTTTGGGCAAGCTGGGATTTGTAGTTTTGCCACAGCTGGAGGGCTACAGTTTGGAGATCACTGTGCAGTGGTCTCTAAACTGTGGCCCTTCAGATCTTGCAAAACTAGAACTCCCAGTATGCCCAAAACAGCTGTCTTGGCATGCTGGGAGTTGTAGTTGCATACATCCAGCTGTTGTATAACTACATCTCCCAGCATGTCCTTTGATGATCAGTGCATGCTGGGAGTTGTAGTTTTGCAACAGCTGGAGGCACACTGGTTGGAAAATTCTGAGTTAGGTAACAGAACCTAACTGAAGGTTTTCCAACCAGTGTGCCTCCAGCTGTTGCAAAACTACAACTCCCAGCATGCACGGTCTGTATGTGCATGCTGGGAGTTGTGGTTTTGCAACAGCTGGAGGCTTGCCCCTGCCCTCAGTGAGGTTTACAGTGAGTTTCCTGCATCAAGTTTGAGCTGCAGTGCAAACTCCTAGCGGGAAACTCACCGTAAACAAACTCACCGTAAACCCTTGCCAGTGCGAATGTACCCTAAAAACACTACACTAACACAAAATAAAGGGTAAAACACTACATTTACACCCCCTTACACTATCCCCCCCCCCCCCCCAATAAAAATCAAATCGTATTGTACGGCAGTGTTTCCAAAATGGAGCCTCCAGCTGTTGCAAAACAACAACTCCCAGCATTTCCAGACAGCCACTGACTGTCCAGGCATGCTGAGAGTTTAGCAACAGCTGGAGACACCATGTTTGGGAATCACCAGCGTAGAATACCCCTATGTCCACCCCTATGCAATCCCTAATTTAGTCCTCAAATGCGCATGGCGCTCTCTCACTTCGGAGCCCTGTCGTATTTCAAGGAAACAGTTTAGGGCCACATATGCGGTACTTCCGTACTCAGGAGCAATTGCACTACAGATGTTGGGGGGCTTTTTCTCCTTTTACCCCTTATGAAAAGGAAAAGTTGGGGTCTACACAAGCCTGTTAGTGTAAAAAGCAAAAAAAAATTACACTAACATGCTGGTGTTGACCCATACTTTTTATTTTCACAAGAGTTAAAAGGAAAAAAGATCCCAAAAATTTGTAGCACAATTTCTCCTGAGTCCGGAAATACCCCATATGTTCGGCGTAAAATGCTCTGCGGACACACAACAAGGCTCAGAAGTGAGAGTGCACTATGTACAGTTGAGGCCTAAATTGGTGATTTGCACAGGGGTGGCTGATTTACAGCAGTTCTGACAAAAACGCAAAAAAATTAATACCCATGTGTGACCCCATTTTGGAAACTACACCCCTCACGGAACGTAACAAGGGGTATAGTGAGCCTTAACACCCCACAGGTGTTTGACAAATTTTTGTTAAAGTTGGATGGGAAAATTAAGAAAAAATTTCTTTTTCACAAAAATGCTGGTGTTACCCTAAATTTTTCATTTTCACTAGGGAAAATAGGGGAAAAAAGCCCCCCAAAATTTGTAACCCCATTTCTTCTGAATAAGAGCATACCCCATATGTGGATGTAAAGTGCTCTGCTGGTGAACTACAATGCTCAGAAGAGAAGGAGCGCCATTGGGCTCTTGGAGAGAAAATTTGTCCGGAATAGAAGGCCACGTGTGTTTACAAAGAGCCCATAGTGGCAGAACAATGGACCCCCCCCCACATGTGACCCCATTTTGGAAACTACACCCCTGACGGAATGTAATAAGGGGTGCAGTGAGCATTTACGCCGCACAGGTGTCTGACAGATTTTTGGAACAGTGGTCCCTGAAAATGAAAAATGTATTTCTCATTTGCACAGCCCACTATTCCAAAGATCTGTCAAACGCCAGTGGGGGGTGAAAATGCTCACTGCACCCCTTATTAAATTCTGTGAGGGGTGAAGTTTCCAAAATGGGGTCACATGTGGGGGTCCACTGTTCTGTAACACACTTACTGAATTTCATTTTTAATACTTTGAGGGGTGCAGTTTTTAATGGAGTCATTTATGGGGTATTTCTAATATGAAGGCCCATCAAATCCACTTCAAAATTGAACTGGTCCCTGAAAGATTCCGACTTTGAAAATTTCGTGAAAAATTAGAACATTGCAGCTGAACTTTGAAGCCCTTTGATTTCTTCCTAAAGTAAAACCAGGTCAACTTTATGATGCCAACATAAAGTAGACATATTGTATATGTGAATCAATATATAATTTATTTGTAATGTCTATTTTCCTTAGAAGCAGAGAGATTCAAAGTTTTCACCAAGAAATGATGCAAGTATTGACGAAAATTTACCACTAACATGAAGTAGAATATGTCCCGAAAAAAAAACAATCTCGGAATAAGACTGAAAAGTTAAAGCATCCCAGAGTTATTAATGCTTAAAGTGACAGTGGTCAGATGTGCAAAAAAATGCTCTGGTCCTTAAGGTGAAAATGGTCTTGGTCCTTAAGGGGTTAAAAAGCATTTAGAGATATGATTTTTCAGTAACCCCTATGGCCCCATGGATGCAGACAAAATAGACTGGACCAGACCCTATTCATTTGTATGGGAGAGGTTTCTAGACATGCTCTGTGACCTGTGCAGATGTCATTCTACAAGATGGGGGGGGGGGGGGGAGCTTTGAGCTTCAGCTATTGTGCATGATGTTTTATCTATCTACTGGTGTCGCCTTTTACCTTGCTCCCTTCCTGTGATGATAAGGAAGACACTGCTAGGAAGTTATTTGTACAGAGCAGGAATTGTCTGCTTACTTATATTAGGCCTAGTAGCCAGTAAAAAAAAACTGCAAGATTTCAGGATTAATTTATAATATAAAAAAATAAAAATAAAATCATCAAGTATTCTTAAAAAATATGTTTAAAAGGAGTTCTGTAGGATAGGGGATAAATTATAGATTGCGGGAGGTTCGAGCACTGCAACCCGCAGCAATCTCCTGAATGGGGAACTGGCAGTCTGCTGGAATGGGGCGTGCCAACCTCCGCACAGAGCGCTGGCTGACATGCCCCCTCCATGTATCCCATAGAGATACATGGAGGGGATGTGTCGGCCCCAGCATCCTGCAGACTGCATATACTGTATTTGCATGTGCAAATACAGTATATCTTTTTTTTCCCATAGAAACCAAATGAAGGCTACATTGAGAATAACAGTAATGTTAACAAATGCATTCATAATAATTAAGGTAGAAAAATAATCAAGCACTGTATGTACTGTACTTATGTACTCATTTTATGCCTTCTTATATGCTTTATTTTTTTCCCCAAGGATTTCCATGCATTTTCTGTCTATTACAACCATACCCTCAGCATGTTTCTTACCTATTCTCACCTATTGTAGGCGTGTTTTCTGATAGTTGACACTGACTATACAGAGTTGAGAAAAATGGAAAGTCTGTAAATAGGACTGAGAGCAGAAAAAAGGTCCTTGAAAGCATTTATTTAACCCCTTAAGGACTCAGGGTTTTTCAGTTTTTGCACTTTTGTTTTTTGCTCCTTACCTTTTAAAAATCATAACCCTTTCAATTTTCCACCTAAAAATCCATATTATGGCTTATTTTTTGCGTCACCAATTCTACTTTGCAGTGACATAGGGACCTATAACACTGCACACACTGATCTCTTGCACAGATCACTGGCGTGTATTAACACACCTGTGATCAGTGTTATCGGCGCTTGACTGCTCCTGCCTGGATCTCAGGCACAGAGCAGTCATTCGTCGATCGGACACCGAGGAGGCAGTTAAGGGCCCTCCCGGTGTCCTGTAAGCTGTTCGGGACGCCGCGATTTCGCCGCGGCGGTCCCGAACAGCCCAACTGAGCAGCCGGGTCACTTTCACTTTTGACCGCCGCTTCTAAAGGGTTAATACCGCACATCGCTGCGATCGGCGATGTGTGGTATTAGCCGCGGGTCCCGGCCGTTGATGAGTGCCGGGACCGAAGCGATATGATGCGGGATCGCGGCGCGATCCCGCTTCATATGGCGGGAGCTGGCGCAGGACGAAAATATACGTCCTGCGTCGTTAAGGGGTTAATAAAATACATATTTTTTTATCAGTACAACTGCACATGAAAACATTTAGAGAATTATACATTTCCATTTCAGAATTAATCCAATATATTTCAAAATATTTCCTATATTGTATCTTCAGTAAAATAAAAAAATAAAAAATATTAATTTTCTCTTGACAACAGTTAAAAAATGAACTTTTCTTAGTACTCACAAAGAAGTGATTATTATGTAGTTCCCTCACAAGATTGCAATGAAGAAAGCAAGGCCACTTATTTTTTGTAAAGGGAAGATGAGGCCAGAATGAAAAGGGCTAAGCAGGTAAGTAGACTGGCTGTTGTAGCACACTAGTGCAGAACAAGGGTCCCCAGTTATCTAAAAGAGAACCTGTCATCAGTTTTATGCTGCTAAAACCAGGGAATCTATCCCGGGACACCATGAATAATAACCTGGGATCTATCAGCATTTGTAAACTATAATTACTCTGAAAAGCCTAAGTGTCACTCTACCGCAGCTTACCTCCCCTAAGATAAAAGGAATTGGCAGGTGAAATCCAACATGCCTGATCCTTCTCTCTCAAAGAGTACCTCAAAAAGCAAAAACAAAGATGTTACTCACACTATAATTAGGATCATATTCATGCCAATTTTATCTGTGCTGTAATTGGCGGCTAATTGGAAATTATGTATATTTTTGTCATGTCATGTTAACTGTCTATAAGGGGGCAGCCCCAATGCGAGTGCTACCTCTTCTACATCTATAGCTACATCCCTATGTGTGGCATTGTAGGTTAGTTCCCTTGAAGTGAAAGAAGATGAGCTGTAAATCCACACACAGCCTGAGGACAGGTGTGATGCAGTATTTGGAAGTAAGCAGCTATGTTTTTCCAATCCGAATAAAATCTTTAATATACTTGTGGTAGCCCTTGGGGGTGTATGGTAGTTGGGGTGTTTCAGTAGATGAGGGGTTAAAGTTAACCCTATAGTTTGTGACGCCAGGCTGAGGGCTAGTATGCTGTGGTAATTCTCCGGCCTATCGCCGCCCTTCCCAGTAACGATAGGTGCATGCATAAAATGACTGAAGGTCCACAAGGTAGTTGAACTTGAACTTTACTTAAATGCTTGCGGTACATCCAATGAACAGTAATAGTCTCAGGAATACAGTCTCTATATAGTTCAGTGACTGACAGTTGTTGCGGACCTTGAATAATAATACAAGTCTTTGAATTTAGGGTAATTTGCGAAGATTCATCCAGATTTAGGGGATAGATAAGGTCCGGTGATCTTGCAGAGTGCTTAGGGATTGATACACTCACGGTTAAGAAGAGATCAGCCGTCGCCGCAAGGCTAGGGCCTAAATTCAATGATGACAGCAGCGCAGATCCTTCCCTGTCAACAGCCCACGAGGAAAAGAGAACTAACAATGGCTGATGCTCCCTTTTATGGGCAGGGGCGGGGCTATTTTGATTGGTCCGAATATCTGTCACTCGCCATCACACAGCATGGTGGGTGCAATACGTCAAAGGTCCTTAAGCAAAAAACTATAGAGTTTACCTGATCACGTGACCCGCAGGTCCTGCTACACTCCGGACAGGTAATTAACTAGTTATATACATTAGTACTATTATATTTACATAAATCATGAATAAACTATTAGTTTAATCTAGATGAGAGGTGACAAGGGGCAGACCAGACAAAAAGGACCCGACATCCTAGGGACTTTGGCTATGGGGACCTATATACACAGGTACCGGATAGGATGCGGTACCGGGACACCACATACTGCCTAAGCGTAATGTGAAACTAGCCTTAGATTGATATGTATCCCCAAAGAGTAAAAATACAGGCCATATACTCTAACATACTTACATAGCTATCAAACACATACACATATACCATATACGCACACATACAGTACATATATTGTAAATATATGTAAAATATATATGTAAATATACTGTGCACTGCACATTTACAAACTACACACACATATACTGTACACACACTGCACATCCCCATGCATATAATGTACATACTGTTATACTGTATATAGACACATGAGAGTAAAATGCACACACTGCACTATGCATATAGTATATTGCACTTGCATTATATACATACTCTACATACACTGCATATATACATACATATATTCTACATACACACACACTGTGTACCTACCTATATATATACTCAACATACATATACATACACACTCACACTGTGTATATCCATATATATACTCAACATACCCCTCCAGGTTTTAGTGGGAAGAGTTCCTGCTGGTGTTATGTAACAAGGGCTGAGCATGGCACAATTGGGGATTGGAAAGTGACAGCCTTGAGATCATAGCCTATGATGTTCCCTCTGCAACTGCTGGCCCTGCATAAGGTATCTGAGTCTGCAGTAAATGTGGCCTGCTTCGTATAAGGTAGTGGGCAGTTTGGGCAGCCATGGGTCCCCCAGTGGCCTTAGGCCCCAACCAATCATGCAATATGTCCACGTTGCAATCTTCCCACACTCCAAAAAACATACTAATAAATAGGATACTTGCCACTTATTTGTGTGAGATAAGTAAATTCAATTGTGGACCTAATTGGATGCAGAAACAAATGTGAATGGTGGAGATGGAAGTGCAGTACTGCAGAATATGTTGACGCTTTATAAGCAATGGGAAATGCATAAATATGGACAAGAGATGTCCAGTGGGATTGGGGATACATTCTTCTTCTGCCAAGCAGTGGACAGAGTCATCTAATACCTACCCAGTGGGAAATGATCATAATGGCATTCCACTTTACACCAGAAAACCTACCTATCACCACCTTCCTACAGAAAACCATGGACTACTGACTTAATTCCCTCTTTACAGGACATAAGGCAATATAACCCCTTCTCCAGATGTTGTTGTCAAGAAATATGATCTAACATTAAAGAATGAATATGGCTCTCACCAGTGTCGGTGCAAAAACGGGGACTCTTTACTGACAACAATAGCAACTGGCAAACAGCAGCATCTGGACGATGCCCCGATGCTACAGTCTGCTGGTTGCTATTGTTGTCAATAAAGAGTCACCGCTTTTGCACCGACACTCATTAGTGCCATCTTCATTCTTTTATGCTGGATATCGTGATTGTTCTTCGGACTGAACCAGTGGACTGTAACTGTCTTAAGTGTCCGTCATAGCTGCATTACATTGAAGCAATATTACTACAGTGATTGTGCTGAACGCTCTGCCTACTGCACCAAGAAATATTACTTACTTACCTCTCCCCACCAGATGTCAGGGAATATAATCTAGCATATACCTCATACATGCTTGACCAACAGTGTTTGTTTCCTCAAAGTGTTATTATAGGGAGGAGATATTGGGGTGCTCTGACACTAGTGATATCACACTTTACACTTTATAAACTATGCTACTGTGTATAGCTCCCATATGATTCTGTTTGGACAGGTATTTCCCAATGAAGCAACAGATCATTTTTATTAGTTTATGTTATGTTAGAAGTAAATTATTGTCTTCCAAAATATAATAGCTGTGTTTGTATTAAAACAGATGGGAGCATATCCTGTTGAGATATTATTTGTGAATTTACATAGATTGGAGAGGAGAGCCTGTCCTGATTCATAATTCATACAGTGAACAAAGCACCACATGGAAATGTAGAGGATTTGTTTCATAATGTATGCGGTAAAGAAGACAGAACCCTTATGACGTGGTCTGACATCCAATGCTATGGATTTTAGATTATACATAAAGAAGTTGTGGTAAATAAAATCAATACTGTTGGCTCATGACATATTATGTGGACAGCTGAAGTGCTGCATAATGGATGCTGGCAGGAAGAGTTCTAAGCCTGTACAACTCATTCATAAACAGCATGTGAAAAATGGTTAGAACAGCCAAAAGTGGAGTGAGTGACATTGAAAAATGAATACTTGGGAATGAGTAAGTTTATATATCTCTTAAAGGGGTACTCCGCCCCTAGACATCTTATCCTCTATCCAAAGGATAGGGGATAAGATGTCAGATCGCCGCGGTCCCGCTGCTGGGGAGCCCTGGGATCCCCGCTGCGGCACCCCGCTCTCATTACAGCACAGAGCGCGTTCGCTCTACACGTAATGATGGGCAGTACAGGGGCCGGAGCATCGTTACGTCACGGCTCCGCCCCTCGTGATGTCACGGCCCGTCCCTTTCAATACAAGTCTATGGGAGGGGGCACGGCGGTCGTCACGCCCCCTCCCATAGACTTGCATTAAGGGGACGGGCCATGATGTCACAAGGGGTGGAGCCATGACCTCACGCTGCTCCGTCCCCCGTATCGCCCGTCATTACGCACAGAGTGAACTCGCTCTGTGCTGTAATGAGAGTGCGGTGCCGCAGCGGGGATCCCGGGGCTCCCCAGCAGCGGGACCGCAGCGATCTGACATCTTATCCCCTTTCCTTTGGATAAGGGATAAGATGTCTAGGGGCAGAGTACCCCTTTAAAGATGACATTTTCAAACATGCTTGTACATTCAAAATATATTTCATTTCACACAACGCATCAGTTTAGACTTATTTATTCTAATATTAAAACCCCTTTAAAAACACAAAGGCCACATCAGTGTCCCCCTATGTGGACTAAACCTAAAAACTCTTGTAATTTGTGTGGTGTCCCGGCACCGGATTGCATCCGTTGCCTTGTGGTGAGGTCCCCAAAGTCAGAGTCCCTAGGTGTAGGTGGGGTCCTCATCCTTAGCTAGCCCCTTGTCACCCCTTTTGTAATTAAAATTATTTAAATGTAATGTGTATATAATTGTATAGTAAGTATACTTACCTAGTTAGTGTCGCAGGACCTGCAGGTCACGTGATGTGTTCCAAAGACTCTATGGTTTCTGTGTATAGGACCTTTGGAGGAAGTCAGGTGTTCACCCATCAGGCTATGTAACGGTGAGTGACAGCTGACCATGGACCAATCAAAAAAAGCCCCGCCCCTGCCCATATAAGGGCGCGGCGGCCATGGCTCGCTCTCTTGTTCCTGGGCTGTTGACAGGGAAGGATCTGCGCTGCAGTCATCAGTGTGTTTGGGCCCGAGCCTTGCGGAGACGGCTGATCTTTACTAAACTGTGAGTGTAATCAATCCCTACTCACTCTGCAAGATCACCGGACCATATCTAACCCCTAAATCCGGACGGATCTTCTCAAATTACCCTAAATTCTGAGACTTATATAAAAAGTCAAGGTCCCCAACAACTGTGTGTCACTGAGGTGTATGGAGACTGTATTAACGAGACTGTTACTGTTCATTGGATGTACCGCAAGTCTTTAAGTAAAGTTTATCCAAGTTCAACTACCTTGTGGACCTTCAGTCATTATATGTATGCACCTATCGTTACTGGGAAGGGCTGCGATAGGCGGAGAATTTCCTCAGCATACTAGCCCTCAGCCTGGCGTCACGAGTGATAGGGTTAACCTTAACCCCTGATATACTTAAGCAACACCCTGACTACACTACCCCTACCCCAGAGGCCTACCACATTTGCATCACCCAAAGAACAAATTTCTATGATAGAGACAAATATGTTACGTACCTGACCATAGAGGTAAAATGCTGAAATATGGGTCCACATTTTAGTCTCCGCTATCTTTAAAATATTGCCTTAGCATAGTTTTTGCTACTAGAGATGTTCCTGATAATCCACCTGTTGAGCAGCAGTAGGTTGGAATGGCAGCAGTGGAATATCAGGCAGTTGAATACGGCAGACAAACACTTTAGTGACATATGGGCAAAGTTGCTGTGTAGCTTCATTATTAAACACAACATTAAAGTAACAATCCTATACTTACCAGATTTCTTCTCTATCCTTCGAAAATTGGAAAGCTGAACCTTGGAATACTATACACTAGAGGATAAAGAAATAGATAGAGATAGATAGATTGAAATAGATAGAGATAGATAGAGATAGATAGAACAACATTTTTTGTTGACTGACCACAGTTTTTCTTTTAACAAAACAATATAAGTGTACCTGCTAGTAAAAAGGATGGATAAATGAAAAATACTTTGGCTAAATCATCATCTACATTTGATTTCAGTTCTAGCTCTGCCAATAAAGTATGCATCCAAATGTTATAGCTGCTATGGGTAGCAGTTCAATTAGATAGTCATAAGTTGGATATAGAGCGACAGAAGGAGTCCATTTGCTGTCCTTTGTTGCTGTTGCATTCATATTTCTTCTTAGTTTTTGTTGGTCCTGCATGAACATGTTTGTTTTATTTGAGAATTCATTAATAAAGCATAAGTTGGACATGCGGGAGTTTGTCAGCATTTTAGTTTGTCAAATAAATAAAAAAAAAGTTTCCATATAAAGGGGGCAAGCTAAAAGATGTTTCTAAATTTCATAAAAGTTTCCATGAGGTTGTTCTTGTAAAGTCTGTGGGTAGAGATGTCGCGAATTGTTCGCTGGCGAACAGTTCCCGGCGAATTTAGCATGTTCGCGTTCGCATTGCCGGGCGAACATATGTGAAGTTCGGTCCGCCCACCTATACTTTAACATTGCGATAAACTTTGACCCTGTGAGTCATAGTCAGCAGACACATTACAGCCAATCAGCATCAGTCCCTCCCTTCCAGACCCTCCTACCTCTTGCACGGACGCCATTTTACCCTCATTCAGCATGCTGCAGGCTTAGGAAGTGAAAGGTCAGAGAAGCTGCTCCTGCCGTATAGGGAAAGTGATAGCTAGGTTGCTGCTAGGTGGTGTATTCAGGGTCCAATTTACTCCTAAAGCACCATGTAACACCTGCTTTAAGGACAGCACCCAAAAAAGCCCTTTTAAGAGCTCAAATATCAGTCCCTGTGTCTTGCAACAGCTGGAGGCACCCTGGTTGGGAGGGAACCGTTGGTTAAAAGGGGTACTCCAGTATAAAACTTGTTCCTTCAAGCAACTAACTACTACAGTATTCAAACGGCTGAAAGATATCAGTCTGTGTGTTTTGCAACTGCTGGAGGCACCCTGGTTGGGAACCACTGCTTAAAAGGGGAACTCCGCTGGCAAGCTTTTTTTCTTTAAAGCAACTAACTACTACAGTATTCAAAGGGCTGAAATATATCAGTCTGTGTGTTTTGCAACAGCTGGAGGCACCCTGGTTGGGGACCACTGCTTAAAAGGGGAACTCCGCTGGCAAGCTTTTTTGCTCATTGTCACACTAGTGCAAATCATATTTGGTGTGACAGTTGTGCAAATTAAAAAAAATTGCACAACTGTCACAAATTTTCCAGCCAGGTGTACATGCCTAATTTTTCTGGCCTCTGCTGCTGCACTTTTTCTGGTGCTGCAATTTTTCTGGCCGCTGCTACAGCTGCAGCTGCGACAATATCAAATTTTTCATACAGGTGTACATGCCTAATTTTTCTGGCCTCTGCTGCTGCACTTGTTATGGTGCTGCAATTTTTCTGGCCGCTGCTACAGCTGCGGCTGCAACAATACCCAATTTTTCATCCATGTGTACATGCCTAATTTTTCTGGTACTCTCTGCTGACATCTCTGTCCAATTTAGCAACCATGGATATTAGATGTATGCTAAGGGTAGCATGGTGGCTCAGAGGTTAGCACTGCTGCCTTACAGCGCTGGGGCCTTGCGTTCAAATCCCACTATGTGCTGCTTAATGTGGGGGAATCTTATGTGCTGCCTAAAGGGGAGCTCTAACTATGTGCTGCCTAACATGGGGTAATCTATGTGCTGACTAAAGGGGGATCTAACTATGTGCTGCCTAAAGGGGAGCTCTAACTATGTGCTGCCTAACATGGGGGAATCTATGTGCTGCCTAAAGGGGGGATCTAACTATGTGATGCCTAAAGGGGGCTAAAGTACGTTATTCCAAATCATTTAGGAATGTTAGGTGATTTATGTCCTTTATGGATTAAAACCAGACTCTGCATCAACTATGTAATTTTCCATGGGAGTTTTGCCATGGATCCCACTCCGGCACGCCACAGTCCAGGTGTTAGTCCCCTTGAAACAACTTTTAAATCACTATTGCGGCCAGAAAGAGTCCCTGTGGGTTTTAAAATTCACCTGCCCATTGGTTGGGGGTGTGTATTGTATATGTGTGTATATGATTTTTTATGTGTGCATGATAGATGTATGTGTATGTATGATGTGTGTATGTGTGTTAGATGTCTATGTATAATATGTATGTATGATGTGTGTATGTATGAGGTTTGTTACAGTGTGTCACCCTAGTAGTAAGGTGATTACATGAACAGGAGGTTGGTTACAGTGTGTCACCCTAGTAGTAAGGTGAATAAATGAGAAGGAGGTTTGTTACAGTGTGTCACCCCAGTAGTAAGGAGATGACATGAAGAGGAGGTTTGTTACAGTGTGTCACCCCAGTAGTAAGGTGATTACATGAGGAGGATGTTTGTTACAGTGTGTCACCCCAGTAGTAAGGTGGGAGTCAAGGGGCAGAAAAATTAGCTTTTGCCTATGGTGGCAAAAATGGGGGGGGGGCATCACTATTAAGGACATCCCTGTGTCCCTAAAGATCTTTTCGGGACACAAGGTTGCCAGCATTAACTCTCTGCGGCACTGCATTAACTTTAAAAACACTGGGGCGCACGCCAGAGATAGCGCACGCCGGGGCGTCACTGACATCCCATGCATGCGCCCATAGGAACAGAGGCGCAGAGCATCGAGTAGGAGGACGTCCGCTGGCCAGCATGGTAAGTCACCAGCGGCACGTCATCTTCAGGGCTCAGACCACTGCTCCTCTGTTCCCGGGACCTACTGCTATGGCCTATAAGCCAGGAGGAGCGGTGGTTGGAGCACTGAAGGAGGGAAATACATAGACATACAGCCTCCAGCCATACACTGTATATGGTTGTAGGCTGTATGTCTGTGGGGGAATATACTGCCAACCTAATGTGGGGGGATATACTGCCAACCTAATGTGGGGGAACTATACTGCCAACCTAATGTGTGGGAACTATACTGCCAACCTAATGTGGGGGAACTATACTGCCAACCTAATGTGGGGGAACTATACTGCCAACCTAATGTGGGGAGATATACTGCCAACCTAATGTGGGGGAACTATACTGCCAACCTAATGTGGGGGAACTATACTGCCATCCTAATGTGGGGGAACTATACTGCCAACCTAATGTGGGGGAACATACAGTCAACCTAATGTGGGGGAACTATACTGCCAACCTAATGTGGGGAGATATACTGCCATCCTAATGTGGGGGAACTATACTGCCAACCTAATGTGGGGAGACTATACTGCCAACCTAATGTGGGGGAACTATACTACCAGCCTAATGTTGGGGGACATACTGCCAACCTAATGAAAGGGAACTATACTGCCAACCTAATGTGGGGAACTATACTGCCAGCCTAACGTGGGGGAACTATACTGCCAACCTAATGTGGGGGAACTATACTGCCAACCTAATGTGGGGGAGATATACTGCCAACCTAATGTGGGGGAGATATACTGCCAACCTAATGTGGGGGAACTATACTGCCAACCTAATGTGGGGGAAATATACTGCCAACCTAATGTGGGGGAACTATATTGCCAACCTAATGTGTGGGAACTATACTGCCAACCTAATGTGGGGGAACTATACTGCCAACCTAATGTGGGGGAACTATACTGCCAACCTAATGTGGGGAGATATACTGCCAACCTAATGTGGGGGAACTATACTGCCAACCTAATGTGGGGGAACTATACTGCCAACCTAATGCGGGGGAACTATACTGCCATCCTAATGTGGGGGAACTATACTGCCAACTAATGTGGGGGAACATACTGTCAACCTAATGTGGGGGAACTATACTGCCAACCTAATGTGGGGGAACTATACTGCCAACCTAATGTGGGGAGATATACTGCCAACCTAATGTGGGGGAACTATACTGCCAACCTAATGTGGGGGATCTATACTGCCATCCTAATGTGGGGGAACTATACTGCCAACTAATGTGGGGGAACATACTGTCAACTTAATGTGTGGGAACTATACTGCCAACCTAATGTGGGGAGACTATACTGCCAGCCTAATGTTGGGGGACATACTGCCAACCTAATGTGGGGAGAACTATACTGCCAACCTAATGTGGGGGGAACTATACTGCCAACCTAATGTGGGGGGAACTATACTGCCAACCTAATGTGGGGGAACTATATTGCCAACCTAATGTGGGGGAACATACTGTCAACCTAATGTGGGGGAACTATACTGCCAACCTAATGTGGGGGATCTATACTGCCAACCTAATGTGGGGAGAACTATACTGCCAACCTAATGTGGGGGAACGTACTGTCAACCTAATGTGGGGGAACGTACTGTCAACCTAATGTGGGGGAACTATACTGCCAAACTAATGTGGGGGGGGACTAAGCTGCCAACTTAATATGGGGGAGGGGGGAACTCTGCTGCGTACTTAAAGGGGTAGTCCACATCCCCAGTGTTCGGAACATTTTTGGCAGGCCAGGGGCGGGCGAGGTGGGGGAAGGGGGGTGGCAACAGCTGGAGGCACAAAATGGGTCGGGTCACTGGCAGATCCACAGATGTTTTCGGCACGGAAATTCCATTTTCTGTGTCCCCACAGAATGCATGGCTGTCTATGAGATGCTGCATTCCAGTGCAGTCCTAGTGTCAGCATCGGGGCCGGATTAAGAGCATCATGGGCCTGGTGCTGAGGATTTTGATGGGCCTACAAGTGTCCGTGACCCAACAGCTGGGTTGCGGCCATTTGTGGGTTGCAGTGCAACTCCATTTACTTACATTATGTGCGACACGTACGACAAACATATGACATATGTAGGTAGCCAGGTAAGTAGCTTGCCAGTTGGATTGTTAGCTAACTAGGTAGATAGCCAGATAGCTAAGTAGAAGCAAGGTAGAGCAGCACATCCGAACAGCGTCAAGGTGATGTGGGTGCAAGTGGGCCCAATCGCATCCCTGGTCGCTGGCGGCAGTAATCGACACAAATAGAAAGCGTCCCACAGCATCCAATATAAGGTGAAAAGCAGTGTAGTTCATTTCCTCATATGTGGCAGCATTATTTTGACTGTCTGCACAGTCTTTATCAAGCATACAAAAGTGACCAGAGTCCTGGTATTTATGTGTGAACACACACAAAATCAATTACAGGGTAATTATAGCAAATCAAAGTGAAAAGGTTAAAAAATAAAATAAAAAAAAGCAATGATCCAGTGTAAAAAAATAAAATACACATACAGTGATCCCTCAGCTCACACTGGCCTCAACATACAATAGTTTCAACATACAATGGTCTTTTCTGGACCATTGTAAGTTGAAACCAGACTCAGCATACAATGTACAGACAGTCCAGATCTGTGAAACATGTCAATGGCCGGAAGAACCGACCAATCAGAATGGGCATTTACTGGTAAAACCCCTGTATTACTGAAGTGCACGCACTGACTGGCAGGCAGCGCCCCCTACAGTACAGGGAGGTATTACATGTTCTTTACTACTCTTTACCTGTACCAGGGTTAGCTGCTCCTTTGGACACCAGGTGAGGGCGGCTCCATGATACTTTTTTAGGACACTGTGTACTGTACAGGACCCTGAAGAAGCTCATGTCCTCTACATAGACCAGTGTTTCCCAACGAGGGTGCCTCCAGCTGTTGCAAAACTACAACTCCCAGCATGCCCGTACAGCCTTTGGCTGTCTGGGCATGCTGGGAGTTGTAGTTTTGCAACAGCTGGAGGCACCCTGGTTGGAAAACACTGAAATAGACAGTGATTTACAGCTCCCAGCAGATCTTTCTTATTTATTTGTAAGGATTTGCTTTATCTATATTAGTTATCTACTTATTTTTATTTAATCCTCACTTTTTCCTATTTTTGGATGACATTTTGGGGCTTCAGAACCAATTACCAGGTTTCCATAGAGTTCTGGTCTCAACATGCAATGGTCGTCCCGAAACCTATTAATATTGTAACTTGAGGGACCATTGTATGGATATATGTGTGCAATGAAATACAATGTGTTTAGTGTTATTACATTTACATATCACCAAACCGATCATAGTGAAAATATAATCATGATTAAATACATATCTACAGGAGAATTAAAAACAATGGCGGAGGAGGGGTTATGTCAAAAACACTCAGTAATCATGGCAACGTGACAGGTTGTATACAGACGCTCACTGCCTCGTGAACATAGAAAATGTGATGCGGCCTATACACAGACCAGTATCACTAATAACACCACAATACAAGGGACATATTAATCTACCACACCATGACCACTACCATGACCACTGACTAACACTGCTATATTGTTATTGAACAAAAACCAGTACAGTATACAAAAGATCAATAACCCCTACACAGGAGTAGATTTGAGCTGTACACAGGGGCTGCAGACCATATAGGTTATTATAGTTATATACTCACGGGGCGTCTACTCTGATCTGAGTCATTCACTTTTCTCTTTCTTCTCCATCTGTCCTGGGTCATCATGAAGATTTCTCCCGATCACAACTCGTCTTCACCGAATCTGCCAGACAAACATTTTAGGATTCTCACTACAGCAAAATCCTCAACTCTATACAAACCCCCTATATGTATTACACTGCCCCATATAGTAGTCCCTTCTGTGCCCTGTATAGTATTAGGCCCCAACATTGTCCTCATACATTATAATGCCCCCTCTCATTGCCCCTATATAATATAATGCCCTCACATTGCCCCCATATATAGTAATGCCCCCTCACATTGCCCCATATATAATAATGCCCCCTCACATTGCCCCCATATATAGTAATGCCCCCTCACATGACCCCCATATATAATAATGCCCCCTCATATAGTAATGCCCCTCACATTGCCCCCATATATAGTAATGCCCCTCACATTGCCCCCATATATAATAATGCCCTCTCACATGGCCCCCACATATAATAATGCCCCCCTCACATGTCCCCCACATATAATAATGCCCCCCTCACATGTCCCCCACATATAATAATGCCCCCCTCACATGTCCCCCACATATAATAATGCCCCCCTCACATGTCCCCCACATATAATAATGCCCCCTCACATGTCCCCCACATATAATAATGCCCCCCTCACATGTCCCCCACATATAATAATGCCCCCCTCACATGTCCCCCACATATAATAATGCCCCCCTCACATGTCCCCCACATATAATAATGCCCCCTCACATGTCCCCCACATGTGAGGGGGCATTATTATGTATGGGAGGCATGTGAGGGGGCATTACTTATTGGGGGCAAAGTTAGGGGGGCATTACTTATTATTACTTTGCCCCCATATAAGTAATGCCCCCTCACTTTGCGCCCATATAAGTATGCCCCCGTCACTTTGCCCCCATATAAGTAATGCCCCCTCACATAATAATGCCCCCAGGAAGCGCCGGCTCCTTCCTGTTACGTCAGCTGCCGCAAAGAGCGCACGCTCAACGCTGTGTGCATATTAAAGGCGCACTCAGTGTTAAAAGCCTCGGACGCTCGCTGCGGATGCTGGCGTCCCAGATCCTTCACCTGCTGGCCCAGTCGCAAGGGGAACGATGGGGCCCGCAGGTGAAGCGTCCGGTTATGCACATGCAGGGACCGTGCCAGCACCGGTCCCAGGATGTTGCAGTCCTCGGTCTGTGCGGCCGTTTATGCAGGCCGCCGGGCCTATTTTAACGCAGGGGCCTGGAGCTGCTGCTCCATCCGCCCCTACGTTAATCCGGCCCTGGTCAGCATATTATGTCAGTGTCCTGCAGTTGCACATCTGCACGGAGATTCTCCATGTGGACATTCTGTCTGTGAACTTAGCCTTATAGTATATGTGGGCGCTATTACTGATAGGCAGCATTGAGAAAATCACTGTTTATCTGTGTGCGGTGACTATTACTGTATAAAGTTACAAGGTTACAATATAAGGTTAGGGCTACATGGCAAAAATGGGTCGCACAGTCAAAGATCGCCATGTTGTTCTCCTTGAATTGTGCTGAATCTCAGCTAATGTAAGTAAATGTGGTCACACAGAGAAATCCAGCACAAATCAGTTCTTGCTCTTTGGGGGGTTTATTAAACCCATAAAACAGCATCATAAAATGTATGGCTTTCTGTGACCCTGTGGTTTCCTGTGACCATACATTTTATGATGCTCTTTTGCGCTGGATTTCTTGCCCTTAAAAGATGCTGTTGCTCCACAGGTGTCCGTGCACTTTGTTCTTGCAAAGGGGGGGAGCTGAGCTGATCTGCACTAAATGGTGTGACCCCCAAATTACCACAGCCACAAATTCATCCTGGATGGAATTATTAAGTTTCACATGTTGTAGTCACAGCCATTTGTGGTTTTCAGCTCAATCTCATTTACTCACATTAGCTGAGCAGCACAATTCAGGGGGCGCAACCAGTGGCGGATCAAGGGGGGGGGGCAACGGGGCAATTGCCCCCCCCCCCCCCCCGATATTGCTGCCCCCCGCCCCCTCGAATGGTGGCACTATATTGTACAGTAGGAGGGGAGGGGGATTTAAAAACTTAGGGGGGGGGGGGGAGAGAGAGGGGAATTTTTAATGTGAGGGGCTGCAGGGCAAAGCACTGGGGGCACTATATGTGAAGACATATAATGCCCCCTGTGCTGTGCCCACACATATACATTATATGTGTGTGTGGGGGGGGGGGGCACAGCACAGGGGGTATTATATGTGTGGGGCACAGCACAGGGGGCAGTATATGTGAGGGGCACAGGGGGTATTATATGTGTGGGGCACAGCACAGGGGGTATTATATGTGTGGGGCACAGCACAGGGGGCATTATATGTATGGGGCACAGCACAGGGGGCATTATATGATATAATTCCCCCTGTGCTGTGCCCCACACATAATGCCCCCTGTGCTGTGCCTCACACATATAATGCCCCCATCATGCGCCCCCTCATATATAATGCCCCCATCCTGTGCCCCTCATATATAATGCGCCATCATGCGCCCCTCACATATAATGCCCCCTGTACTGTGCCCCTCACATATAATGCTCCTGTCATGTGCCCCAAACATATAATGCCCCCTGTGCTGTGCCCCTCACATATAATGCCCCCTGAGGGGACAGGACAGGGGGCATTATATGTGAGGGGCACAGCACGGGTATGTGAGGGGAACAGCACAGGGGACATTATATGTGAGGGGCACAGCACGGGGGGCATTATATGTGAGGGGCACTGCACAGGGGGCATTTTATGTGAGGGGCAAAGCACAGGGGGCATTATATGTGAGGGACGCATGATGGGGGCATTATACGTGAGGGGTAAAGAACGGGGGAATTATATGTGAAGGGCACAGCACAGGGGGCAATATATGTTAGCGGCACAGGACAGAGGGCATTATTATGTGGGGGGAACAGGACGGGTCATAATTATTATATGTAGGGGCACAAGATGGGGCATTATTGCTATATGAGGAGGCACAGAGTGTTCTGCATTTCAGAAGTATATTGTAGATTATGAGGAATTTCTGGGGTGGTACGTTTTTTTATGGGCAACAATACATTTGGGTATTTTATTCAGAGGGTGCACTGCACAGCAAGTTATATTCACAGAGTGCGGTGTGTGGTAGTGTTAAATTTAGAGGGCACAGTGTGTGGTAGTATATTCAGAGAGTGCAGTGTTTGGTAGTATTAAATTTAGAGGG
Organism: Hyla sarda; assembly: GCF_029499605.1. Taxonomy (NCBI): domain Eukaryota; kingdom Metazoa; phylum Chordata; class Amphibia; order Anura; family Hylidae; genus Hyla; species Hyla sarda. The sequence goes on along the minus strand of NC_079193.1, from coordinate 237,092,743 downwards.
CACAGTGTGGTAGTATTATATTCAGAGAGCACAGTGTGTGGTAGTATTATATTCAGAGAGTGCAGTGTGTGGTAGTATTATATTCAGAGAGTGCAGTGTGTGGTAGTATTATATTTAGAGAGTGCAGTGTATGATAGTATTATATTCAGAGGGTACGGTGTGTGGTAGTATTATATTTAGAGAGTGCAGGGTGTGGTAGTATTATATTCAGAGAGTGCAGTGTGTGGTAGTATTATATTCAGAGTGCAGTGTTTGGTAGTATTAAATTTAGAGGGCACAGTGTGGTAGTATTATATTCAGAGGGCACAGTGTGTGGTAGTATTATATTCAGAGAGTGCAGTGTGTGGTAGTATTATATTTAGAGAGTGCAGTGTGTGGTAGTATTATATTCAGAGAGTGCAGTGTGTGGTAGTATTATATTCAGAGATTGCAGTGTGTGGTAGTATTATATTCAGATTGCAGTGTTTGGTAGTATTAAATTTAGAGGGCACAGTGTGTGGTAGTATTATATTCAGAGGGTGCAGTGTATGATAGTATTATATTCAGAGGGTACAGTGTGTTGTTTATTCAGGGGATACAGTGTGTCAGAATTATATTCAGAGGGTGTGTGGCGGTATTGTATTAGAAGAATACAGTGTTTGGCAGTATTATAATAATTATTGTTTTCATATAGAGGATCAGAATCCGCTGACATAGAAACCATCTGGGCGTCACATTCTGCAGAGAGAAGATTTAGCTGGAACAATTCCTGGCGGTATGTACATCTGAATTAGATAAGGAAAGACTATAGAGAAGACGTCACCTGTAGTCACTGATATCATTCTGTATCCTCCTGTGTGTGTCCCATCAGAGCTGGAGTCACTTGTAAGTTCTGCAGTAATGATGGGTGAAACAACAACTCCCAGCATCCCCTTATCACTGCTTAGGTCATACTGGGAGCTGTAGTTTTAAATGGTAAAAACTTCTTTAGCACTTTCCCATTCTGTGGCAATTGGCATATTTGATTATTATTCTGACATATGAGCATGGCCAAAAAGTCTTAAACAAGGTTAGGACTGTATGATACATTTAATAATATTGTAAGTTCCGTGAGCAACATCTTGTTTTCTGTCCGCCAACACAAAATACTCTAATAGTGCCCCTCCCGAGACTCGACTCTGGATCCGCCCCTGGGCGCAACATAGTGATCTTTGATCACGCAATCTGGGGGCCCCATTTTTCATTTTTTGCCCAGGTCTAAAACCGGTCCTGCTGAGAATCACAGGATCTCTATGAAAGATGTAGATGTGTGACCATGTCTGTTTTTCTCCATTGGTGTCTTATTTCTATGTTTATTCATCCTTAGAGCTTCTGAAGGCGTTTTAGGGTGCATTCACACCATGATTTTGCAATACAGTTCCCTTTTCAGGTTTTTGATGAAGAACAGATTCCTCAAAACTGTACTAAACTGTAGACCCCAGGCCTATACAAATTGTCAGGAAGCTGAAAAGGGCCCTATTCTTTCTGGCAGTCTCCCGCTGTGCAGTGTCCATTGCTGTTGTGGCACGGTGTCTGTGGGGAGGCATGGCCCAGGGTCTGATCAGGCGGCACTGGGGCTGATCTGCTAGTGGTTTGTTCCCTTTGTGGGCATTGGTGTTGCAGTGGTGGTGGTCACCACTTAGTGCATCACCATTTTATGCTAGGGATGTTAGGGACCCGCTACTTACAGGTGGCCGTGACGTGGCTAGCGGGCTTGCACTTCATGATCATTAAGAACACTAATGACCTGTTATTTTAATACATTTTGCTGAGAAGCCGTAGATCATTGTGCATTTTTTCTCTATTTGTATTCTAATTAAATGTGTGCTAACCTTAACAATAATAATAATTCTATATTTTATATAGCACACACAGATTACACAGCGCTGTACACTCCATTTGGTCCCCGTTCCCATTTTTAGCTCACAACCTAAACCTATCAGCATGTTTCAAACCTTCAGATAAGACATCATTCATTGCTTCCTTTTACTAGCTCACACTAATTTATTGCTGTACACTATATCATAGCACATATGTTACACAACCATTATTTTTGCAGATTACAATGGCACATTTCAATTATGTTTAAGATGGACACAACTATACGGAATACCAAACAGTTTTTCATCATGAATCCCACATCAAATTTTTATTTATAAGCATACATTCTAAACCAATGTTTGAAGTTTATCAAAAATATTATTTTTCGGGTTCCAGCAATATATGTTGTACAGTGACCTCCCGACCTACGATGGCCCCGACATACGATAATTTCAACATGCGATGGCCTCTCAGAGGCCATTGCATGTTGAAGGCAGCATCAACATACGATGCTTTTGTATGCCGGGGCCATCGCATAAACGGCTATCCGGCAGCGCAGACTGCTTCAGCTGCCACCGGATAGCCGTTTACTGTGCCCCGTGTGCTCCGGTGATCGTCTCCTACCTGTCATCGGGGCTCCGGAGCGTCCTCTTCACGATCCCCTCCATCGCCGGCACTCTCCACGGAGCGGCGTGCGTGCCTAGTGACGTGATGACGGCGACAGAGAGCGGAGAGCAACGATCCCGGGGAAGCAGAGACGTCCGGAGCATCAGGGACACCATGGGGACGCGGCGACAGCGATGGAGGGCGACATCCAGGGCAGCGGTGACGGGTCCGGGGCGGCGGGGACAGGTGAGTACAGCTTCCTATACTTTACATTGCACGGATCCCACAACATACAATGGTTTCAACAAACGATGGTTCATTTGGAACGGATTACCATCGTATGTTGAGGGACCACTGTAAATTAATAAAGCTGTACACATCCTTGCGAAATACAGAAATTTAGGCCCAGATTTATGAAATTGTGTGAGAGAAAAAATAGAGTGATTTTCCCACAACAACCAATCACAGCTCAGCTAACCAGCTGAGGTAAAGTAAAAGCTGAGCTGTGTTTGGTTCATGTGGGAAAATCTCTCTATTTTTTTATCTCGCTCTATAGTGTGGAGTATACATAGCAAAAGCAAAGAAGATACAAAGATTGGAAAACCAGTTGTGGTTGCAGAATTTGGATAGAATGAAGATTTTGACTTGGAAAGCGTCTCAATAAGCTTACCTTGTCAGACTTTCATCATTCTCAATTGAACTACCAGAGCATAAAACCACCAGAAGTGAATTCTGCACTGTGTCTAATGACCAGTGATACAATCACTAGTAAAACAGTCACTGGGTTATAAAAAAAATCCCACAAAAAGCACCCAAGTGTCACCAATTTTAGGAAACCATTTTACAGCCATGGAATCCTTGAAACTTGATTTTAGTACCTAGAAGTCATCTTGTGGCTATAGAGTAAGGCTAGGTTCCCACTTATGAAGCTCTGGAAGAAAAAATACAGTCCCTAGCTTCCCAGAGCAGCCAGCGCCAACTAAATAACCTCCGCTAAAATTCCGTAATGTGCACTGTGCAGCAGAATCCCATTGTCAGTGGAATTTTAAAATGGAATTCTGCTCTGGAATTCCGTAGTATGAACCTAGCCTAACTGTAAAATCATGGATGACAATGGATAGAACAAGACTAATTCTAGGTCCACAAATGTCTTTGATACACAGCATTTCTGTACACAGGGACATAGCTATAAGGGGTGCAGAGGTAGTAGTCGAATCGGGGCCATTGGGCCTTAGGGGGCCCCAAAGCACATCTGCCCCATAAAAGGCCAGTGTTATAATCGACACATAGGGCCCTGTTGCAGATTTTGCATCGGGGCTCAGAAGCTACAAGTTCCGCCTCTGTACAGATATTTTCATATAGGAATAGATATTTAAATCAGAAACCCTTTTCTGGCCAAAGTCACATGTATGATCCCTCTGTTACCGTACAGCCTTTCAGACTGTGTCACTGATCACTGTGATAAGGGAGTCTGTCAGTGTTGTATGCTCCCCATGGCTCAAGTAGCACAAACTTAGTGTCAGGTTTCAATATTTAAAATCAAATGGATAAATAACATAAATAAACTTTCAGCTATAAAGACATCTCTGGTAGGGCCGTGCCTCTTTCTAAATAGTTTCATCTTACATTATTTCCTCCTCTTCTCTGCCTCAGAGAGTATGAGAGGACACTGTGCAAAAAGGATAAGTTATGCTTCTGCAGAGCCCTTGCTGTGTTAATGTATTCAAAATAGGGCTTCCTTTGGATATGATTTAAGGAGAAGGATAAATAGTAGACTACTATAAGTCACTCAGTACAATAAAATATTAATGGTGTGGACTCCTCTAAAGGCAGACATTGCAAAATACTTTTCAGACACTATTCATGTCAGGTAGTATATATATTTTTTGAAATCTTTGCATTAACCCCTTAAGGACCCAGCCATTTTTCACCTTAGGACCCGGAAATTTTTTGCACATCTGACCACTGTCACTGTAAACATTAATAACTCTGGAATGCTTTTAGTTATCATTCTGATTCCGAGATTGTTTTTTCGTGACATATTCTACTTTAACTTAGTGGTAAAATTTTTTGGTAACTTGCATCCTTTCTTGGTGAAAAATCCCCAAATTAGTTGAAAAATTTGAAAATTTTGCATTTTTCTAACTTTGAAGCTCTCTGCTTGTAAGGAAAATGGATATTCCAAATATTATTTTTTTTATTCACATATACAATATGTCTACTTTATATTTGCATCATAAAATTGACGAGTTTTTACTTTTGGAAGACACCAGAGGGCTTCAAAGTTCAGCAGCAATTTTCCAATTTTTCACAAAATTTCCAAAATCACAATTTTTCAGGGACCAGTTCAGGTTTGAAGTGAATTTGAAGGGTCTTCATCTTAGAAATACCCCACAAATGACCCCATTATAAAAACTGCACCCCCGAAAGTATTCAAAATGACATTCAGTCAGCATTTTAACCCTTTAGGTGTTTCACAGGAATAGGAGCAAAGTGAAGGAGAAAATTCACAATCTTCATTTTTTACACTCCCATGTTCTTGTAGACCCAATTTTTGAATTTTTACAAGGGGTAAAAGGAGAAAATGTATACTTATATTTGTAGCTCAATTTCTCTCGAGTAAGCACATACCTCATATGTCTATGTAAAGTGTTCGGCGGGCGCAGTAGAGGGCTCAGAAGGGAAGGAGCAACAAGGGGATTTTGGAGCGTACGTTTTTCTGAAATGGTTTTTGGGGGGCATGTTGCATTTAGGAAGCCCCTATGGTGCCAGAACAGGAAAAAAAGCCCACATGGCATACCATTTTGGAAACAAGACCCCTTGAGGAACGTAACAAGGAATAAAGTGAGCCTTAATACCCCACAGGTGTTTCACGACTTTTGCATATGTAAAAAAAAAAATAAATGTCAATAAAATGTTTCCCCCCAAATTTCACATTTTTGCAAGGGTTAATAGCAGAAAATACCCCCCAAAATTTGTAACCCCATCTCTTCTGAGTATGGAGGTACCCCATAAGTTGACCTGAAGCGCACTACGGGCGAACTACAATGCTCAGAAGAGGAGGAGTCATATTTGGCTTTTTGAGAGCAAATTTAGCTTGGGGGCATGTCGCATTTAGGAAGCCCCTATGGTGCCAGGACAGCAAAAAATACCCACATGCCATATCATTTTGGAAACTAGACCCCTTGAGGAACATAACAAGGAATAAAGTGAGCCTTAATACCCCACAGGGGTTTAACGACTTTTGCATACGTAAAAAAAAATAAAAATATTTCACTAAAATGTGTTTCCTCCCCCAAATTTCACATTTTTGCCAGGGTTAATAGCAGAAAATACCCCCCCCCCCAAAATTTGTAACCCCATCTCTTCTGAGTATGGAGGTACCCCATAAGTTGACCTGAAGCGCACTACGGGCGAACTACAATGCTCAGAAGAAAAGGAGTCATATTTGGCTTTTTCAGAGCAAATTTTGCTCGGGGGGGGCATGTCGCATTTAGGAAGCCCCTATGGTGCCAGAACAGCAAAATAACCCCCAAATGGCATACCATTTTGGAAACTAGACCCCTTGAGGAACGTAAAAAGGGGTACAGTGAGCATTTACCCCCCACTGGTGTCTGTCAGATCTTTGGAACAGTGGGCTGTACAAAATTTTTAATTTGTGCAGCCCACTGTTCCAAAGATCTGTCAGACACCAGTGGGGTGTAAATTCTCACTGCACCCCTCATTACATTCCGTGAGGGGTGTAGTTTCCGAAATGGGGTCACATGTGTTTTTTTTTTTTTCGTTTGTCAAAACCGCTGTAACAATCAGCCACCCCTGTGCAAATCACCTCAAATGTACATGGTGCACTCTCCCTTCTGGACCTTGTTGTGCGCACCCAGAGCACTTTGCGCCCACATATGGGGTATCTCCGTAGTCGGGAGAAATTGCATTACAAATTTTGGGGGGCTTTTTTCCCTTTTACCTCTTGTCAAAATGAAAAGTATAGGGCAACACCAGCATGTTAGTGTAAAAAATTAATTTTTTTACACTAACATGCTGGTGTAGACCCCAACTTCACCTTTTCATAAGGGGTGAAAGGAGAAAAAGCCCCCCAAAATTTGTTAGGCAATTTCTCCCGAGTATGGCGATACCCCATATGTGGCCATAAACTGTTGCCTTGAAATACGACAGGGCTCCAAAGTGAGAGCATCATGCGCATTTGAGGCCTGAATTAGGGATTTGCATAGGGGTGGACATAGGGGTATTCTACGCCAGTGATTCCCAAACAGGGTGCCTCCAGCTGTTGCAAAACTCCCAGCATGCTTGGACAGTCGATGGCTGTCCGGCAATTACTGAGAGTTGTTGTTTTGCAACAGCTGGAGGCTCCATTTTGAAAACAGTGGCGTACCAGACGTTTTTCATTTTTATTGGGGAGGGGAGGGGGGCTGTGTAGGGGTATGTGTATATGTAGTGTTTTTCACTTTTTATTTTATTTTGTGTTAGTGTAGTGTAGTGTTTTTAGGGTACAGTCACACGGGCAGGGGGGGTTACAGCGATTTCCCTCTGCGAGTTTGAGCTGCCGCGCAAAATTAGCTGCATCGCAAACTTGCAGCCTGATACTCACTGTAAGCCCCCTGCCCATGTGAATGTACCCTGTACATTCACAGGGGGGTGGGGGACCTCCAGCTGTTGCAAAACTACAACTCCCAGCATGCACAGTCTATCAGTGCATGCTGGTAGTTATAGTTTTGCAACAGCTGGAGGCACATGGGTTGGGAAACACTGAGTTAGGAAACAGACAATGTTTCCCAACCAGTGTGCCTCCTGTTGTTGCAAAACCACAACTCCCAAACATTCTCAGGCATGCTGGGAGAAGTAGTTCGGCAACATCTTTAGAGCCAGATGTTGCCGAACTACAACTCCCAGCATGCTTGGAGTTGTAGTTTGCAACATCTGAAGGACTACAGTTTGCAGACCACTAATACAGTGGTTCACAATCTGTGCCCTTCCAGATGTTGCAAAACTACAACACCCAGTATGCCAAAACTGTCCAGGCATGCTGAAGGGCCAGATGTTACAGAACTATGTAAGGGCATGCTGAGGATGTGTAGTTTTGCAACATCTGGAAGGGCACAGTGGTCCCAAACTGTGGACCTCCAGATGTTGCAAAACTACAACTCCCAGCATGCCCAGATGCCAAGGGCTGTCTGGGCATGCTGGGAGTTGTAGTATATAGGGTCCCAATACAGCAATGCATGTCGCTTTACGGCGACATGCATTGCTGTAAAGGGCCCGACCGCGACTGAAGATCTACTCACCTGTCGCCGCCTCCGCCATCTTCCTTGCCGGGATCCAGGTCTTCAGGGACGAGTTAAGTACCGGGGCCGGTCCCCAGCACTCCCCCGTCCCCCGCCGCGTCCTCCGGTCTTCCTCCCATCCTCTCCGGACTTCCAGGGGCCGGGCAGGACGGGAGGAAGTAACCGCCCCCCCCCCCCCCTGCGATTGGTCGGTTAACTAACCGAAGAATCGCAGGGGATCGGAGGAGGTGGCAGGCTTGCCACCTCGCTCCTATGCTTTAGCATGGTCCTGGCTGTCTGTGACAGCCGAGATCATGCGAAATTACCGGGCGGTCGGGTCCCAGAGACCCGATCAGCCCGGTATCGCCGCAGATCGCAAGGGCGATTTCCCTTGCGATTTGCGGCGATCGCCGACATGGGGGGCCTACATGGCCCCCCTCGGCGTTTGCCCTGGATCCCTGCTGAAGGATTTCAGCAGGGATCCGCTTCCGATCTCTGCCGGGTGAGCGGCGGAGACCAGGAAAAGACCATGACGTATGGTGTGATGACGTATGCATACGTCATGGGTCCTTAAGAGGTTAAAGTTTAGATTATCCATACTCCATGTTGCTTTTTTCAGATGTTCTTCTGCTAGAACTGTTCTGTGAAGAGTGCAGGGGAGAGTCCTGTTGTAGATTTAAAAAAATTAGTTTAAAGGGGTACTCCAATGGATAAGGGATAATGTGTCTGATCACGGGGGTCCTGCCGCTGGGGACCCCCGTAATCTCCACATGTTACCCCAGTCATCTGGTGCACGGAGCGAACGCAGTTCCGTGCCGGATTACTGACTATCACTATGGAAGGAAGCAAGACGGCTGTGTACTTGCTGTCACTCCCCCACCCATAGACATGAATGGAAGGGACGTGGCGTGGCGTCATGATCAGTGGCCGGGCCCCACGCGATCAGATATGTTAAGGCTCCTTAGTGGTTACACTTGCCAGGTCTAAAGGAAACTGTAAAAGAGTTCCCAGTATGAAACTACAAACAAAACAAATAAACTGAAAATAACATCCAATTATTGTCCCCAGGTTACCTGATCCTATATACTTATTTTTCTTGTTTACCTGAAAAAGAATTGATTATCCTAATATATACAAGATTACATTTCCTGTTGCTGCAGCCTGCTTTCCAGCTTTGTTGTGCAGACTAGGAAAAGGGTCAGCATCAGTAAATATAATGACCATCAGAGATGAGGGAACTTTTGAAAAATTTGATTTGGACGATATGCCAAATTTTTCGCATCTATATTACAAACGGCTATTTCTGGCCTACAAAGAGCCTCATTAGGTGTATAGAACAGTTTGCTGTGTTCTAACATGTGTATGGAGTGTGCTGGGGTAGTGAAATAATACTGTATTTCAGAATGACATGCAGATTACAGGCATCGCTTTTAGAATCACTGCCGCAGAGCAGCACAATGACAGAGCCTGGAGGTGGCATCAGTATGAGGAGACCATATAGTGGCTGAATGACACAGCGTGGAGGTGTTGGCAGCATGAGGAGACCATATAGTGGCTGAATGACAGAGCCTGGAGGTGTTGGCAGCATGGGGAGACCATATAGTGGCTTAATGACACAGCGTGGAGGTGTTGGCAGCATGAGGAGACCATATAGTGGCTGAATGACAGAGCCTGGAGGTGTTGGCAGCATGGGGAGACCATATAGTGGCTTAATGACACAGCGTGGAGGTGTTGGCAGCATGAGGAGACCATATAGTGGCTGAATGACTGCCTGGAGTTTGTGACAGCATGGGGAGACCATATAGTGTCTGAATGGCAGCAGCATGAGTAGACACTAGAGCTTCACAATTCCTAAGATTAAAAGATGAATTTTGAAATTTAACTCCTTGGGGAAGGAGGGCGTATGCATACGCCCTTGCGTCCCGTCACTTAAGGACGAAGGGCGTATCCATACGATCTCCGCATTTCCGATCACCGCCGCTCGCCGGGCGGTGATCGGACTGGGATGACTGCTGCTATCTATCAGCAGGCATCCCGTGGCAATGCCTAGGGGGTCCGGAGACCCCCCATGTCAGCAATCGCGGCAAATCGTTGGTCAATTAAGACCAGCGATTTGCCCGCGATCCGGGCTAATCGGGTCACTAGTGACCCGATCTCCTGGAAAATAAGCATCGCAGTGTTGCCACCCCCTCCTATGCCCTGCCATTGGTCGGTCAGGCTGACCACCAATGGCAGGAGGGGAACGGGGGGGTTAGAGTTCATTTCCCCCCGCTCTGCCCACCGATCGAAGTCGGGGCAGAGCAGGGGGGGGGGAACACGGGCGGCGAGGGGGGAGCATGGTCCGGCTTACTTGGACCGGTGGAGGCATCCTGGACCAGCGGCATCGACAGCAGTTGGAGCGGCCAGAAAGTGCGGCGGAGAAGGCTGCATTGAAGATTGCGGTAAGTGATCTTCTCTGTGGCCTTCTAAAAGCTGCAAAACTACAACTCCCAGCATGCCCACACAGCCAAGGCTGCCTGGGCATGCTGGGAGGTGTAGTTTTGCAACATCTGAAGTGGCACAGTTTGGAGACCACTATATGGTGGTCTCCAAACCAGGGCCGGCGTTAGGGCGGGGAAAACCAGGCAATTGCCTAGGGCCCCCATCCCCCAGGGGGCCCCCTGCCGGCTCCTCAGTAAGGGGGGGGGGGGCAACTGTTTTAAAGTGGCTGCAGCGTTGGCTGCTTGTTAATGATTAGCAGCCCAGCCGCGGCCACTTTAAAACAGTGACCAGCTCCAGTCCCCGTGCCCGCTGGGGCCCCCGTCACATTTGTGACATCCCTGTGTCCCGAAAAAAATTTCAGGACACAGGATGCCCCGTTTACCTCATAGTGGCCCCGCGTTAACTTTAAAAATGCAGGGGCCGCTGGGAGGAAGCGCACGCAGGGACGTCACTGACATATGCGCCCATAACAACAGTACAGCAGAGCGGACCAGTGAGGAGGACGCGTGGGTAAGGTAAGTGACCAGCGGTCATCTTCAGTGTTCCGACCACCGCTCTAGCAGTAGATCGTCACCCCGGAGCGGTGGACGGAACGCTGAAGTGGGGCAGTAAACGGGCATACAGCCTCCAGCCATACACTGTATATGGCTGAAGGCTGTATATCTGTGGGGGAACATACTGCACCTAATGTGGGGGAATACTGTATACTGCACTTAATGTGGGGAACTACTTAACTCCACCTAATGTGGGGGACTACTGTATACTGCACCTAATGTGGGGAACTACTTTATACTGCACCTAATGTGGGGGACTACTGTATACTGCACCTAATGTGGGGGACTACTGTATACTGCACCTAATGTGGGGAAAAACTTTATACTGCACCTAATGTTGGGAGCTACTTTGTACTGCACCTAATGTGGGGAACTACTTTATACTGCACCTAATGTGGGGGACTACTGTATGTTTATTGCACCTAATGTGGGGGACTACTGTATGTATACTGCACCTAATGTGGGGGAACTACTGTATACTGCACCTAATGTGGAGGGGACTACTGTATACTGCACCTAATGTGGGGGGACTACTGTATACTGCACCTAATGTGGGGGAACTACTGTATACTGCACCTAATGTGGGGGGACTACTGTATACTGCACCTAATGTGGGGGGACTACTGTATACTGCACCTAATGTGGGGGGAATACTGTATACTGCACCTAATGTGGGGGGACTACTGTATACTGCAGCTAATGTGGGGGGACTACTGTATACTGCAGCTAATGTGGGGGGACTACTGTATACTGCAGCTAATGTGGGGGGACTACTGTATACTGCACCTAATGTGGGGGGACTACTGTATACTGCACCTAATGGGGGGGACTACTGTATGCTGCACCTAATGGGGGGGACTACTGTATACTGCACCTAATGGGGGGAACTACTGTATACTGCACCTAATGGGGGGAACTACTGTATACTGCACCTAATGGGGGGGGACTACTGTATACTGCCCCTAATGGGGGGGAACTATACTGCCCCTAATGGGGGGGAACTATACTGCCCCTAATGTGGGGCAACTATACTGCCCATAATGTGGAGAACTATACTGCCCCTAATGTGGAGAACTATACTGCATCTAATGTGGGGGACTACTGTATACTGCACCTAATGTGGGGGACTACTGTATACTGCACTTAATGTGGGGAACTATACTGCACCTAATGTGGGGGGCTACTGTATACTGCACCTAATGTGGGGGACTACTGTATACTGCACCTAATGTGGGGAACTATACTGCACCTAATGTGGGGAACTGTACTGCACCTAATGTTGGGAGCTATACTGCACCTAATGTGGGGGAACTATACTGCTCCTAATGTGGGGGAACTATACTGCCAACCTAATGTGGGGAACTATACTGCACCTAATGTGGGGGAACTATACTGCCAACCTAATGTGTGGAACTATACTGCACCTAATGTGGGGAACTGTACTGCACCTAATGTTGGGAGCTATACTGCACCTAATGTGGGGGAACTATACTGCTCCTAATGTGGGAGAAACTATACTGCCAACCTAATGTGGGGAACCATACTGCACCTAATGTGGGGAACTGTACTGCATCTAATGTGGGGGAACTATATTGCACCTAATGTGGGGGAACTATACTCTTTACCTAATGTGGGGGGTACTATATTGCCAACCTAATGTGGGGGAGCTATACTCTAGCTAATGTGGGGGGTACTATACTGTCTACCTAATTTTGCAACATCTGGAGGGCCACAGTTTGGTGACCACTACTTAGCGGTCTCCAAACAGTTTTTCCCAAGTTGTTGCATAACTACAACTCCAAGCATGCCCAGACTGTCCAGGCATGCTGGGAGTTGTAGTTCTGCAACATTTGAAGGGCCAGATATTGCAGAACTACACGCCCAGCATCCCTGACTGTCTGGCCATTCTGGGAATTGTAGTTTTGCAACAGCTGTAGGCACACTGATTGGGAAACACTGAGCTAGAGTCTGTTTCCTAACTCAGTGTTTCCAACCCATGTGCCTCCAGCTGTTGCAAAACTATAACTCCCAGAATGCACTGACAGACCGTACATGCTGGGAGTTGTAGTTTTGCAACAGCTGGAGGCACATGGGTTGGAATCACTGAGCTAGAGTCTGTTTCCTAACTCAGTGGTTCCCCACCAGTGTGGTGTCTACAGCTGTTGTAAAACTATAACTCCCAGCATGTACGGTCTGTCAGTGCATTCTGGCAGTTGTCATTTTGCCACAGCTGAAGGTTTGGGGTGCCCCCCCCCCCCCATGTGACTGTAATGGGTACATTCACACGGGTGGGTTTACAGTAGGTCTCCTTCTACAAGTTTGTGCTGCGGCAAATTTTCCGCCACAGTTCAAACTCCCTGCGGAAAACTTACTGTGAACCCCCGCCTGTGTGAATGTACCCTAAAAACACTACACTAACAAAAAATAAAAAGTAAAACACTACATATACACCCCCTTACACGTCCCCCCCCCCCCCCCCCCAATAAAAAACGTCTCATACAGCAGTGTTTCCTAAACAGAGCCTCCAGCTGCTGCAAAACCACAACTCCCAGTATTGCCGGACAGCCATAGACTGTCCTGGCAGGCTGGGAGTCTTGCAACAGCTGGAGGCCCCCTGTTTAGGAAACACTGCTGTAGGGTTTTACTGTAGGTAACCGGGTCCGCCCCTATTGCAAATTCCTTATTCAGGCCTCAAATACGCATGGCGCTCTCTCACTTCAGAGCCCTGTCGTATTTCAAGGCAACAGTTAAGGGCCACATATGGGGTATTTCCGTACTCGGGGGAAATTGCACTACAAATTTTGGGGGACATTTTCTCCCATTACCCTTTGTAAAAATGGTAAATTTTGGGAAAAATACTGCACTTTAGTGAAAAAAAATGTTTTTCATTTACACATCCGACTTTAACAAAAACTCGTCAAACACCTGTGGGGTGTTAAGGCTAACTGGACCCCTTGTTGCGTGCCTTGAGGGGTGTAGTTTCCAAAATATTATGCCATGTGTTTTTTGCTATTCTGGCACCATAGGGGCTTCCTAAATGTGACATGCCCCCCAAAAACCATTTCAGAAAAATACACTCTCCAAAATCCCATTGTTGCTCCTTCCCATTTGAGCCCTCTACTGCGCCCGCTGAACACTTTACATACACATATGAGGTATTTCCTTACTCGAGAGAAATTGGGTTACAAATTTTGGGGGGCTTTTTCTCCTTTTACCCCTTGTAAAAATTCAAAAACTGGGTCTACAAGAACATGCCAGTGTAAAAAATGAAGATTTTGAATTTTCTCCTTTATTTTGCTCCTATTCCTGTGAAACACCTAAAGGGTTAACAAACTTTCTGAATGTCATTTTGAATACTTTGAGGGTGCAGTTTTTATAATGGGGTCATTTATGGGGTATTTCTAATATCAAGGCCATTCAAATCTACTTCAAAACTGAACTGGTCCCTTAAAAATTCAGATTTTTAAAATTTTGTGAAAATTGGAATATTTCTGCTGAACTTTGAAGCCCTCTGATGTCTTCCAAAAGTAAAAACATGTCAACTTTATGATGCAAACATAAAGTAGACTTATTGTTTTTGTGAATCAATATATCATTTATTTGAAATGTCTGTTTTCCTTACAAGCAGAGAGCTTCAAAGTTAGAAAAATGCAAATTTTTCAATTTTTTCATGAAATTTTTCAATTTTTCACCAAGAAATGATGCAAGCATCGACAAAAATTTACCACTAACAAGTAGACTATGTCACGAAAAAACAATCTCGGAATCAGAATGAAAAGAAAAAGCATCCAATTACATTGACTTGATCTAAGGTGATACAAGGTGCTCAACTCCAAGTGCAGTTGTGCACCTACGTTGGAGTGGAGGACCTGCACCTATGGATCACAAAGTGGTTTCACAACTGTGGTTAATGTAACCAGTGACATTAGCTAACCCTCAAAACTGATGTAAAATTGAGACATTAGCCAGTATATCCTTTTATGAAGGACACACTTGAGCCCGCACACCACGCCAAGGTTTCTCAAATGGTGCGGTACCTATCAACTAACCTACCTGGCCAGATAAATAAAACCAGGAACCAAATTACGACAGCCATAGGTCCGACTTGCAGATTGCTCCTCAGTTACCTCCAGTGTGGACTAGGCACACATACAATGGGAGGGAGGAGACAAGCTACAAGCCCCACCCAGGTTGGTTCATTTATAGCAGGCCTCACAGGTGAAACCCTAATGCTACCCAGCAAGTGAAAAGGGTGCATTAGTATGAGCCTTAAAGGGGTATTCCAGGCAAAACCTTTATATATATATATATATATATATATATATATAAAAAGCAAAATCATCGGTAGTTGCAGTATCTTGTAATACCTTTTTTATTGGACTAACAAGATTTTGTAGAGACAAGCTTTCGGGATTCCTCCCTTTATCAAGTCATAAGCATTTCTGAGCTCACAAGGAGAAAACCTGTGTTTTCTCCTTGTGAGCTCAGAAATGCTTATGACTTGATAAAGGGAGGAATCCCGAAAGCTTGTCTCTACAAAATCTTGTTAGTCCAATAAAAAAGGTATTACAAGATACTGCAACTACCGATGATTTTGCTTTTTGCATCACTGGACTAATACGGCTACTCCTAACTAATCTATATATATATATATATATATCAACTGGCACTGGAAAGTTAAACAGATTTTTTAATTACTTCTATTAAAAAATCTTAATCATTCCAATAGTTATTAGCTTCTGAAGTGTTCTGTCTAACTGCTCAATGATGATGTCCCATCCCGGGAGCTGTGCATGATGGGAGAATATCCCCATAGGAACTGCACAGCTCCCGGGACATGAGTCATCAGAGAGCAGTTAGACAGAAAACAACAACTCAACTTCAGAAGCTAATAACTATTGGAAGGATTAAGATTTTTTAATAGAAGTAATTTACAAATCTGTTTAACTTTCCGGAGCCAGTTGATATATATATATATATAAAAAAAAGTTTTGGCCTGGAATACCCCTTTAAGCAAAGACATGTCGGCATCCCAGACTTATTAATGCTTAAAGTGACAGTGGTCAGAAGTGCAAAAAATGCTCCAGTCCCTAGGGTCATAATGGACTCCGTCCCCAAGGAGTTAAATTGAAAATTTATGGTAGCTAGTGCTACCATAAAAAAATTTCAGGCCCGTGCCCAGCAGCATCAGTAAACCATATATTGGCTGAATGACACAGCCTGGAGTTGCCTGAATCATGAGGAGACCATATAGTGGCTGAATGGCACAGCCTACAGGTGGCTGAAGCATGAGGAGACTATATAGAAAGGCAGAGCCTGGAGGTGACTTAAGCATGAGGAGACCATATAATGTCTGAATGGCACAGCCTGGAGTTGGCAGAAGCATGCCACTCGAGATCGGATCTCTACAATGGGGAACACCGAGGGTCTGAGCCTTTATATCTATTACATCCTATCTCTCTCCTGATGACCTAAGATGGAAGAAACACGTTGAGAGGCTATGTGACATCATGAACATCAGATAGTATAAGTATACACTTTCAAGTCTATATACCCTGTAATGCTTTGTGGATCTGGATGTAGCGAGCACATTGTGGGGCATTTAGCATAGAGTGCCCCTGGGATAGAGTATCGGTGATAGTGTTAGCTACCTACCCTGTTTTCATTTTTGCTATCCATGTATACATATATGTGTCCTGCTTGCTTATTGTATGGCATACTAACCTTGTTTTCCTGCATGTAACTATGCGTGCTCATATATGTGGGCTGCACTAACTTGATTACAGCTTGACTAGTTCATGGTGTGTGGTTCTGACAAATATGCTACGCTTTATGTTGCCTATGTGACATTGCTAAAATATATTATTATTTGGCATATGGATGGCGAGATGTGCATATCTTCGCTATCTTGAGAGCTGAGATATCTCTAAATATGTTGTGGTGTACATGGAGGGTGATATATGCATATTTTCTATAGTCTAAAACTCTATCACTGTCTACACGGTATGCATCAGAACGGTATACACCCTTCTTTTCATCCAGATCTTATTCTTGTTCATGTTCCATAGTCGGACATGGTATTGTGTATATCATCTATAGGTACCATCTCGTACTATGGATATTTAATCTATAGAGACACTATACAGCCTGCAGAACATACTCCTTGGAGTAAAGACAATATTATCAGTAGTATCTATCCCTAATATAGGGAGTCAAGATAATTCCTGGCAGTCTGTATTGCCTCAAGTATTACACCTAGCCGTAGGGATTGGCCCGGCTAGTGAGGTAGCATTTATTCTAGCAAGGAAGTTAGTGTATGACAGGGTAATCATAGTGTTTGGCAGTAAGGATCCAGAGCGGGACCGTCCTTTTTTAGAACGACAATTCTGCCTAGGCTTAGGGCCTAGAACAGTATTAGATGTAGGGAGTGACACGCTCCCGGCCCTGGCCTACCAGTAACACACACACAGCGATGTGCGTCCTATCTCTATGCAGTGCAATGAATGATATAAAAAGCATTAAAAAACATAAACAAAAAATATAAACAAATTAACAACACAATTATTATGGCAAACCCTTTGACATGGCCATTTTTGTACAACTCATTTTATGGAACAATTGTCGAGTTTCCGCTAACCTTCTGTGACTATATGTATGCCTTATTCTTATAATGAACTTTTTTTTATATATCTTTATACTTTAATTGCCAAGTTTGTTATCTGTGAAAAAACATTGATGCATTAGTAAAGGAAAATGTGGCCATCAGTCATGCTGAACTTCAGGTGTTTTGCTATGGTTACACAGTGTACTAAAGCTTCTATTTCAATTCAGAGGCAGAACAAAATGCCTTCATTAAGATTTATGTTTTAACTGAAAAACATTTGGCAAGATATTATTGTCAAAGCTAAAGATTACATTTTTAGAAGTTGGAAAATATACAATTTTATCACTGTGAAGCAGAAAATTAAGTGCTTTGTTTTTAGTCAAGTGTCTGAATTCCAATGGAGTATAATTTTCCTTGTCCCTATCTCCCTAAGTCTGAAACTTTGAAGACTATGATATATATTATATATTTAGAAAGATAACATTAATCTCCTGAAATCATGATAAGAATTTTTAAATCTTGTAAAAGTGTGTAAGTTCTGTTTTGTCAAAATGATAACATAGATAACTCACAGATCTATCTTTAATGAAATTGTAGCAATAAATCTAAAGAATAACAACTTTATTAACAGAAAGAATGCCAACAGAGTTATTTCAGTACATTGTCTAGATTAAAGGCACACATATAATCTGTATTCTATGTTTTTCTGTGTTGATGTGTATTGCCACCTGCTTTTGATGTCTGACCAGTTTTTGCATGTTGTGTGCCTTGGTCAGGATAGTGTTATTGTTTGCAGCCAATAGGCTCCCGGGTGGGGTTATTTAGACCCTAGCTCTTCTGGAATTTCTGGCTGCTAATATGCACTATTCATGCACTACTGTATGTTTGACATAGCACCTTAGTCTGTGTTTATGTATAGCCATGGATCTAATCCTGTATCCATGTATCTAGATTTTAGCCTTGTTATGTTTGTACTTTGTTTAGGGTTTTTGTGTTATGCCTTGTATATGTTTAGTGTACCTTGGTTAGACCTGTGTTCAGGTTGTATTCTGTTATTTGTCCAGTTTGGTTCTTGTTAGTGATTCCTGGTTCTTGGAGTCTGTTTAGACTTATCCGATTCTTAATCTAGTGTTCAGTATTTAGTATGCCTATTTAAAATCTTGACCCGTATTCCTCCATGTTATGGAGTTTGGATTTTCAAGTTTTTCTCGTATCATCTGTCTAGTGTGAATTGTGTTCTAGTAATCCTGACCTGTATGGTGTCTGACCATTAATTAACCCATTCATCCCCTGCATATCCTGGTCCTTTTTAGCCGTGCTATATATTTATCCTGTTTTTCAGTCCTGTTGATATTATCAGACCTGCCGCTTGTCTTGTCTTTGGTTCCTGAACTGATTGTCAGTATGCTATTTCTTGCTTGAAATTTCTGATTGTTGGTTTTTATGTTAAGCCCTTGTGTTCTTAACGTGTCCCCTGACTTTGTACCGTTTCAATTCATTATTTTGACTCTAACGCCCCAGCACATTAGCGCAGTGTATGGACTGTCTTTGTGATTGTAGATCCGTCGCATAGGGCTGATATGCAATAGGAAGGGACAGGGGCTTTAGGGAAGGTTGGGGTGCACTTCTTCCTTGCCCTACGTGACATGATCATGACACTCATTCTTGACAGAAAACTCCAGTTTCCTTATAAATGTTTCCTTTGCAGCAGCCCAAATATGTTTTAGTCAATATTTAAATGTAGAATACATTACACGTAGGGGACTTTAAGTCTTGGCAATCAGATCCGAGGAAGAAAACCCCCAGTAAGCTGTTCTGTATCGTGAATTTATGCTATTTACGTCATAGAATGATATTGAAGGGGGCTGTAGTGCTGCAAGTTCTCCAATAATAAGGCTTATTTACATCAACAAAATGTGTATCAGTTACTTTAATGCGTACCTGTTATATGTTACTCAGTACCTCATCCTGATCATCTACATGTAATTTTTATGTCTGCATCACCCATATTTCACTTAAAAATAGCATATTTCAGCTGCTCAATGTCTTTTCCATCTTGTCAAAGGGAGGGGGCATGTTCTTCTCTTGTCTGCACTATGATAATTCCTCCCCCATCCCTCACTCTGCCTACAGCTTTTGTAAAATTATAACTCCCAGCATGCCCAGACATCCTTTGACTGTCCAGGCTTGCATGGAGTTGATGCTTTGCAACAGCTGGAGGCACATGTTTAGTAAAACTCTGTGTTACAGGAGTGTTGCATCAGGCTGTATTCCTCCATCAGACTCGTCAATCAGCCGTCTTGTGTCTATGACCCTTGGATACACCAATGCTGCTGTGGGACTCATCAGTGTCCCAAGAGGTATCCCTTAGTGGTGGGATTTTCAAAGGCAGTTTTCTTTAACAAAATGTTTTTTTTTTTTTTTTTTTTCTAAATAAGTATATTAGAAAATCTACTGTTTTGCTAAGATGCACCACATATAAAAAGTTTTTATATCTTACAGTGCCCGCTATTTTATCCTTAAAGAGTACCTCACGATCTTGTTAGATTTAATAATCTGATAGTAGAAAAGGAGTCTCACCTATCTCAAAAACACATTGAACTGAGCAATTAACTGCCTTAACACCTATACCCTAGGTGTAAAAAATACTAAAATAGACAAATAGAAAGTGATGGTGCTCGAAGTTAAATGGATACTGGGTCTCAATAATTGTAACTAAATGTATTTAAAAAATTGTATTTATAAAAAAAATCACAATAAACATAGCTGTTAAAAATATGTATACATATGTATAGCTGTCTGTAAAAATGACAGGGCCCTTGTGGCTTACTTCAATATATGATGACGTATAAGCAAGTAATAAAATTAAATAAACATTAAAGCATAAAAAATTGTAAAATAAAATATACTGAGGACTGCCGCTGAATTAAAATACAATTCCTATAACACTATATAGTATTGATGCAATAATTTTTAATTAGAGCAAAACATTTTCAAATGTCCATTAATCCGGAAAAAAAATTCAAATGTCCATTAATTCCGGAAACAAAATAGTTTTTTTTAGCAGTAATGCAATAATGTAACTGCAGAAATGTTACTGTCACTGTTCAACAATGTTTTTAGATGTCTTGCAACAATGTAACTGCAGAAGTGTTTCAGCGGTGCTATGCAACTTTGTCCTTCAGGGAGAAAACTGTAACTGGGTTTTATTTGGGAGTGGATACCAAAATGGTGGTGCTATGCACCTCTCACCTCTCCCTCCGATTGCAAGCGGGAGCCAGGAGTGTAGATCGCGGCAGTGATTGCGGCAGTGAGTTCCTCAAGTCGGCGGCGCAACTCCGTTAGTCCGAGCTGTATGGAGCAGGCTCTGCCTTGGTGCAGGTACAGCAGCAAATACTTACAGCTCCTGGAGTTGTCAGCACAACTCCGATATGGCGGAGCTGTAGTGCTGTCTCCTTAACTCCTTAACGAGGAAGGACGTATATTTACGTCCTCTGCCAACTCCCGCTATATGCGACGGGGTCATATCGGGACGGTCCCGGCGGCCATCAATGGCTGGGACCCGCGGCTAATACAGGGCATCACCAATCACGGTGATGCCCTGTATTAACCCTTCAGAAGTGGCGATCAAAGCTGACAGCCGCGTCTGAAGCGAAAGTGAAAGTATCCGGGCTGCTCAGTCGGGCTGTTGGGACTGCCGCGGTGAAATCGTGGCATCCCGAACAGCTTACAGGACACCGGGAGGGACCTTACCTGCCTCCTCGGTGTCCGATTGGCGAATGACTGCTCTGTGCCTGAGATCCAGGCAGGAGCAGTCAAGCGCCGATAACACTGATCCCAAGCGTGTTAATACACACCAGTGATCTGTGTAAAAGATCAGTGTGTTCAGTGTTATAGTCCCCTGTGGGACAAAAAGTAAAAAAGTAAAAAAAAGTGTTAATAAAGATAATTTAACCCCTTCCTAATAAAAGTTTGAATCACCCCCCTTTTCCCATTAAAAAAATAAAACCGTGTAAATAAAAATAGAAATAAACATATGGGGTATCACCGCGTGCGTAAATGTCCGAACTATAAAAATATATCGTTAATTAACCGCACGGTCAATAGCGTACAGGTAAAAAAATTCCAGTTTCTTTTTAAACCATAAAAAGTGATCAAAAAGTCAGATCAAAACAAATAGTACAGACAAAAACTTCAGATCACAACGCAAAAAATGAGCTCTCAAACCGCCCTGTACGTGGAAAAATAAAAAAGTTATAGGGGTCAGAAAAGGACATTTTTAAACGTATAAATTTTCCTGCATGTAGTTATGATTTTTTCCAGAAGTGTGACAAAATCAAACCTATATAAGTAGGGTACCATTTTAACCGTATGGACCTACAGAATAATAGGTGTCATTTTTACCAAAATATATACTGCGTAGAAACGGAAGCCCCCAAAACTTACAAAATGGTGTCTTTTCTTCGATATTGTCGCACAATGATTTTTTTTCTCCTTTCGCCGTGGATTTTTCGGTAAAATGACTGTCACTGCAAAGTAGAATTGGTGGCGCAAAACATAAGCCATCATATGGATTTTTAGGTGGAAAATTGAAAGGATTATGATTTTTAAAAGGTAAGGAGGAAAAAAACGAAAATGCAAAAACTGAAAAACCCTGCGTCCTTAAAGGGTTAAAGATCCGTGTAGGTCGAATTCACGGTGATGGATCTCTGCTCTGTGGCAGATAAGGATAGCTTTGGCGTCCTCGTGTAGCAATTGAGCACAAGAAGCTCGCAGATAGACAGAGTATTATCTGTCAAGAAGATTAAAATCAGAGCAAGGGGCAATCGCTCAACAGCAGCAGACCTCACTAGATAGTGATAAAGTATAGAAAGGCTGGACGCATTTCAGGATCACCATAGATCCTTTCCTCAGAAGCAAGAGTAAGATATGATAAAAGCTAGTCATTTTCAGAGTATATTTTGGCACATCTTTACCAAATTAACAAATTAAGCATGTCATGTGGGTTCATAGTAAAACTCGGGTGTGGCTTGAATGGTTACTTGGATGTCAGACACATCAAGGGGCTCTCCTAAAAATACGGAATACTTTGTGATAACTATTAGTTTGATCACGCTTGCAATTTAATGTGTGAATAAAGTATATAAATCAACATTTATCAAAACTCAAATAAAAACATCAAATCAAAACTGTCTGATCTGTCAGACCGTAATGTGAGTGTATATCTATCTACAGCAAACTGGCTGATTGTATGTGGATGTAAGAATGTGGTAGGGGAAGTGAAATATATCTTGTGAATAGAATACATGTAGTACATGTGTAAGTGAGAATAGTGTATTTGTGAAGGTAAATGAAATATGTGCATACAAATAAAAAGCTGAATAATAATAATAAACATGATAAAAATAAAATAATAAAAATAGTATAACAAAAATAGAAAAATAAATATGAAAATACAAATAAAAAATAAATTATAAAGAATACAAATACAAATAAAAAAAAAGAAATAAAAATAAAAACATAGCGACATTTGTGGATATAAATATTTTCATCGAAGAAATAGGAGGTAAGGGACCGTGGAAAGGCTCCATCAGAGTGCTAGTAAAACAGCCTGCCTCTGAAGGACCATCAAATTGGGACCGTTCAGTGGTCTAGGAAGCCGAACAGTTCCAAATCCGAATTCAGACCTCTCAGCATAAGTCAACAAAAGAGGAGGGGACCAGTGAATGGAGGATAAATTTCTACATATTATTTACAATTAGTCCCTAGGGTGACCACAAGTATCCTTTTTTTCCATTCACTTCATTAGTAAAATGTAACATTTATTGACAAAACGAGTTTAACCCCTTAACGACCAAAGACGTATATTTACGTCCTTGGCTGGCTCCCGCGATTTAACGCGGGGTCATGCGGTAACCCTGTGTCATATAGGGTCGGTCCCGGCATGTAACTCATAATAGTGTGTGGCGCTATTAACCCTTTAGATGCAGCCTTCAAAGTTGAACGCCGCATCTAAAATGAAAGTAAAAGCTTCCCGGCTGCTCAGTGGGGATGATCGGGACCACCGCAGTGAAAATGTGTCCGTTCAGAAATTGATTGCTCCAAGCCTGAGATGCAGACTTGAGCAATCGACCGCCGATAACACTGATCAATGCAAAGCTATGGCTTTGCAGTGATCAGTGTATAAGATCAGTGTGTGCAGTGTTATAGCCCCCTATGGGAGCTATAACACTGCAAAAAAAAGTGTAAAAAAAAGTTAATGAATGTGATTTAACTATTTCCCTAATAAAAGTCCAAAGCCCTTTTTCCATAAAAAAAACCCCATGTAAATAAAAATAAATATAAACATATGTGGTATCGCCGCATGTGTAAATGTCCAAATTATACAAATTAAATAAACTGCACGGTTAATGGTGTTCGCGCAAAAAAATTTTGAAGTACAAAAAAACATATTTTTGGTCACTTTTTATATTAAAAAAATGAATAAAAAGCTATCAAAAAGTCCAATCCATACAAAAATGGTACCGCTAAAAACTTCAGATCACGGCGCAAAAAAATTAGCCCTCATACTGCACCATATGCGGTAAAATAAAAAAGATATAGGGGACAAAAAATGACAATTTTAAATGTATACATTTTCCTGCATCTAGTTATGATTTTTTCCAGAAGTACGACACAATCAAACCTATTTATCCTAACCTACAGAATAAAGATAAGGTGTCATTTTTACCGAAAAATGTACTGCGTAGAAACGAATGCCCCCAAAAGTTACAAAATTGTGTTTTTTTTTTCAATTACATCGCACATGATTTTTTTTTCCATTTCGCCGTAGATTTTTGGGTAAAATGACTCATGTCAGTGCAAAAAATAAGCCATCATATGGATTTTTAGGTGCAAACTTGAAAGGGTTATGATTTTTAAAAGGTGAGGATGAAAAAACGAAAGTGCAAAAACGGAAAAACCCGTGGGCCTTAAGGGGTTAAAATATATCTAACACACAGTTTTCATTGTGCTTATGTTACTAAGAAATAGCAGCTTTGCTGCATATGTGCTGAATATTTTGAAGTGGTATAGCTGCAGTCTATACCTAACTTCTTGCTGAGAACTCTCTAAAATCTAAAAAGCATAACCTGTCCGATGTTTCGCCACAGCAGCGGCTATGTCAAGGACTAAAGGGCAATGGCGTGCAAACAAGCTTGACAGGGGTTCTTATAACCTCCGATCAGTGAGGTCACAATCCGTCTTACAACCAATCCCTATCAAGTCCCCATGGATTGGTCGAGAAAAGATTGGCAGGGATGTTATCCAATGGTTTTCATATTGCTGACCAATCCCCTTTGTACCAAGATGCTTTGCTGTATTGCATCATTTTGATGGACAGTTTGTTCCTTCTATTGAAACAGAGAGCGTAACAAACGCACTCTGATTGGTTCCCATTTCCTTGACATAGGTGATGTTTACCATATTACATTATCTATCATTATGCAAAAACGTCAGGGTCCTATATATGAACAATTCTGGGACTGATAGATTGATCTTTATTGGTATTGATTTATATTTCATGAATTTGTTGTTTCTTATTGAGACTCACACATGCGCATTCTCAATCAGCTTGATATGTTGACATTTAAGGCTGGGTTCACATCACATTTTTGCCATACTGTTTTCAATCCGTTTTTCTAAAGAAATCTTTATGGCAAAAAAACGGATGGAACAGTATGGAAAAAAGTAAACTGTATGCTTTTTTAAACAGTATACTGTTTTTAAAAGTGCATACAGTTCCGTCAGTTTTTATAGAAAAAAACCCATACGTTTTTGAAAATGTTGTCCATTTTTAATGGGAGGAGTCTTGGGTGGGGACTTTAGGATTCAAATGCGCATGTGCAAAGTAAAAACGTATATGTTTTTCCCGTATGGAACCGTATACATGTGCGTTTCCCATTGACGTCCATATTTTTAAAAAAAACGTATGCGGTTGCAGTATGGTTTTTAAACCTGAGTCAAAACCGTGGTTGACCACGATTTTGTCTCCGGTTTAAAAACCGTACTGCAACCGCATATGTTTTTTTTTTTTTACATGGAAGTAGAAACATGACCTTGGGGACTGATGGAAATTGTGAGATCAAAAAAATTTAAATAGGATTTGTGAATTTCTGAAGTGAAGTGCATTCCAATTGTATTTGTGTTAAGTATCTGAACAAGTGTTAAAGTGCTACTTAGTGCTGTCCCAAAAAATCAAAATGTCATCTATATAACACCCCTAAAAAGAATATGCAACGTGAACTCAATAAGTGATTCAGAAAAAACTATAGTATCTTCCCACCACCCAAGAAAAAGGTTTGCATAATTTGGTGCACAGGCGTGCCCATAGCGGTGCCTTTTAATTGAAAATAATTCAACAATAATCAAACAAGAAAAAATTGTGAGTAAGTAAGAATTTTAATAATGTGAGAAGAAAGTGATTGTGACATCCCTAATGCGCTGCATTTAAAAAAAAATGGTGTACTGCTCTGATTCCTGTTCGGAACCCAAAAATCCCTATGTTCCCATATATTATTATAATCAGTGTTCCCACAAGCTTTATTAGAAATTTACTAAATTATAACAAAAAGGAAAAATTTGCACACTCTTTAAAATTCCACTCAGCTCGGGCCAGTTACATAGCTTTTATGATTGTGGGGAGTTATACTCCTCTCTTACTGATAATTTTTAGGAAAGCATGCCTGCAGTTACATGTTATTCCATTTGCTGGCCTCCGCTGGTGCGATTAAAAGAATCCCTACTCTGCCCCCCTCAACATGATTCGCTACAAAGTAGCTTTATCAAGAGGTAGCGGGCAAATGAACTTGAGTAAGCTAAAATCCTTCTGGGAAAACGTCTTGTGGACAGATGAGACCAAGATAGAGATTTTTGGTAAAGCACAACATTCTACTGTTTAGCAAAAATGGAATGAGGCCAACAAAGAAAAGAACACAGTACCTACAGTGAAATATGGTGGAGGTTCACTGATATTTTGGTGCTGTTTTGCTGCCTCTGGTACTGGGTGCCTTGAATGTGTGCAAGGCATCATGAAATCTGAGGATTACCAACGGATTTTGGGTTGCACTGTACAGTCCAGTGTTAGAAAGCTGGGTTTGCGTCCAAGATCTTGGGTCTTCCAGCAGGATAATGACCCCCAAACATACTTCAAAAAGCACCCAGAAATGGATGACAACAAAGCGCTGGAGAGTTCTGAAGGGCCAGCAATGAGTCCAGATCCAAATCTCATTGAACACCTATGGAGAGATCTTAAAATTGCAGTTGGGAAAAGGCACCCTTGCAATAAGAGAGACCTGGAGCAGTTTGCAAAGAAAGAGTGGTCCAACATTCCTGCAGAGAGGTGTAAGAAGCTTATTGATGGTTATAGGTAGCCACTGATGTCAGTAATTTTTTTCCCAAAAGGTGTGCAATCAAACATTTAGCTAAGGGTGCCAATAATTTTGTCCAGCCCATTTCTGGAGTTTTGTGTGACATTATGCCCAATTTACTTTTTTCCTCCCTTTTTTGGTTTAGTTTGAAAACACACAAAGGGATGAAACATGTGTATAGCAAAATGTTTTACTGAAATCCTTTTCTTTGAGAAATACTTCATTTTCTTTAAAAATTTTAGGGGTGCCAACATTTACGGCCATGACTGTATGTAGAGGTATCTTTTAGAAGTCTCAAGACCATATCTTTACATTCATGTTTGTCCATCAGCACAATGTTGCCGCCTTTGTCTGATGGCTTTCACACGATTTCTTTATTGTTTTGGATGTCTTTAAGAGCTTTCCATTAATCTTTTATAAGATTAGTAGGGTGTGATGATGAACGTGTTTTTAATTTAGATAGATCAGTGGTCTTCAAAATATTCAGCACATATACAGCAAAGCTGCTATTTCTTAGTAACATAAGCACAATGAGAACTGTGTGTTAGATATATTTAAACTCGTTTGGCAATAAAAGTTACATTTTACTAATAAAGTGAATGGGAAAAAAGGATACCTGTGGTCACCCTAGGGACCAATTGTAAATAATATGTAGAAATGTATCCTCCATTCTCTGGTCCCCTCCTCTTTTGTTGATCAATTAAGTGGGTTAATACCCCATAAATTGTGGAAATTTAACACTAAAAATTCTAATGGCTATTACACCTAATATTGATACTTTCAAAGCTGAGGCAACACATGTGTTCTCTCTGCAAACTCTTCTGTTAAATCACACAGATTCAGCATTTCGCAACCTGGAAAAAACATCTAAACAATACCATCATTCTTGGTGGGAAATATCCAGTTTAGAAACTTACCTACAACAGAAGATAATATACAGAGTGATAAAAGAGATTTTGATTTTGTCTTGTGTTTACCCCGAAAAATCAAGAGCAATATTCATGACGGTATACTGATATTTCAGATTCTGAATATTCAGGTACAGAGGAAAGAGATAGTAATTTCAATAGAGTCCCACCACAGAAACAGCATACTAAAACTAATAGGTAATATACTCAAATAAGGGTACCTCGCCCCAATCCAAACGCCCCTTATATAAATAATTCATAGCAAAATCAAAATAGAACATGTCAAACAAATACCTTGCACCTGTCTGGGCCTATATCATCATATATGTGCTCACAGCCAATATCCACAGTTTTGCAAGTTACTCCAATGATCTCCCAACCAGTTATTACAACAGCGGCACCAATAACGTCAATGAATATTCCTCCGAGTACATTCCCTGTACTGACAGCCAATCATGCAAATATATCTCACCTTTCATCAGCACAAACTTTTTTTACATCCAGGGGTTAAGTTGAATGACAGGGACAAATGGGCATATCACCCTTCATTGAGACAGTAGAACTAGATAAAATGCAAGTCTGCAACCTGTCTTCATTTCCTCTTACTACTGACACACATATTCAGGTCTTACGGAAAGGTCATTCTTATACCCCTACACCTAAATATTTTCGAGTGGACAAAGGATATCAGCCTTTTCGCTTGTAAGTTAGCTCTTCATAAATTTCACAAAAATCTGGAACAAAATCCTAGCTTTTTAGCTAGAAGGGACCAACAGACCTTGTCAGACCTGCAAGAATTATATTAGGAAAATTTAACTGGTGTACAGAATTTAAGTTCACCTTTCTCGAGTCTTAAACCTAAGTCGACCTTTACTCCATCTATAACCCAATATTCAATGATAGATGCATCTGTTAAAATGGTGACCACTGATCTATCTAAATTAAAAACACGTTCATCATCACACCCTACTAATCTTACAAAAGATAAATGGAAAGCTCTTAAAGACATTCAAAACAATAAAGAAATCGTGTGCAAGCCATCAGACAAAGGCGGTAACATTATGCTGATGGACAAACATGACTATAATGATATGGTATTGAGACTTCTAAAAGATGCCTCTACGTATAAAAAAAAAACTTGTATCAAATCCTCAAATGGAGTTTCTTAATAAATTTTACAAACCGTTGCGAGATGCTGTCAGTGAGAATCTGATTACGGAAGAAGAGTTTAGGTTTTTATATAACCCTACACCGAGGATTGCAACCTTCTATGCATTACCGAAAGTGCACAAGCAAACAAACCCCATTCCAGGTCGTCCAATAGTCTCTGGCTGTGAAAATTTAACATAAAACGCCAGTTCATACGTTGGTCAATATCATCGTTCGTTTCTACATTACCATCATTCATTAACCCGTTAAGGACTGAGCGATTTCACGTTTTTGCATTTTCGTTTTTTCCTCCTTGCCTTTAAAATATCATAACCCTTTCAATTTTGCACCTAAAAATCTGTATAATGGGTTATTTTTTGCACCACCAATTCTACTTTACAGTGACATTAGTCATTTTACCAAAAAATCCACAGCGAAACAGAAAAAAAATTCATTGTGCGACAAACTTGAAGAAAAAATGCCATTTTGTAAATTTTGGAAGCTTCCATTTCTACGCAGTACATTTTTCGGTAAAAATGATACCTTATCTTTATTCTGTAGGTCCATATGGTTAAAATGATACCCTACTTGTATAGGTTTGATTTTGTATTACTTCAGAAAAAAATCATAAATACATGCAGGAAAATGTATACGTTTTTTATATATTTTTATATATTTTATATATTTTATATATTTTTCTGTGTTCAGGGCGCTATGAGGGCTCATTTTTTGCACCGTGATCTGAAGTTTTTAGCGGTACCATTTTTATTCTGATCAGACTTTTTCATCACTTTTTATTCACTTTTTTGTGGTATAAAAAGTGATCAAAAATGCGCTATTTTGGACTTTGGAATTTTTTTGTGCGTACGCCATTGAACGTGTGGCTTCTTCTCTCCGGGTAGCTGATCGGGGCATCACGATTTTATCACGATGACCCCGATCAGCCCGACTGAGCAGCCAGGAAACATTTACTTTCACTTTCGATGCGGCGCTCAGCATTGAGCGCCACATCGGAAGGGTTAATAGCGCATGGCCGAACGATCGCGGCCGTGCCCTATTAGCCGCGGATCCCGGCTGTGAATAGGCGCCGGGACCATCCCGCTATAACGCGGGGTCCCGCCGGGACCTCGCGTTATAGAAAGGGACCGGACTTAGGATGTACTCATACGTCCTAACTCCTTAAGGAGTTAAAGATACAAAAGACGCAGTTCGTCAATTACAAGAGATCAATTTTCCATCTGACACTTTTATTGTCAGTCTTGAATCATTATAAACAAACATACAACACGAGTTAGGAATCAGAGCAGTACACCATTTTTTGAAGATTAAGGGCACTCAGTATACACGTCACAATCACTTTCTTCTCACATTATTAGAATTATTACTTACTCACAATTTTTTCTTGTTCGATCACCGCTATTATTTTCAATTAAAAGGCACCGCTATGGGCATTCCCTGTGCACCAAATTACACAAACCTTTTTCTTGGGTGGTGGGAAGATACTATAGTTTTTTCTGAATCACTTGTTGATGTTATATAGATGATATTTAGATTTTTTGGGACAGCACTTTAGCACTTTTGATTGGACACTTAACACGAATACAATGGGAATGCACTTCACTTCAGAAATTCACAAATCCTATTTATATTTTCTTGATCTCACAATTTCCATCAGTCACCAAGGTCATGTTTTTACTGACATATATCACAAACCAACTTCAACAAACAGTTTTTTGAATTGGCAAAGTCATCCTCCAACCCCCCTAAAAAGGGGAATACCAGTTGGTCAATATCTGAGAGCAAAAAGAAATTGCAGCAACGAAATAGATTTTCAGAGAGAGTGCGACCTATTATATAGACATTTCACAGCCCGAGGATACCCAAAAAAAAGTTTTACATCAGGCTTAAGCATGGGCAAGAGCAACATCATGTCACGAATTACTTACCAACAAACCATTTCATGCAGAAAAACGAATCATAAGATGTATTGGTACATTTGATCAAAATAATTCCCAAATTCTCTCAATTCTCCAACAGTATTGGCCTCTGCTGACATCAGATGCAGATCTAGCAGAGGTCATCACCACATATCCCTCAATCACTTATCGTAGAGGGAAAAATCTTCACGAATATCTGGTTCACAGTTTCTACCAAGAGGAGACCTCCCCCACATGGTTGAGATTTCCAGTGACAGGATCCCACCCATGTTCATACTTACATTGGACTAAGCAATTCATCAATCCAGTGGATCATCGGACATATGAGATACCTAAATGTATCAATTGTCAATCTGAAGAATTATATATGTGGCACAATGCAATTGCCCAAAACTATATATTGGTAAGATGATACAACAGTTACAGAGAAGAATCTCTAAGCATATCAGCACAATAAATATAAGGATAGATACTCCACTTTCACATCATATGAGAGCGATACATGCAGACAACCCCTTGGCTATTCAATTTTGGGGTATCACCCAAATTAAACTTGGACCTCGACATGGCAATCATGTTGGATTATTTGCCTTCATTGAGCCCTTATGGACTCAATGAAGGGTTTACATTTTCAGCTTTTTTAAGAACAATCTCGCCAGAATTAACTTAAGTATGGGAAATAATTGCTTTGAGCCTTGCTATAGTCCTATCTGTCTTAAATGTCAGCATATCAAGCTGATTGAGAATGGGCAACTGTGAGTCTCAATAAGAAACAACAAATTCATGAAATATAAATCAATACCAATAAAGAATATCAATCTATCAGTCCCAGAATGGTTCATGTATAGGGTATTCCGTAGCCCTGACTTTTTGCATAATGATAGATAATGTAATATGGTAAACATCAGGATTTAACTACTATAATGACAAATCTAATATGGAGTACTATGTGCTATTCAATGTGAATGTAAAAATAATTCAGGTTGGGATCATTGTGTTGGTCTATATATATATAAGAAGACAAGCCATCAATATAGTTTTCACAGCAGGTCCTATTGTAAAATCTACTTCTAACATTGAGCAAAATCCAATATGGAATACTATAATCATGCAATATGCCTATACAGATAAGCGCTAAGACAATAGGTCTCAGTTTGAAATATAATGCCAACAGTAACTAGATCCAATATGGAATACTATAATCCTTCACAATGAACATATAAATACAACTATCATAGCATGATATAAGTAAATCTGAAAAATACAGCTGTAGAAATCATCCTTTATTGCATAAAATGAATAGATAAGAAGATGAATATTACATCATAGCAACAGGAAGACACACATCAAGAAACTAGCAGCCGGCGCATAGGAGTACTGCGCAGACAAGCGCAGTTGCCTTCACAGTTCAATATCAATCTTTTGTCAGTTCATGCAGGTGGTGACGTGCATACATGCGCAGTCACTTCACTTACTGCGCTGACAAACGAACAGCTCGAGAACGCCGGGACGCGCAAGCATGCGCAAGAACGATCGGCACAGCTGTCAGGAATAAACTGTGCGCAGCATGAATTACACACCTACGTCAGGGAAATGGGAATTAATCAGAGTGCGTTTGATATGCTCTCTGTTTCAATTGCGAGGAACGAACTGTCCATCAAAATGATGCTATATAGCAAAGCATCTTGGTACAAAGGGGATTGGTCAGCAATATGAAAACCATTGGATAACATCCCTGCCAATCTTTTCTGGACAAATCCAGGGGGACTTGATAGTGATTGGTTGTAAGACAGATTGTGACCTCACTTATAGGAGGCTATAAGAACCCCTGTCGAGCTTGTTTGCACGCCATTGCCCTTTAGTCCTTTACAAAGCCGCTGCTGTGGCGAAACGTCGGACAGGTTATGCGTTCTCAGCAAGAAGTTAGGTATAGACTGCAGCTATACTACTTCAAAATATTCAGCACATATGCAGGAAAGCTGCTATTTCTTAGTAAGATAAGCACAATGGGAACTGTGTTATAGATATATTTTAAACTCGTTTTGGCAATAAAAGTTACATTTTACTAATAAGGTGAATGGGGAAAAAGAATACCTGTGGTCACCCAATTGCATAAGTGACTCAAACTCAAAAAATGTCTTGGATTCTGCTCTGGACATTTTGCTAAAGTACTTTCCTCCACGACAGTCAGGTTTGACTGACATGATTGCTGAATAACTTAACTGGTTGGGGTTGCTATCCCTAAAGTAAGGAAATTCCTAAAGTAAGGGCAAAGGGTGTTTATCATTTTTCTTTTTAATATTGTATCTATGCTCAAGAATACGTGTTTTAAGTGCATGCAAATTTCTGCCTATATATTGTTTATTGTAAGGACACTCTTTGATGTAAATCACTCCTTTGCTCATGCAGCTCAGGAATTCTTTAATTTCGAATTCAAAGTCATTAGCAGTGCTTATAATTTTGGTATTTTTTGGGGGGGAAATGATTCGCCTTACAGTTTGGACATTGTCCACATCTAGAGAATCCATTAATGTTTAAAATTGTTCTGTCGATGGGGGTCTTGGCATAAATATTAGGTGGTTTGTCTGGTAAAACATCCCCCAACATTTTACCCTGGCTTAACAATGGCCAATATGTTCTTATCACTCCTTCTATTTTCTCGTGTTGCGATTTAAAAGATATAATCAATTTTGGTGTTTCAGAGGTTACTGTATTAATTGTGGTGGTTATAGATTCCAAAAATGATGACCTATCCAGTTTACAAACTTTATCAAGTGATATTTGAAGCTTGTTTAGTGGCTATTTTTTCCTCTAAAAACTGTTCTGTAAGTGTCTCAGCTTCTTTTTCGAACTGTTCAAGTATAGTACAGTTGTGTTTCAACCGACAATATTAGCTAATGGGGACATTGATTAACCATTGAGGGAGTTGGCAACTGGTATGTAAAATAAAACCATTCTTGGCTCCTGATTTCCAAAATGTGCTGCAAATTAAATTATGTTCTGTTGATTTGATAAGTAGATCTAAAAATTCAACTGAAGTGTCACTGGTGTGTGGTGTAAAATTTAGGTTAAAATTATTTGTATTTAACATAATTAAAAACCTATCCAAATCATCTCTTGACCCTCTCCAAATAAAAAATATTTTGTCTATATAGCAGTGCCAGGTCACCAGGCTCTCACCCAGTAGAGGTAAGATGGTAGTGTCCTCCCAATCTGCCATGAACAAATTGGCATAACTGGGTGCAAAGCTGGTGCCCATGGCTGTGCCATTAGTTTGGAGATAAAAATCTGTCCCAATTAAAAATAATTATGTGATAAAATAAATTCAAAACTTTCTAAAATGAATAAAATTTGGTCTGCATGTAAATCCATGTTGGTGGTTAAAAGGTGTTTTATTGCCTCTATGCCCTGTTTGTGATTTATAATTGTGTACAGTGAGCTTACGTCTAATGTGCCTAACAACCAATCAGGATTCCATGTGATAGATTCAACTATTTGTATAATCTGGGTTGTGTCTCTGAGATAAGAGAGTGTAAGTTTAACGTATGGTTGCAAAAAGTTGTCTATGTACTGTGATGGATTCGCCATTAAAGAGCCGATGCCGGATACGATCGGCCTTCTAGGACGGTTAGTGGCGTCTATATGGATTTTCGGTATAGTATAAAACATGGGTATTCTTTTTTGGGTCCTCAAAATAAAATCATATTCTTGTTTTCTAAGAATCCCTTTATCCAATGCTTTAGTGCACATGTCCTCTAGTTTTTTTGTGAAATCTATACTTTTTAATTTGATGTATGTTTTAATGTCATTTAATTGTTTTATGCATTCTGATTCGTATTTATTTCTAATTTCCCCCTGGAGTTAGATTGCCCCATCTGTTTTTTTGTGTTTTAATGTCTCTAATGCTTTTTTGAAAGCCATCATATCTCCCCTTATCTCCTGTTTTGGGTAAAAATGTGATTTGGTTCTAAGATCTGCATGTTTAAAATTGGAATTAATGGACATTTGAATTTTTGTCCCCGAATTTATGGACATTTGAACATTCCGGCACTGGCATCAATGACAGTACATAGACAACTTTTTGCAACCATACGTTATACCTTACATCTTCCTATCTCGGAGACACAACCCAGATTATACAAATAGTTGAATCTATCACATGGAATCCTAATTGGTTGTTAGGCACATTAGATGCAAGCTCACTGTACACAATTATAAATCACAAACAGGGGATAGAAGCAATAAAACACATGTTAACCACCAAAATAGATTTACATGCAGACCAAATTTTATTCATTTTAGAAAGTATTGAATTTATTTGATCACATAATTATTTTTAATTTGGGACAGATTTTTATCTCCAAACTAATGGCATAGCCATGGGCACAAGGTTCACGCCCAATTATGCCAATTTGTTCATGGTAGATTGGGAGGACACAACCATCCTACCCCTACTGGGCAGGGGTATATAGACAACATATTTTTTTATTTGGAGTGGGTCAAAAGATGATTTGGATCAGTTTTTAATTATGTTGAATACAAATAATTTTAACTTAAATTTTACAACACAGGTAAATAATATGGAGAAATTCATCCTACATTCACTGGTCCCCTCCTCTTTTGTTGACTTATGCTGAGAGGTCTGAATTCGGATTTGGAACTGTTCGGCTTCCTAGACCACTGAACGGTCCTAATCTGATGGTCCATCAGAGGCAGGCTGTTTTACCAGCATTCTGAGGGATCCTTCGACAGTGCCTTACCTCCTATTTATTCGATCAAAACATTTATACCCACAAATGTCACAATTTTTATTTTTATTTCTAATTTTATTTGTATTTATATTCTTTATAATTTATTTTTATTATTCTATTTTATTTTTATTATATTTATTATTATTAGTTTGCTTTTTATTTATATGCACCTATTTAATTTACCTTCACAAATAAACTATTCTCACTTACACATGTACAACATATATTCACAAGATATATTTCACTTCTCCTACAACATTCTTACATCCACATACAATCAGCCAGTTTGCTGTAGATAGATATACACTCACATTACGGTCTGACACATCAGACCATTTTACATGTTGATTTATATACTTTATTCACACATTAAATTGCAAGCATGAACAAACTAATAGTTATCACATAGTATTCCGTATTTTTTGGGGAGCCCCTTGATGTGTCTGAAATCCAAGTAACCATTCAAGCCACACCCGAGTTTTACTATGAACCCACATGATGTGCTTAATTTGGTTAAGATGTGCCTATTTATCTTACCCTTGCTGCTGAGGAAAGGATCTATGGCGATCCTGAAATGCGTCCAGCCTTTCTATACTTAAAATGTTATCACTATCTAGTGAGGTCTGCTGCTGTGGAGGAATTGCCCCTTGCTCGGATTTTAATCTTCTTGACAGATAAATCTGTCAATCTGTGAGCTCCTTGTGATCAATTGCTACACGAGGACACCGAAGTTATCCTTATCTGCCGCAGAGCAGAGATCAATCACCGTGAATTTGACCTACACGGATCTTTAAGGAGACAGCACTAAGGGCCACCATATCGGAGTTGCACTGACAACTCCAGGACCTGTAAGTATTCACTGCTGTACCTGCACCACGGCAGAGTTGGGTCTATACAGCCCAGACTAATGGAGACGCGCCGCCGACTCCATGAACTGCGAAAATCACTGCCGCGATCTACACTCCTGGCTCCCGCTTGCAATCGAAGGGAGAGGTGAAAGGTGCATAGCACCACCGTTTTTTGATCCACTCTTAAATAAACCAGTTACAGTTATCTCCTTGCCGGACATAGGTGCATAGCACCACTGTAACACTTCTGCATTTACATTGTTGCAAGATATCTAAAAACATTGTTGAACAGTGAAAATAACCTTTCTGCAGTTACATTATTGCATTACTGCTAAAAAAAACTATTTTTTTGCCGTTTAAAAGCATCTGCAGGTCATTTTGACGGATTAATGGACATTTACATTTTTTTTGCTCTAATTAGATATTATTGCATTAATACTATGTAGTGTTATAATAATTGCATTTGAATTAAGCAGCAGTCCTCAGTATATTTTATTTTCCAATTTTTTATGCTTCATTATATTTTATTACTTGCTTATACGTCATCATATAGCTTGAAGTAAGCCACAAGGGCCCTGTGGCTTTTCTAGAAAGCTATATATATACATGTATATCAATATATTTTTAACAGCTATGTTTATTGTGATTTTTTAATAAATACAAGCCTTTATTTTTATTATTTGTTAGTTTTGTACCTTGATATTGCTCTGTATTTTCTGCTCAGTCTCAATGAGATACACAGACTGGGAAGGGGCGTTACCCAGCAGGCTGTGACATCATCTAAAGCCATACAGGCAAGAACTTCCTCCCTCATTCTGCTACACACGCAGTTCAGTGTGTAAGATGAGCTATGATTGGATAAGGCTGCACACACACTCCTCAGCATTTCCTGATTTTGGACTTTTTCCAGCAGGAGTCCAAAGTCTGTGTAAAAGATGGGGGAAAATGTGCTCTGGACAAGTAGGGAGACACCTAGTGGCAGTTTTTTTTTAACACAGATAAAACAAAGAAAACTTTTTTTAAACAAAATACATTAGAAAGATTTGTTTATTTACCATAAGGAGTGCAATAGCAAAAATTTGTTTTAATGAGAGTTTCCATTTAAAGGGGTTATCCAGGAATAGGAAAACAAAACTAATTTCTTTCAAAAACAGCTCCACGTCTGTCTTCAGATTGGGTGTGGTTTTACAACTTGGCTCCATTCACTTCAGGGGAACTGGGCTGCAGAACCACACCCAACCTGGAGAGAGACGGGGAGCTGTTTATGAAAGAACGTTGCTCTGTTTCTATTCCTGGATAACCCCTTTAATGGAAGTTTAGCTACTCTTAAAGGAGTACTCTTAAACCTGCCAAAGGATGCAGGTTAGGCCAGCTTTAGTCTTATGTGTAAGGGCACCTTTAGCTTACAATTCTATCTATTCTGAGGAGCTTGTGGTGGCTACTGCATAGCAGCCAATCTGAAGAGCTGGACAAGAAAACTTGTGGTTGGAGCTGCAAACTTGTGATGAGACAGGTGGCAGGTTTCAGACTACAAGACTCCCTTCATATAATATTAATACCTTGCAGTTATAGCAGAACTTACATGGCGAAGAACAGAGCAATATTTAAAGGGATCCTGTCACCTCCAAAATACCCTAAACTACAGTAATCAGTAAATAGAAAAAAAAAAAAAACACTGATTCTGAACCTGTAAATTGTATCTTTCTTTATTTATTTCTTTTTCACTTCCCCGCTATACGCCTGCAAACAGGATATTCTTATGCATGGAGAGGACTATGTAGCTCGACAATATAATGGAGTATTATGACTGCTGTAAGAAAAATTATTGGAAGAGAAGAGTGGCACTGTATATAGGAATCCCCAACAAAAGTAGACAATTGGATGCAATCGGACATACAGAGAGACAATGAATACTGGTGCAAATACTGGTGGGGGTGTGTGCAAGCTGTATGTAGCAGATTACAAGTCCATGGAAGGTAGAAAAAAAACGCACTCACCCACTTGTAGATGCTGCAATCTTAGATATCTTTTCTTCCATGGTAATCTGGGTGACAGTAACAGGTGGAGGACGTGGAGAAGGCAAAGGAAGAGACTAGTTTCACGCCCTAGAGCGCTTTGTCTAGCTAAGGTGCCTTACCTAGACAAAGCACCTTAGGGTGTGAAACTAGTCTCTTTCTTTGCCTTCTCCACGTCCTCCACCTGTTACTGTCACCCAGATTACCATGGAATAAAAGATATCTATGATTAGATATCTTAGGTCGTTTTTTTCCTACTTTCCAATGACCTATGCCTGCTGTAAGCATGCAAACACAGATCAGACATAACATATTTACACATTACTCTAATTTAGAGTATTTTTGAGACTGACATAGTTTATTTAAAGCTACCAGTACTAAATGGCACGCAAAAAAAAGGTAGTGACTGACAGGCTATTGTTCATACATTCATGCAAATCAGCCTGTTAATCTCTGTAAATAGGACAGGGGTCTCCTTATGAATAACTATGAGTTTCCTGTATTCGTTCAATGCTTCCATTAGTTTTGGCTATTAGGAGTGCAGAACTATAGCTGTAACACGCTGCCCTTACATAGGGCACATTAAGCTGACATATCCGTTTAAGCAATATTAAACAAAATAAACAGCAGAAAAATGCTGCTTCATGGTACTGATATATATGATGTAGATATACTGTTTAAGCCATGAACCGGGCACTCATTGTAAATATGACTGCTTTCATATAAAATATATTTATTATACTGGACATTTTTACTGTAAACGGAGCATAAAGTTTCCATATTTTTTCTGAATTCTAAAAATAACTAGATCTTACTGAGTTCCAGTTCTTATAGCATGGATTAGAGACACGTGCAAAAACTAAAAAGTAAAGTTTATATAATCATAATATAATACATCTAAAAATTGCCCGGTCACAATGGATCATCTCTGGTTTATAGTAAAGAATAACTCCACTATGGAAACATTTTGGCCAATAGTTGCGTTAACCTGTTGGGGACCACGGGCGTATGGATACGCCCTTGCATCCTGGTACTTAAGGACCAAGGGTGTACCTGTACACCCGTAGGAATTTCGATCCCTGTGCAAATGCCGGGGGGGGTCCTGAGACCCCCAAGTCGGTGATCGCCGCAAATCGCCGACCAATTCAGATCGGCGATTCTGGGCTGATCGGGTCTGATGACCCGATAGCCCGGAAAATAGGGATGATCGGAGCAGGGCAGGAGCGGGGGGGGGGGGGGTGGGGGGGGGGTGACGGAGCGTTGTCGATGTCGGGGGGGGAGCGTTGTCGATGTCGGGGCAGAGCTAGGGAAGATGGCGGCGATGTGCGGGGGCCATTGCGAGGACCGCCGGCACCAGTTACCTGGGTTCCGGTGGACCGAGGACCAGGGACCGGTGGCTGACAGGAGGCGGCAGGCAAGTGGAGGCAGCGGCAACACTTACCTAGATGTTGCAGAACTACAACTCCCAGCATGCCTGGACAGTCTCAGCATGCTGGAAGTTGTAGTTTTGCAACACCTGGAAGGGCACTGTTTGGAGACCACTATATAGTGGTGTCCAAACTGTAGCATTCCAGATGTCAATTCAAAGCATGCAGAGACTGTCCAGGCATGCTAGGAGTTGTAGTTCGGCAAAATCTGGCCCTTCAGATGTTGCCAAACTACAACTCCCAGCATTCCTGGGCACTCTGGGCATGCTTGGAGTTGAAGTCTTGCAACATCTGGAGGGCTACAGTTTGGAGACCACTACACAGTGGTCTCCAAACTGTTCTCCTCCAGTTGTTGCATAAGTACAACTACCAACATGCCCCTCAGCTGTCTGGGCATGCTGGTAGTTGTAGTATTGCAACAACTGGAGGCACACTGGTTGGGAAACATTGTCTGTTTCCTAACTCAGTGTTTCCCAACCTGTGGCCGCCTGCTGTTGCAAAACTATAACTCCCAGCATGCACTGACAGACCATGCATGCTGGGAGTTGTAGTTTTGCAACAGTTGGAGGCACATGTGTTGGGAAACACTGAGTTAGGAAACAGACAGAGGTACGGAAACACTGCGGTAGTCTGTTACCTAACTCAGTGTTTCCCAATCCCAACCAGTGTGCCTCCAGCTGCTGCATAACTATAACTCCCTGCATGCACGGTCTGTCAGTGCATGCTGGGAGTTGTAATTTTGGCCCCCTCCCCCCCCCCCCCACCATGTGAATATACAGGCGGGGGGTTACAGCAAGTTTAGCATTGTAAACCCCGGCTCCTGTGAATGTACCCGAAAAACACTACACTACACTAACCTAACCATATTACACTGTCGCCGCCCCTCCACCCCTCCCAATAAAAATTTTAAACCTCTTGTACGTCAGTTTTTCCAAAACGGAGCCTTCAGCTGTTGCAAAATAACAACTCTCAGTATTGCCGGACAGTCACTGACTGTCCAGGCATGTTGGGAGTTTTGCAACAACTGGAGGCACCCTGTTTGGGGAAAACTGACGTACAGTATTTTTGGTGGAGAAGGCAAGTGTAATGCTTGCATTTGGGTACACCCCTATGAAAATCCCTAAAATGTGCATGGCGCACTCTCACTTCAGTGCCCTGTCGTATTTCAAGGCAACAGTTTAGGGCCACTGATGGGGTATCTCCATACTCGGTAGAAATTGCGCTACAAATATTGGGGGGCTTTTTCTCCTTTTATCCCTTATGAAAAGGTAAAGTTGGGGTCTACACCAGCATGTTTTACTCTAACATGCTGGTGTTGCCCCATTTTTTTCATTTTCATAAGAGGTAAAAGGAAATAAAGACCCTCAAAATTTGTAACACAATTTCTTCCAAGTACGGAAATACCCCATATGTGGGCATGAAATGCTCTGCGGGCACACAATAGGGCTCAGGAGTGAGAGTGCCATGTACATTTGAGGCCTAAACTGGTGATTTGCACAGGGGTGGATGCTGGTTACAGCAGTTCTGACATAAACGCAAAATAAATAAATACCCACATGTGACCCCATTTTTGCAACTACACCCCTCACGGAATGTAACAAGGGGTATAGTGAGCCTTAGCACCCCACAGGTGTCTGACAGATTTTTGAAACAATGGTCCGTGAAAATAAGGAATGTCATTTTTCATTTGCACAGCCCATTGTTACAGAGATCAGTCAAATGCCAGTGGGGTGTAAATGCTCACTGCACCCCTTGTTATGTTCCTTGAGGGGTGTAGTTTCCCAAATAGTTGCCATGTGGGGTGTTTTTTGTTGTTCTGGCACCATGAGGGCTTCCTAAATGTGACATGCCCCCCCCCCCCCCCAAAAAAAAAAACAATTTCATCGAAATTCGCTTTCCAAAAGCCCAATGTCGCTCCTTCCCGTCTGAGCCCTCTAGTGCACCCACAGAGCACTTTACATCCACATAGGTATTTCCTTACTCAAGAGAATGGGGGTTTCAAATTTTGGGGGACATTTTCCCCTATTACTCCTTGTGAAAATTAAAATTTGGGGTAACATTAGCATTTTAGTAAAAAAAAAATTATTAATTTTCATTTTCATGTCCAACTTCAACGCAAAGTCTTCAAACACCTGTGGGGTGTTAAAACTCACTGTACCTCTTGTTATGTTCCTTGAAGGGTGTAGTTTCCAAATAGTATACCATGTGGGGTGTTTTTCGCTATTCTGGGACCATGGGGGCTTCCTAAATGAGACATGCCCCGCAAAAACCATTTCAGCAAAATTCACTTTCCAAAAGCCCAATGTCGCTCCTTCCCTTTTGAGCCCTCTAGTGCATCACTCAGATCACTTTACATCCACATATATATATCCTTACTTGAGAGAAATGGTGTTTCAAATTTTGGGGGACATTTTCACCTATTACCCCTTGTGAAAATGAACAATTTGGGGTAACATCAGCATTTTATCGAAAAAAATAAATAAATTCACGTCCAAATTTATAAAAAAAATTTGTCAAACACCTGTGGGGTGTTAAGGCTGACTGTACCACTTGTTACATTCCTTAAAGGGTGTAGTTTCCCAAATAGTATACCATGGGGGTGTTTTTTTTTGCTGTTCTGGCACCATAGGGGCTTCCTAAATGCGACATGCCCCCCGGAAACCATTTCAGCAAAATTCGCTCTCCAAAATCCCATTGTCGCTCCTTCCCTTCTGAGCCCTCTAGTGCACCCACAAAGCACTTTACATCCACATATGAGGTATTTCCTTACTCGATAGAAATTGTGTTACATATTTTGGGGGGCTTTTTCTCCTTTTACCCCTTGTAAAAATAAAAAATATGGGTCTACAAGAACATGTTAGTGTAAAAAATGAAGATTTAGAATTTTTGCCTCCACTTTGCTGCTATTCCTGTGAAACACCTAAAGGGTTAACAAACTTTCTGAATGTCATTTTGAATATGGTGAGAGGTGCAGTTTTCATAATGGGGTATTTCTAACATAAAGACCCTCAAATTCACTTCAAAACTTAACTGGTCCCTGAAAAATTCAGATTTTGAAATTTACTTGGAAAATTGCTGCTGAACTTTGAAGCCCTCTAATGTCTTCAAAAAGTAAAAACATGTCAACTTTATGATGCAAACATAAAGTAGACATAGTGTATAGCATAGAGCTTCAAATTATAAAAATGCTAAATTTTTAAATTTTTCATAAAATTTTTAATTTTTCACCAAGAAATGATGCAAGTATTGACAAAAATTTACCACAAACATAAAGTAGAATATGTCACGAAAAAACTATCTCTGAATCAGATTCATAAGTACAAACATCCAAGAGTTATTAATGCTTAATGTGACAGTGGTCAGAATTGCAAAAAATGCTCCTTAGGGTCAAAATGGGCTCGGTCCCCAAGGTGTTAAACAATTATTTTTATTATATAGCAAGATAGAAATTAAGATGGAGCACTGGCCAGTAGTTCTTGAAGCAGAATCACCTTTATTCTTTATGCGGGTACACTCTGCATGGGGGAGCGGACTGCCGGGAATGACTTTGGACAACGACCGTATCGGTCCTGAGGAAGTGCAAACGTGCAATACAGTTGTTGCCCGAAGTCTCGGCAGTCTGCTCCCCATGCACAGTGTACCTGCATCAAGAATAAAGCTGATTCTGCTTCAAGAACTACTGGTCAGTGCTCCATCTTCATTTCTATCTTCACATTGCTATATTATACCGTCACTACATTGTAGCTGTTACGCCGAGCGCTCCGGGTCCCCGCTCCTCCCCGGAGCGCTCGCTTCACTCCCTCCGCTGCAGCGCTCCGGTCACGTCCTCTGACCCGGGGCGCTGCGATCCTGCTGCCAGCCGGGATGCGATTCGCGATGCGGGTAGCGCCCGCTCGCGATGCGCACCCCGGCTCCCCTACCTGACTCGCTCCCCGTCTGTTCTGTCC
This sequence comes from Hyla sarda, assembly GCF_029499605.1. NCBI lineage: Eukaryota > Metazoa > Chordata > Amphibia > Anura > Hylidae > Hyla > Hyla sarda. The sequence goes on along the minus strand of NC_079193.1, from coordinate 237,048,991 downwards.
CGGCGCGCGCGGCCCCGCTCCCTAGGGCGCGCGCGCGCCGGGTCTCTGCGATTTAAAGGGCCACTGCGCCGCTGATTGGCGCAGTGGTTCCAATTAGGGTTTTCACCTGTGCACTTCCCTATATTACCTCACTTCCCTTGCACTCCCTTGCCGGATCTTGTTGCCTTAGTGCCAGTGAAAGCGTTCCTTGTGTGTTCCTTGCCAGTGTTTCCAGACCTTCTGCCGTTGCCCCTGACTACGATCCTTGCTGCCTGCCCCGACCTTCTGCTACGTCCGACCTTGCTTCTGCCTACTCCCTTGTACCGCGCCTATCTTCAGCAGCCAGAGAGGTGAGCCGTTGCTAGTGGATACGACCTGGTCACTACCGCCGCAGCAAGACCATCCCGCTTTGCGGCGGGCTCTGGTGAAAACCAGTAGTGGCTTAGAACCGGTCCACTAGCACGGTCCACGCCAATCCCTCTCTGGCACAGAGGGTCCACTACCTGCCAGCCGGCATCGTGACAGTAGATCCGGCCATGGATCCCGCTGAAGTTCCTCTGCCAGTTGTCGCTGACCTCACCACGGTGGTCGCCCAGCAGTCACAACAGATAGCGCAACAAGGCCAACAGCTGTCTCAACTGACCGTTATGCTACAACAGTTGCTACCACAGCTTCAGCAGTCATCTCCTCCGCCAGCTCCTGCACCTCCTCCGCAGCGAGTGGCCGCTCCTGGGATACGCTTATCCTTGCCGGATAAATTTGATGGGGACTCTAAGTTTTGCCGTGGCTTTCTTTCCCAATGTTCCCTGCATCTGGAGATGATGTCGGACCTGTTTCCCACTGAAAGGTCTAAGATGGCTCCCTACGTCCTTGCATTGACTACCGCGGTCTTAATAAAATCACGGTTAAGAACCGCTACCCCTTACCCCTCATCTCTGAACTCTTTGATCGCCTCCAAGGTGCCCACATCTTCACTAAATTGGACTTAAGAGGCGCCTATAACCTCATCCGCATCAGAGAGGGGGACGAGTGGAAAACGGCATTTAACACCAGAGATGGACACTTTGAGTATCTGGTCATGCCCTTTGGACTGTGCAATGCCCCTGCCGTCTTCCAAGACTTTGTCAATGAAATTTTTCGTGATCTGTTATACTCCTGTGTTGTGGTATATCTGGACGATATCCTAATTTTTTCTGCCAATCTAGAAGAACACCGCCAGCATGTCCGTATGGTTCTTCAGAGACTTCGTGACAACCAACTCTATGCCAAAATTGAGAAATGTCTGTTTGAATGCCAATCTCTTCCTTTTCTAGGATATTTGGTCTCTGGCCAGGGACTACAGATGGATCCAGACAAACTCTCTGCCGTCTTAAATTGGCCACGCCCCTCCGGACTCCGTGCTATCCAACGCTTTTTGGGGTTCGCCAATTATTACAGGCAATTTATTCCACATTTTTCTACCATTGTGGCTCCTATCGTGGCTTTAACCAAAAAAAATGCTGATCCCAAGTCCTGGCCTCCTCAAGCAGAAGACTCCTTTAAACGACTCAAGTCTGCCTTTTCTTCGGCTCCCGTGCTCTCCAGACCTGACCCTTCCAAACCCTTCCTATTGGAGGTTGATGCCTCCTCAGTAGGAGCTGGAGCTGTTCTTCTACAAAAAAATTCTTCCGGGCATGCTGTTACTTGTGGTTTTTTCTCTAGGACCTTCTCTCCAGCGGAGAGGAACTACTCCATCGGGGATCGAGAGCTTCTAGCCATTAAATTAGCACTTGAGGAATGGAGGCATCTGCTGGAGGGATCAAGATTTCCTGTTATTATCTACACCGACCACAAGAACCTCTCCTACCTCCAGTCGGCCCAACGGCTGAATCCTCGCCAGGCCCGGTGGTCTCTGTTCTTTGCCCGATTTAATTTTGAGATTCACTTTCGTCCTGCCGATAAGAACATTAGGGCCGATGCTCTCTCTCGTTCCTCGGATGCCTCAGAAGTTGATCTCCCTCCGCAACACATCATTCCATCTGACTGCCTGATCTCCACTTCTCCTGCCTCCATCAGGCAGACTCCTCCAGGAAAGACCTTTGTTTCTCCACGCCAACGCCTCGGAATCCTCAAATGGGGTCACTCCTCCCATCTCGCAGGTCATGCGGGCATCAAGAAATCTGTGCAACTCATCTCCCGCTTCTATTGGTGGCCGACTCTGGAGACGGATGTTGGGGACTTTGTGCGAGCCTGCACTATCTGTGCCCGGGATAAGACTCCTCGCCAGAAGCCCGCTGGTTTTCTTCATCCTCTGCCTGTCCCCGAACAGCCTTGGTCTCTGATTGGTATGGATTTTATTACTGATTTACCCCCTTCCCGTGGCAACACCGTTATTTGGGTGGTCGTTGATCGATTCTCCAAAATGGCACATTTCATCCCTCTTCCTGGTCTTCCTTCTGCGCCTCAGTTGGCTAAACAATTTTTTGTACACATTTTTCGTCTTCACGGGTTGCCTACGCAGATTGTCTCGGATAGAGGGGTCCAATTCGTGTCTAAATTCTGGAGAGCTCTCTGTAAACAACTCAAGATTAAATTAAATTTTTCCTCTGCATATCATCCCCAGTCCAATGGACAAGTAGAAAGAATTAACCAGATCCTGGGTGATTATTTGCGACATTTTGTTTCCTCCCGCCAGGATGACTGGGCAGATCTCCTTCCATGGGCCGAATTCTCGTATAACTTCAGGGTCTCTGAATCTTCCTCCAAATCCCCATTTTTCGTGGTGTACGGCCGTCACCCTCTTCCCCCCCTCCCTACCCCCTTGCCCTCTGGTCTGCCCGCTGTGGATGAAATTTCTCGTGACCTTTCCATTATATGGAGAGAGACCCAAAATTCTCTCTTACAGGCTTCTTCACGCATGAAGAGGTTCGCGGATAAGAAAAGAAGAGCTCCCCCCGTTTTTTCCCCTGGAGACAAGGTATGGCTCTCCGCTAAATATGTCCGCTTCCGTGTCCCTAGCTACAAGTTGGGACCACGCTATCTTGGTCCTTTCAAAATTTTGTGTCAAATTAATCCTGTCTCTTATAAACTTCTTCTTCCTCCTTCTCTTCGTATCCCTAATGCCTTTCACGTCTCTCTTCTCAAACCACTCATCCTCAACCGTTTTTCTCCCAAATCTGTTCCTCCCACTCCTGTTTCCGGCTCCTCGGACGTCTTCTCGGTCAAGGAAATTTTGGCTGCCAAAAAGGTCAGAGGGAAAAATTTTTTTTTAGTAGACTGGGAGGGTTGTGGTCCTGAAGAGAGATCCTGGGAACCTGAGGACAACATCCTTGACAAAAGTCTGCTCCTCAGGTTCTCAGGCTCCAAGAAGAGGGGGAGACCCAAGGGGGGGGGGGTACTGTTACGCCGAGCGCTCCGGGTCCCCGCTCCTCCCCGGAGCGCTCGCTTCACTCCCTCCGCTGCAGCGCTCCGGTCACGTCCTCTGACCCGGGGCGCTGCGATCCTGCTGCCAGCCGGGATGCGATTCGCGATGCGGGTAGCGCCCGCTCGCGATGCGCACCCCGGCTCCCCTACCTGACTCGCTCCCCGTCTGTTCTGTCCCGGCGCGCGCGGCCCCGCTCCCTAGGGCGCGCGCGCGCCGGGTCTCTGCGATTTAAAGGGCCACTGCGCCGCTGATTGGCGCAGTGGTTCCAATTAGGGTTTTCACCTGTGCACTTCCCTATATTACCTCACTTCCCTTGCACTCCCTTGCCGGATCTTGTTGCCTTAGTGCCAGTGAAAGCGTTCCTTGTGTGTTCCTTGCCAGTGTTTCCAGACCTTCTGCCGTTGCCCCTGACTACGATCCTTGCTGCCTGCCCCGACCTTCTGCTACGTCCGACCTTGCTTCTGCCTACTCCCTTGTACCGCGCCTATCTTCAGCAGCCAGAGAGGTGAGCCGTTGCTAGTGGATACGACCTGGTCACTACCGCCGCAGCAAGACCATCCCGCTTTGCGGCGGGCTCTGGTGAAAACCAGTAGTGGCTTAGAACCGGTCCAATAGCACGGTCCACGCCAATCCCTCTCTGGCACAGAGGGTCCACTACCTGCCAGCCGGCATCGTGACAGTAGCACTACCTAACAGTGCAATACTGGAGATGGAGCTGCTTTGGATTGTGTGCTATATATATCTGAGTGGATCCTTTAAATGATTTTATCATTTTGTCATTAAAAATAGGTACTTGAACTTTTTATATTTATTACAAAAATTGTGAATTAAGATCTGGGATCTGTTTCTGGGATAATGTACATACTTGTATGTACATACACATTCAGCAAACTATCTCACCTTTAATCCACTCTTTAGAAAGGATTTGGAATATTTTTTTTTTTAAAACATAAATTCAAATGATGATCAGCCAAGGGGCAAAATGGTAGGTAAAATCTGCATGTGATTCAAAGTGAAATGATGTGAAAATATTTACATTTTTTAGTTATGAGAAAATAGCACTTGTGGATTACATGAAACAAAAGAAAATGTCAGGAGAAGTGCAGAGAGATAAGTAAACTCTCCATTACCCTAAAAGAAGTGTGGTGCTGTCTTAAAACATTTAACCTCTTAAGGACCACGGGTTTTTCCGTTTTTGCTTTCGTTTTTTCCTCCTTACCTTTTAAAAATCATAACCCTTTTAATTTTGCACCTAAAAATCCATATGATGGCTTATTTTTTGTGCCAACAATTCTACTTTGCAGTGACATCAATCATTTTACCCATAAGTCTACGGCAAAATGGAAAAAAAATCATTGTGCGACAAAATTGAAGAAAAAACGCCATTTTGTAACTTTTGGGGGCTTCCATTTATACGCAGTACATTTTTCGGTAAAAATGACACCTTATCTTTATTCTGTAGGTCCATACAATGAAAATGATACCCTACTTATATAGGTTTGATTTTGTTGTACTTCTGTAAAAAATCCTAACTATATGAAAAATACGTTTAAAATTGTCATCTTCTGACCCCCATAACTTTTTTATTTTTCCGCATTTGGGGCGGTATGAGGGCTAATTTTTTGCGCCGTGATCTGAAGTTTTTAGAGGTACCATTTTTGTATTGATCGGACTTTTTGATCGCTATTTATACATTTTTTCATGATATAAAAAGCAACCAAAAATATGTTATTTTGGACTGTGGAAGTTTTTTGGCGCGTACGCCATTGACCGTGTGGTTTAATTAATGATATATTTTTATAGTTCAGACATTTATGCATGAGGCGATACAACATATGTTTATATTTATTTTTATTTACATGGTGTTTTTTTTATGGGAAAATGGTTGTGATTTGAACTTTTATTAAGGAAAGGGTTAAATCACATTTATTAACTTTTTTTTACACTTTTTTTTGCAGTGTTATAGCTCCCATAGGGACGGTCGATTGCTCAAGCCTGAATCTCAGACTCAGCAAACCTCCGCTCGTGTCCCAGCTGATCGGGACACCGCATTTTCACTGCGGTAGTCCCGATCAGCCCCCTGAGCAGCCGGGCAGCTTTCACTTTCGTTTTAGACGTGGCGTTCAACTTTGAACGCCGCGTCTAAAGGGTTAATAGCGAGCGGCACCGCGATCGCTGCCGCGCGCTATTAGCCCCGGGTCCCGGTATCAGATACATGCCGGGACCGAACCGATATGACGCGGGGTCACCGTGTGACCCTGCGTTATATCGCGGAAGCTGGCCAAGGACGTAAATATACATCCTTGGTCGTTAAGGGGTTAAACTAGACAAAGCATTAGGTCCAAAAGGAGTTCACCCCCATGTCCTAAGGGAGTTAAGTAATGTGATAGACAAACCCTTAGTTCTAATGTATAGATTATGTAGAGACTCTGTAGTGACAATATCTATCCCACAGGACTGTGGTGCCAATAATGAAAAAGGGATCAAAATGGTTTCAGCAACAAATTCAGCTGACAGATTTCTTTTAAAGTCATGGTAAGCTTTTGAAGTAGTTTTTCTTCTTTTATAGATTCACATTGTACTATACTATACTATACTATACTATGAGAAACATTTAATATTTTGCCCAGTTTCTCTTCTAAAGTCTACATGAGTTCATATGCATTGTAGGTTGCTCTGTCTGGTTCCAAGTGTAATCTGTCAGAACTCACAAGTACTCTTGCAAAATCTTTCTGTGTTTATTCACACAAGTGGCATACAGGACACATTTCGGCTACACGCCGTGTAGCCGAAATGCGTCCTGTATGCCACTTGTGTGAATAAACACCGAAAGATTTTGCAAAAGTACTTGTGAGTGCCGAGACTTAATTTCTACTACCCTGCTTCAATTTCTTGTCTGCGGGCACCACCTTAGACACGAGTGCCGACTCCATCTGCTTCTAATGTGTCAGACCAGCTGCCTGATGGTTCAGTCTCCAGCTCCTCTCTTTCTTCTCCTGAATGATGATTTTATTGCCAATCAAAGTTCATCTTTAAAGGGAGGACATTTACACTCCAATATTTCTACTCGTGGACACCATCAGAGAATGTTACATTGGAGAATAAGTCACCATTGTGATCTCACTACAATTTATAACCTGCACCAATATACAGGAAAGTTATAACTTGATAACAGATTAAAAAATATAATAAAGTTTAGGATAGTTTCTTATTTACAGATTATACAGGCCTAAAGACTTCTGTGCATTAACAGCATTAGAACAGAAAATTCTTATTCGCACAACAAATCAAAAACTGCAAGTAGTACCCTTGGGAGGGATGTGACAGCAGTACTTCAATGCTAATGAATTGCAATAGCAGCAATAGACCAACTATTAATTCATTTAAGAAAAAAATAAAAACATTTAGACAATGTTTTAGTAACCATGCTACCTAGTTTGCTGTGAATACTTATGAATTCATATCAAAGGTTGTCTCTATGCGCAATTAACCTGCCAGTGCATTAATATGGCACATTTAGCAACATACTTAGGGTTATTACAGAATTGCTTTTGTGACAGTTGATCTCAATGTTAATAATGCATTATTACCATCTGTATATTACATTTAATGAACATCTGCAGTCAACTGATTGACATTTGAATAATTACAGTTAACTTGGCTTATAAGAAAATTACATTTTCAAATGTCCACGTAATGCAAAATTGCATCAAGTATGTTTTTTTGTTACATTATAAGATGATTATGAAATGATGAAACGAAGGACAATAATGTCTCTCAGTGGATTTCTTTGACTTATTATGGGGTCTATCAAGTTCTCAAGTTCAATCGGGGTGTCCATCATTTTGTTGTGAAGAATCATGCTGCATTCTGTAAGTCTGCATTGGGGGCTCTGGTCTGAGCCTTTAACATAGATGTGAACTGAGCCTAATGGGCTTGCAACATTTCAATGAAGTATATTTGTTACATAAAAATGTCTTTACAGGAGATAGCTTTATTGTTCCTGTCTGGAAATGTTTCTGCTGATTCCTTTTCATTCAATTCAGAAGTGTCCCAACGAGAATTCTGTGAGGGTAAATGGTGACATGTAAGGAATCAGTGGAGAAATGTAACTGTTTATACCATATACTATTGGGCATCATTGTTTACTAATCTAAACACTAAATATACGCTCATTGTCCCTTAGCTCAGGGTCATAGCGCACTGTAATGCAACCAAACCGCTTGATCAGATATTTCCTTAAATTGTCATTGCTGGCACAGAGCCTGTATCTACTTTAATTCTCTTCTTGGTACTCGTGCTCCTGCTCCAGGCATGCACATTAAAGTAGCAGTATAATCAAATAACAGAAATCTCTGCTTTCTGTGTAAGTATGCTAGCAAACCTGCATTAAGTATTGGAAGAGAAAATGAAGTAAACGTCATCCAAGAATATAAAATGCATACACTAATATATACTGTAATTCCTCTTATGGCTGTTTTTTAATCCACAACACGAGGTGGTCACAGCTAAAGAAATATCAGAGATCCGGATATGGTGAAGGCTTCAGATTTATAATACACAATCACGTGTATATGTACAATGTTTCAGCCAAGTGCCTTTGTCAAGCATGGTACAAAATACAAAGTAGCATTCTTATATACCATATATTTCGTCATATAAGACGCTCCGGCATATAAGACTATAATAATTTTATAGGATAAAAATCTAGAAAATAAAGATTCTGAACCAAATTCAATGTAAAGTATAGGACAGTGATCTTCAACCTGCGGATCTTTAAAAGTTGCAAAACTACAACTCCCAGCATGCCCGGACAGTCTTTGGCTGTCCGGGCATGCTGGGAGTTGTAGTTTTGCAACATCTGGAAGTCCGCAGGTTGAAGACCACTGGTATAGGAGGTAGTACTCACATGTCGCTCTCCATCGCTGTCGCCGCATCCCCGGGGTGTCCCCGTCGCTCCGGACCGTCTCTGCTGCCCGGTATCCTCGCTCTCCGTCGCCGCCATGATGTCGCTATGCACGCTGTTCCTATTGGATGACGGAACGGCGTGCGCGACAACGTGATGACGTCGAAGGAGAGCGCCGGCCATGCAGGGGATCCCGGCACGGAGCAGACACCGAGGAGGCAGGTAAGGTCCCTCCCGGTGTCCTGTAAGCTGTTGGGGAAGCTGCAATTTCACCGCAGCGGTCCCGAACAGTCCGACTGAACAGCCGGGTTAGTGTTATTTTCGCCTCAGAGGCGGCGGTCAGCTTTGATCCCCGCATCTGAAGGGTTAATACAGGGCATCACCGCGATCGGTGATGTCCTGTATTAGCCGCGGGTCCCGGCCATTGATGGCCGCAGGGATCGCCGCAATAGGGGTGTATTCGCCGTATAAGACACACCAACTTCCCCCCCCCCCCAGTTTTGGGGAAGAAAAAGTGCGTCTTATATGGCGAAAAATAGGGTACATCAAAGTGCATTGTGATTAGTTCACTGACATATGGGTTACATAGTTACATAGTACGGTCGAAAAAAGACATATGTCCATCAAGTTCATCCAGGGAATTAAGCGGTAGGGGTGTGGCGCGATATTGGGAAGGGATGAGATTTTATATTTCTTCATAAGCATTAATGTTATTTTGTTCCAGGAATGTATCTAATCCTGTTTTAAAGCTGTAAATTGTTCCAGCTGTGACCAGTTCCTGAGGTAGACCGTTCCATAAATTCACAGTCCTCACGGTAAAGAAGGCGTGTCGCCCCTTGAGACTAAACTTTTTCTTCTCCAGATGGAGGGAGTGCCCCCTCGTCCTTTGGGGGGGTTTAACCTGGAACAGTTTTTCTCCATATTTTTTGTATGGGCCATTAATATACTTATATACGTTTATCATATCCCCCCTTAAACGTCTCTTCTCAAGACTAAACAATTGTAACTCCTTTAATCGCTCCTCATAGCTAAGATGTTCCATGCCCCATATTAGTTTAGTCGCGCGTCTCTGCACCCTTTACAACTCCGCAGTGTCCCTTTTATGGACAGGTGCCCAAAACTGAACAGCATATTCCAGGTGAGGCCGTACCAATGATTTATAAAGGGGGAGTATTATGTCCTTGTCCCTTTTGATACATGACAATATCCTGCCGGCTTTGGAAGCAGCAGCCTGACATTGCATGCTATTCTGTAGTCTGTGATCTACAAGTACACCCAGATCCTTCTCTACCAGTGACTCTGACAGTTAAATCCCCCCCTAAGACATACGATGCATGCAGGTTATTAGTACCCAGATGCATAACTTTACATTTATCCACATTGAACCTCATTTGCCAAGTGGATGCCCAGACAGTTAGTCTATCCAAGTCATCTTGTAACTTATGCACATCCTCTATAGACTGTACTGTGCTACAAAGCTTGGTGTCATCTGCAAAGATAGAAACAGAGCTGTTAATACCATCCTCTATATCATTGATAAATAAATTAAACAACAGCGGTCACAGTACTGAACCTTGGGGTACACCACTAATAACCGGGGACCAATCAGAGTACGAATCATTGACCACCACTCTCTGGGTACGATCCATGAGCCAGTGTTCAATCCAGTTACAAACTAAAATTTCCAAACCCAAAGACCTTAACTTACCTGTCAGACGTCTATGAGGGACAGTATCAAACGCTTTAGCAAAATCCAGAAACACTATATCCACAGCCATTCCTCTGTCAAGGCTTCTACTCACCTCTTCATAAAAGCAAATTAGATTGGTTTGACAACTTCTATCCTTAGTAAACCCATGCTGGCTATCACTTATAATACAATTATCCCCTATGTATTCCTGTATGTAATCCCTTATAAGTCCTTCAAACAATTTACCCACAATGCACGTTAAACTTACCGGTCTATAGTTTCCTGGGGAAGACCTAGAGCCCTTTTTGAAGATTGGCACCACATTCGCCTTGCGCCAGTCCCTTGGCACAATACCAGACACCAGAGAATCTCTAAATATCATGAACAGGGGTACAGATATTACTGAACTTACCTCTCTAAGAACTCTTGGGTGTAGTCCATCCGGTCCTGGGGATTTGCTTACATTTATATCACTTAACTTACCTTGTACCATCTCTACATTAAGCCAGTTCAGTACATTACATGATGTGTTACCAGCACTGACCTGGCCAATGTCAGCTCCTTCTTCCATAGTGTATACAGAACTAAAGAACCCATTCAGTAGCTCCGCCTTCTCTTGATCGCCTGTGACAACCTCCCCATTATCATTATTAAGGGGTCCTACATGCTCTGTCCTAGGTTTTTTTTGCATTTATATATCTAAAAAAATATTTAGGATTAGTTTTGCTTTCTTTGGCCACCTGTCTCTCATTTTGAATTTTTGCTGTTTTTATTACATTTTTACAGATTTTATTAAGCTCCTTGTACTGTTTAAATGTTATAGCTGACCCATCAGATTTGTATTTTTTGAAGGCTATTTTTTTGTTGTTTATTGCTCTTTTAACATCATGTGTCAGCCATGTAGGATTTAGTTTTAATCGTTTATATTTGTTCCCCTTTGGTATATATTTAGCTGTATAGTTATTTAGAGTTGATTTAAAGATGTCCCATTTACCTTCTGTATCAGTATTTGACAACACCTCCCCCAGTCTATGTCCTGTAGTGCAGCCCTCAGCCCAGGGAAATTTGCCTTTTTAAAGTTATATGTTTTTGCCTTCCCCGCCTGTCTTTGTTTTCTACATTTTAAGTCAAAAGTAACTATATTGTGGTCGCTATTACCAAGGTTTTCCCGCACAGTTACATTACCAACCAGCTCTGCGTTGTTGGAAATGATCAGATCCAACAAGGCATCACTTCTTGTTGGGTCCTCCACAAACTGGCCCATAAAATTATCCTGCAATAAATTTAGGAATTGTCGCCCCTTTGTAGTTTTAGCCAACCCCGGACCCCAATCTATATCTGGATAGTTAAAATCTCCCATTATTACCACTGTACCTGCCCGGGCGGCCCTCTCTATTTGTTTATGAAGCCGAACTTCTATCTTTTCAGTGATATTAGGGGATCTGTAGATTACACCAAATACTATTTTTTCAGTATTTCCCTCCTTTTGTAATTCTACCCACAATGATTCCACATCCTCAGAATCATCACACACTATGGCATCGTTCACACTGACTTTCATACCACTTCTTACATACAGACAGACTCCACCACCTTTTCTGTTCATTCTATCCTTGCGAAACAATGTAAACCCCTGAAGATTGACAGCGCAGTCATGCGAGGAGTCCAGCCATGTCTCAGTGACCCCAACTATATCAATATGTTCCTCCAGTATCAAGGCCTCAAGCTCCCCCATTTTATTTGCTAGGCTTCTGGCATTTGTGAACATACACTTTACATTTCCATCCTTTATGTTATTGGGGTTAATGGGATTCAAGGGTGTAAGTTTTATATTCCTATGAAGCTTATTCCTATTAACTATTCTAACCCCTCCCTCCGCTCCACCCCCAGGTACATTTATAATTCCCACCTCTCTATCTACACTATCTTCCCCCTCTTTGCTGTAGGTTCCCTCCCCCCAAGTCCTTAGTTTAAACACTCCTCCACCCTTCTAGCCATCTTCTCCCCAAGCAAAGCTGCACCCTCCCCATTGAGGTGCAGCCCGTCCCTACGGTAGAGCCGGTAACCGGTTACATCAACATGAATTACTTAATCCATCCCCTATCATCTGATAGACTGCATATCAACGCAACCTGTGAACAATAGCTGTCAGAAGTGACAAAGTGCCTAAAACATGTGTTACAGATAAAAAATAATATATAGAGAGCAAAGAGGGACATCCACACAGTGTGCTCTCTATATATTATTTTATGATACAATAAAAGGTCAATAAAAGATGTCTGATCGCAGGGGTCCCGCCGCTAGGGACCTTCGCGATCTCTCGTGAAGCACCCCCTGTCATCTGGTGCACGGAGCGAGCTTTGCTCTGTGCCTGATGACTGGCGATGTAGGGGCCAGAGGATCGGGACGTCTATGGGAGGGGGCATGACGATCCTCTGGCCCCTACATTGCCAGTCATCAGGCACGGAGTGAAGATCGCTCTGTGCACCAGATGACAGGGGGGGGCTGCAGAAGAGATCACGGGGGTTCCCAGCGGTGGGACTCCATCGATCAGACATCTTATCCCCTATCCTTTGGATACCCCTTTAAGGCCAAAATAGGCTGTGTCCTTAAAGAGTACCTGTCATCAAGTAAAACTTTTGATATTGTATTCCTTATGAAAAGTAGAAGCCTGTTTGCCATATATAAAAAAAAAAATCATTATTTCCATCACTTTTTTACTGTTTAAAAAGTGGCCACAAGGGGTCTCTCTTCTATAGTGTTCAGCAGGCCCAGCATAGCCTCTAGACTTATGCCGGACTAGCAGGGACATGAGCATGGCTCTGCTCATGTCTCACTCCCTGCCTGTCAATCATACAGGAGGGAGCGAGCGCTGTGCGCGCCACATGGCGCACACAGGGCTCTCTGAACACATATAATTGGCTCAGGGTTTGTAAAACTCTCCATATTAGTGATGCTGTGTTTATATAGCAGGGTGCATGGCAGGCAGGATGGCTCCGATCTCCCTGCTATTTGTATGCCTCGCGCTGTGCATAACAGAGAGGAGGGGACTCACAGCCTGCCTGACGTGATTGGCTCCCTGTTCTATGCGCGCTCCAGAGCCAAAGCGCAGCATAGAACAGGGAAGGGCGGAAGCTTTACTTGGAAGGCTTCAGGTGATGTCACACCTGCCAGGTAACATATCCCTGCAGTAGAAAAAGCTCACAGGCAGTGCGCAGACTTTTTATAGGCATAACTCAATAAATAATGGGTGACATTAAAAAGAAAAAGTGCGGTGGACTCAGTTTGAAGAGCGGAACGCAAAAAGAAGAAAATAATCCCTCTTTACTTGGTGGCAGGTACTCTTTAAGGGATTAATTTGAGAAGAACAGTTAGAACTTAAAGATGAACCGTGATTCGTTGTGATATTGAGAATAAGCCAAAAATTTATTGATTCTATGCTGTTCTCAAAGAAACAATAAATGTGTTTTTCAATTTTAATATTTTATAGTATAAAATGACAAAGTTTCCACCAAAAGAAAGATTGAAATAATAAATAGTTCTTGTTCCCCTCAGTACCACTGCAAACTGACAAAATAAATGCAACATTTTACAGTATAAAAATTTTTTTTTAGGAACTTAAGATTTACAGGTCAGAAATCTTATACATTCATATTAAATTAGGACTTTTACTACTGTCTTTGAAGTTTCAAATATTCTTTCAAAGTGTAACAAGAAATTCATAAAGGGGACCATAGGACGTCCTGTACGTTTGAGAAGAAAAGGGTTCTTTTCAGTTACAGTATATAAAAGACAAGTAGATATTTAACTCACTACTAATGGCATTAAACATTTTATTATGATAAATGATGTTTAGGTATGCTACCTTGCATTTGCTCTTTTGTCTTGTAAGACGTAAAGAAATATGAATAAAAGGAATCAAGCTTACTGAAAACATTTCTACAGATCATGAATAAATCTTCATCTTATGTTTGCAATTATTGGATAGCCCATAGTGTGGATACTGAAGTTCAATAACACCTTGCTACCTACTTTTGCCTTTAACAGTCATATATTGCCTTCACTTCCCTTTATCAAGGAATCATTATTTATCAAAAAGACAGTATTACTCAGCAACTATCTGAAAACATAAAGAAAAAGTAAATTACATATTTTATAGTGGCAAAATCATAGCACAATAAATAATAAGCATCGGCATTAAAAACTTCTTTATTTCAACTTGAAACGTACAGGTGCATACAGATAGCAGGAATGGACGGACAAGGGTGCGGGGAATGGGTCCTGCTATCTGTATGCACCTGTACACTTCAAGCTGAAATAAGGAAGAAGTTTTTAATGCTGATGGTGAGTGCCCTGCCTTTCTGTTCTACTTGTGCTATGTTGAACAGTAGCAACTCTACTGTTTCAGACTTCGGCTCATGCCATCTACATAACAGTCATACCCATTGAAGCACAAGTTGCTTAGAAAAAATAATACAAGTATTGTACTAACCACAGGTCAATAGTCCAGGCTCAGCCACAACCACAAAACAATCAGTAGTACCAAGTAGCCAAGTATTTGAACTCATACGTCAAGGTGCTTCTGTGCTAGTATTAACTTCCTACTCATGGACATCACAACTTCCTCTCCATAGCCATTACATAATTATATAATTCTGCTCTACTGTGATGTTCCTGGCTTGTGCAGTTAAATCCAACTTAATCTACAATAATATGTAGTATAAATACAGTGATGTCCCAGTACTATCATAAGACATAGCTATGTCATAGTGGAGCAATATTTCAAGACTAGTGTTTTCAACCAGCTAGGTCGAAAACACAAATTACAGCATGGCCAGACAGCCAAGGGCTGTCTGAGCATGCTGGAAGTTGTAGTTTTCCCACAGCTGGAGGCATAATGCCTAGAAAACATTGCTGTATAGGGCTTATATGTATTGTAGAATCTAAATGCTGCCTAAAATACAGTGTGACAGTACAGATACAAAAGAGAACCATGTTTTACTACAGGGATAATGTTCAATTACGTCACATTACAGGTGTAGAGCAAGCTGTGATTTCAGACTCAAAACAAATCAGAACACCATCACCTCAAACAGGAAAAAAAAGCTGCCGCAAAGAGTAGAGGACTATAGAAGCACAAGATGTGGGGAGAGCTACAAATAGCAGAGTCATTGCATTCACCAATGCCCTTCTAGCACACAATACAGTGTATTTGGCGGACATACGGAGGAGGAATAAAAATTCTAACTTCTAACGTCACATTCCCTACCATCAGCAGTGACAGATGTACTTTTAGGGAGCAGACTGCTACCACATTAACAGAAATGGTTAATTATTTCAACATTTTCACTGTGTAGTGGCAGTAGTGAGTGTCCATGCCACTGCCAACAGAACCTCATTTCAATAGAACCAAACATTAGTCAAGCCAAGTAAGGTTTATTTCACCTAAATCAGCTATAGGCTCTGTCACCTAACCCCCCCCTCCCCCCCCCCCCCCCAGGGAAATTCTGTTTCTCTTATAGACAACCATGTTGACTTTCATGCTACTGCATTCTATTATGCATGGGACAACATTGCTAAGCTGATGTTTTAGCATTATAAAAACACTTGAGCATACAAAGAAATAAACCCCACAAGTTTATTCAGGCCCCCCGTCAGCTTTTCCTTCTGGCACTGTAGAAAAAGCACCACAGGGAAATCGATTCTAAAACTGATCCCATTTATTTGAATGGGACAGTTCACATTCATCCAGCATCTCAAGTTTGACGCCGGATGGGGGAAAGGAAGGTTGGCAGCTAATGTCAACTGATGCACTTTTCTCATCAGTTGTGGGATCAGTTGCAAACTGGGTTCATTGTGTTTACTGGGTCTCAATATCAGATGCAGATGACGTGCCCCTGAAATTGAAATGCATGTTTACACACACATTTTTCTTACATTCGCTGTTATCAGCATTGCTTGTGTTGACTCCAACTAGTTGTTTCCTTGGCATTATTTAGCAAAATTTAATGAATTAAAGAGAAACTGACAAGCTGTTTATCCGCAGTAAACTCAACATATTGAATGTATAGTGCGAGTGAATAGCTTTAAAATAAAGTCCTTAGCTGTGTACAATGCAGGCAGGAAGCCGGCTCGCCACGATCCCCTGCCTCCTCCATATTCCTCTTCCGGCCCACCTCTGAAATGAAAATATATTTGAATATAGATTACGGAGGCAGGTGGAAATATGGAGGAAGCAGGGGAGCTCAGAGCTGAGCTGTTCACCCACAGTAGAACAAGAAGAAAGAAGACACATACCTCTACAAATACTGGAAGAATTGCTATTAGTGATTACTTTTTTTTTATTCATTCACTACCATTCTCTGTTGTCTCCACAGTGAGTGTGGGCTCGCAGGAAATTGTTGTTGTTTTATTTGCAGATATTGAGAATTAAAAAAATGCTAATTTATAATTCATCATAGGCACCATATTAAATTCAGAACAAGAAATTTCCTAGATAAACTACCGTATATAATCGAGTATAAACCGACCCGAATATAAGCCGAGGCCCCTAATTTCACCCCAAAAACCCAGAAAAAAAATAAATAAATAAAAAAAAAAAAAAAAAAAAAAAAAAAAAAAATAAAAGTTATTTACTCTACTATAAGCCTAGGGTGGGAAATACATCATCCCACCCTGTCATTAACACCCTCGTCATCATCACCCTGTCATCATCACCCTGTCATTTTCACCCCATCATCATCATCCCGTCATCATCACCCCATCATCATCCCCCCTTCATCATCACCACCTGTCAATCCCTTTTAGTGGTCTTCAACCTGCGGACCTCTAGATGTTGCAAAACTACAACTCTCAGCATGCCCGGACAGCCGATGGCTCTACGGGCATGCTGGTAGTTGTAGTTTTGCAACATCTGGAGGTCTGCAGGTTGAAGACCAATGAGAAGGGATTGACAGGCGGAGAGTTCACTCGAGTATAAGCCTAGGGGGGCATTTTCAGCACGAAAAATCGTGCTGAAAAACTCGGCTTATATTCGAGTATATACGGTAAGTACATGGAAGATTTGCCAATTAAAATATTCCCATGGTGATGCATGCCTCCCAAAGTGTCTTTCCCAGTTGAACAAAGACAAAATGAAAATACTTCTATATGGAGTCTTTATTAATGCTAAAGCTGTCCTTCTCATAAGACCATCCCAAGAAATGACCAGGATGAGCTGCCAAATCCGTGTTGTAGACTGCATGAAATGCTGTCAATGCTGAAATGTATCTAATGACAATGCTTTTTATGAATTGAATATTGAATTTTCCAAGGGACATGAGAGACCAAAAGGATAATGAGAAAGACTAAAAAAGCAGTCATAAAGACTGGAACAGGCTCATTCATTTTGACATTTTATGAATAAACGACAGGAATACTATTATTTTTTTATTTGAAACTGGAGATTCAGTCTAATTCAATTATACTTGTTTCTGGTTTCTAAGCAGAAGAAGCTGTGAAGTATATCTCTGCTGCAAGGTGGTTAGATCCGCACAAGAGACAGAATACTGGACACATTTGTAAACTATTAGACTGTAAAACACAAACAGCAAATGGTTCTGCTTGGTACAGTACATTGATGAATTTATACAGAGGAAATCATATGCCTCTAAGCTTACAGTGCTTGAATAATGACAACCTCCTTGTAGTAAAGGAAAAAAATCCACGCAGCAGAGCGTTTTAACATTTGCATAAAAATGTATGAGAAGAAATACTGTGCTGTGTAGAGTACAGGAGATGGCAGCCCTAAGCAACACAACTCCAATAGAAACCCAATAATTCAGCATTATCACGCAGATGAATTCCTCAGGGATCATGGACAATGTACAAAGACCCTATATTGTGAAACACAAAAGGGGGAATTATCAAGACTTGCATGTTATCCGGCATAAAAAGTCACCATTAAAAAAACAAATTCATCTTTCATCATGAGATAATTAGAAAAATTTTGCACAATGGAAACTGGCATTAAGGGAGAAAGTGTAAGCTTGAAAAAAATATCACAAATGATAAATCCCTCCCACAAAGTGTCATCAGGGCTATGCTACAAATCCAGTGACACTGGATTCTCTGATCAGAAAATAACTTGCCATACAGCATTAAGATGAAGTTTGTCACATGTTAAATAGAAATACAGTATAGGTCCATAAAAATCTACTGCCTTTGACTAGTGACTCCCACAAACATCTGTTATAGGACCAGGTGCATAATACTATAAGACTGATCGGAATTAAGCTGCTACATTGCTTATACAGTCATCGCCGTAAATGTTGGCACCCCTGAAATTTATTTTATTTCTCACAGAGAAGGATTGCAGTAACACATGTTTTGCTATACACATGTTTATTCCCTTTGTGTGTATTGGAACTAAACCTAAAAAGGGAGGAAAAAAAGCTAATTGCACATAATGTCACACCAAACTCCAAAAATGGTCTGGACAAAATTATTGGCACCCTTAACTTAATATTTTGTTGCACACCCTTTGGAAAAAATAACTGAATTAGTCGCTTCCTATAACCATCAATAAGCTTCTTACACCTCTCTGCCGGATGTTTGACCACTCTTCATTTGCAAACAGCTCCAGGTCTCTCTTATTGGAAGGGCGCCTTTTTCCAACAGCAATTTTAAGATCTCTCCACAGGTGTTCAATGGGATTTAGATCTAGAGTCATTGCTGGCCACTTCAGAACTTTCCAGCACTTTGTTGCCATCCATTTCTGAGTGTCCTGCTCGAAGACCCAAGATCTCGGATGCAAACCAAGCTTTCTGACAATGGGCTGTACAGTGCGACCCAAAATCCATTGGTAATCCTTAGATTTCATGATGTCTTGCACACATTCAAGGCACCCAGTGCCAGAGGAAGCAAAACAACCCCAAAACATCATTGAACCTCCACCATATTTCACTGTAGGTACTGTGTTCTTTTCTTTGTAGGCCTCATTCTGTTTTTTGTAAACAGTAGAATGATGTGCAATAATGGAAAAAGGTGCTCAGCTCACCACCCACTAAGGAAACGTAGTAGAAGGACTTCGACTGTATTGCAGTAACAGGAGCTCGGTCTGTGTGCGCCGCTTCCCATATGCAGAAACCAGGAGGAAAAGGGGGAGGTCCAGCTCACAAGACTTGATGTTGAAAATTAGATGAATAAAGAAAAAAAACAACAACAAAAAAACACCAAGTGCATTAAAAACAGCAAGCTGACACGTTTCGAGCTGCAGATGAGCTCTTATTCATGGAGTTTGTTTGCAGCTCGAAACGCGTCAACTCACTGTTTTTAGTGCATTTGGTGTATTTTTTTCTTTGTTCATCTAATTTTTAACATGAGTCAGTAAAAGCTACATTTTAACTACAAGTCTTGTGAGCTGGGCCTCCCCCCTTTTCCCAGTAGAATGATGTGCTTTACCAAAAAGCTCTAGCTTGGTCTCATCTGTCCACAAGACGTTTTCCAAGAAGGGTTTTGGCTTACTCAAGTTCATTTTGGCAAAATGTAGTCTTTCTTTTTTTATGTCTCTGTGTCAGCAGTGGGGTCCTCCTGGGTCTCCTGCCATAGTGTTTAATTTCATTTAAATGTTGATGGATAGTTTGCGCTGACACTGATGCTTCCTGAGCTGCAGGACAGGTTGAATATCTTTGGAACTTGTTTGCGGTTGCTTATCCACCATCCGGACTATCCTGCGTTGACACCTTTCATACATTTTTCTCTTCTGTCCACATCCAGGGAGATTAGCTACAGTGCCATGGGTTGCAAACTTCTTGATAATGTTGCACACTGTGGACAAAGGCAAATCTAGATCTCTGGAGATGGACTTGTAACCTTGAGATTGTTGATATTTTTCCACAATTTTTGTTCTCAAGTCCTCAGACAGTTCTCTTCTCCTCTTTCTGTTGTTCATGTTTAGTGTGTTACATACAGACAAACAATCCAAAGACTAAGTGAACTTCTCTCCTTTTTTTATCTGCTTTCAGGTGTTATTTTTATATTGTCCAGACCTATTCTTTGCCCCAGGTGAGTTTAAAGGAGCATCACATTCTTTAAACAATCTTATTTTTCCACTATTTTGAAAGGATGCCAATCATTTTGTCCAGCCCAAGATTGACAAGAATACTCAAGAATACTGTGTAGCTCTGGGATGATTTCTCACCATTCTCATGATCGATGAAACTCCACAGGGGGAGATCATGCATGGAGCCCCTAACTGAGGGAGATTGCCAGTATTTTGCTTATCTTCTACTGTATTTTAAACATTCGCACCAACTGTTGTGAACTTCTCATCAAGCTGCTGGGAGATGGTCTTTTAGCCCAATCCAGACTTGTGTAGGTCTTTAATATTGTCTTTGATATCCTTGTACAGCTTTTTGGTCTTTGCCATGGTGGAGAGTTTGAAATCGGATTGAATACTTCTGTGGACAGGTGTCTATTATACAGGTAACAAGCTGAGAATAGGAGCACTCACTGTAATAATGTTCTCCTAATCTCTGTTACCTGTATAAAAGATACCTTGGAGTCAGAAATCTTGTTGATTGATCAAATTCAAAAAATATGATCAAGCATTTTTATAAAATAACTAAATAAATGTGTAAATCAAGCTAATATGTTAATAAAATTTTTGATGACATATAAAAGTATATAGGTTCACATCTAAAACGCAGAGAGACAACATCCCAAAATAAAACACTTTCAGAGGTCCGTCCTTTTCCACTAATTAAACATTTATAGCATACCCTAAGGATAGACCATCAATACGTTATGTTTCTGAAAACCTCTTTAATATTTGAAATATTCTTTATAATCATTCATTGTTCAGAAGTAACCAGAAAGATCTGCTACATTACTGACTTCAGTTTACTGACTGAAATGATGCTCAAGGAAAGGAAAAAATGTATTGTATGCAGCATTATGCAACTATAATTCAACCGATTAACTTAATTTTCAACTTAATAGTTTCAAAACCTTATCTTTGACACTGAATATGTGCCAAAAAAATAATAGCTTTGTGTCAAGTGGAATCAGAGCCCGTGTTTTTCTCTAAGTTAATCAGGGAAAATTTTTCCGAGAAAAATGATTATTTCCCACTAACACCATTACAGTGTACAAAACACTTATTTCATGCGCGAACATTTCAGTTATTTATGTGTGTATTAACTTTTATGTTTCTCTACAATGCAATTATACTAGGTAAATATTCCACAGTTTGTGTTAATAAACAAATGGCTGCTAAAAAAAAAAAAAAACTGCTGCAATTTATATGGAAAATATGTAAAGTAGTTGAAAGGAAATCTGTCAGCTGCAATCCATGTTCCAAACTGCTGACACAAGGATTGTTAGGACAAGGAGAGATATAATACTTTTTATGTATCTGCCTGTGCTTCCATAACATACAAAAATGCTTTAACGCTTTGGTACAAAGAGTCAAAGAGGTGTTTTCCAGCTACAGAAGTTCTGAGAAGTGCAATGCCTCCTTGTTCCCCCTTCATCCCTGATTGACAGGCAGCTTGAAGCTTAACAGTGTTTCCAAATCTTGTTGCTGTACATACAAATTGTGCACAGGTGCGAGATTTGGAAACAGGGCTCAGCTTCTGACTGTCAATCAATCAGGGACAGAAATGGGGAGAGGGAGTGAGGAGACGTTGGAACACCTTTTCACTTCTCCTCCCATTCCCGTCCCTGCTTGAGTGGCCTAAAAAGATAAACACCCTATGTAAAGGTGTGTATGGTAATTAGGCATCTTATTTCTCTGAAAAGTCAAAACATTTAAAAAGTCTTTGGAAGGGATGCTGCACTCTTGATATTGGGGTGGAATAAAAGAACCATCAAACATTTTGTTACAAATAGTTAACATGGTCGCTTGAAATGTGAGAAAAACAGATGCATGTTAACTGCCAAAGATTTGAGAAGAATCAAATGTGAAGCTACCAGGAACTGTCACAATCCAGTGCTGTCATACTCCAAAGCTGTAACCTACCTGGAGTGGTCAGAATTAAAAGGTGTTCAGTGCTCAGTGACATATCCAAGGTAAAGAAGGCTGAAATCCGACCACCACTGAATAAGACACATAAGATGAGAAGTCAAGACTGCGCCAAGAAATATCTATATTTTTCAAAGGTTTTATGGGCTTATGAGATGAGCGTGTCTCTTCATGGCAGATGGGCACGTGGCTGGATTAGTAACTGGCACAGAGCTGTGTCTCAGATACTATAAAGGTGAAGGTAGGGAGGGTTATGGTATGGGTTGGTATTATCAAAGATGAGCTAGTTGAACATTTTCGGGTTGAAGATGAGTTGTTCATTATTCTCAGGAAAATGAAAATTTTCATTTCATTACATAATTATTCTGCAAACTAATAGTTGCCCAATAATTATGTGCTCATATATACTCTCCTAAATAAGCCAAAATCTCACTTTGACTTTTTTCAATATTCAGTTATAAGGATTATTAACATTTGGATTGACGGAGAACACTGTAGTTGTTCAATAATAAAATGGATGCTAAAAAATACAACTTGCCTAATAATTGTGCTCACAGTATATGAAAGGCAAGGATACCATATGTCTCCTTGCATCAGCTATTTAATTGTGTCAGCAGTTTGGAATGAGAATTTCAGCTGACAGATCCCCTTTTAATGACGGTGCTGTCACACTTTAATTTCCTTTTACACAAAATGCTAATAAACGTAACATTTTCTTATGGAACTTAAGAGATCATGGTGCTGCATCTTAACAAGGTGTCACATGTAGCGCATATCAGGCCTTCTAAAAAAAAAAAAAAAAAAGGATATAGATCTGGACAAGTTCTTCTGATCACAGCAACTTCTCATTTATTTAATGTTGCTTATTAATCAGTCAAGTTTTATACATTGTGCTGTGAATGTATAAAATATTTTTCTTAAAAGTATGTGGCATTATCCTCTTTTCTGCAGTAAAGATCTCCCATGTTCTAATGTGTTTGATGATTCAATTAAACATCTAAAATTGTAAAAAAAAAATTATTGAATGAAAAAAAAAAAAAAGCATTTTGCTTTGGTACGTTTGCAAGAGAATTCACAACTTACAGTATATCCAAAAATGTTCCACTACAGTGGTGCTTAAAAGTTTGTGAATCCTTTAGAATTTCATGCATAAATTTGACTGAAAACTATAGATAATGAACAGACAAATTAAACAAACAAAAAATATTACACATTTATTTATTTAGAGAAATGATTTAAAGGGGTTATCCAGGAATAGAAAAACACAGTTAATTTCTTTCAAACAGCTTCACATCTGTCTCCAGGTTGGGTGGGGTTTTACGACTTAGCTCCATTCACTTCAATGGAACTGAGCTGCAGAACCACACCCAACCTAGAGACAGACAGGGAGTTTAAAAAAAAAAAAAAAAAGTAGCTTTATTTTTCTATTCCTGGATAACCCCTTTTAATATCACATATCTGTGAGTAGCAAAAGTAGGCGAACCTTTAGGATTGGCAGATAATTCAAAGGTAATATTAATGTCAGGCGTTTTCAATCAATGGGATAACAATCAACTGTGAGTATGTGATCTGCTTTATTTAAAGAACAGGGATCTATCAAAGTCTGATCTTTACAACACATATTTGTGGGGGTGCATCATGGCACAAGCAAAGAAAATATGAGAGACCCTTAGAAGAAGAATTGTTGAGCTCACCAGGCTGGAAAGGGCAACAAAACTATCTCTTATGAGTTTGGACTCTTTCATAATCAAACACAGGGGCCCCATCTCCCAGGGAGGCCCGGGCCCCTGCTGTACCCCCCCCCTGCAGCAGCCCCAGCACAGAATACTGCTGTTTAAGCAGCAGTCTCCTGCTTTCACTGGCAGCTGCAAAATACTTTCTGCCATCTGTCCTCTCCTCCCTGGATAAGGCTCTTACAGACGACAGCAGCACAATGGAGCGATAACTGCCGAACATCGGGCCGTGCATGGGAGGCAGAGGACCTTTGGTGATGTCATTACCATGTGATCAGTCACATGGGTGGGAGGAGCCTGACTACTATGCAATGGAGGCCCAGGAAGAAGTTCCTGTATAGGGGAATGTGTATCATGTGAAGGTAACCTATACTACATACTCACACACAAATTACTATGTCTGTGTTTTCCAAACAGTGTGCCTCTAGCTGTTACAAAACTACAATTCCCAGTATGCCCAGAAAGCCAACAGCTGTCTGGGCATGCTGGGAGTTGTAGTTTTGCAACAGCTGGAGATACATTGTTTAGAAAACACTGCACTATATAATTCCCACACACTGCATTTAACACACCCACCACATTTATTGATTTAAGAATCCATAAATAAATGTCCAAACTATTCCAATTTAACGTTAATTATCCCTCACGGTCAATGGCATAATTGTTAAAAAAATACCAAAGTCCACAATTGCTAATTTTTTGTAATTTCATATACATTAAAAATAAATAAAATAAAAAGCGATCGAAAAGTCACATCAAAACAAAAATGGTACCAGTAAAAACTACAGATCAAAGCGCAAAAGATGAGCCCTCACACATCCCAGTATATGGAAAAATGCTAAAGTTATAGGGGTCAGAAGAGGAGGATTTTAAGTATACTACTTTTTGTATAAACTGAAGCCCCCAAAAGTTGCAAAATGGCGTTTTTTTTTTAACTGTGTATTTCATAGTAGCATGATTGATGCAATTACAAACTAAAATTGGTGACACAAAAAGCAACAAGCCTCATATAGGTCTGAAAGTTGAAAATTAAAAGTATTCTTTCTCTAATACACAAGTGGTATAAATATCATGGTCACAGCTGTCACAATCATGACTGAGCCCCCTGTGACAGGCCACCACTGCTGCCACAATATCTGGCTGATCTGCCGGCGACTGTAACTGTAAGGGTAAAACTCCAAAACAAAGTACCTACACAAAACAAAAAAAGTGTCCACATATCGCTAAAAGTTTATTTTGTTAACACCAACCAAATTAAAAACATGTATATGAGGCATCAGGAGAAAACCACAAGTAATCACAGAGGCCACAACACACAGGAAATTCAGAGATAATGGGGGAGATTTATCAAATCCTGTGCAGAGGGAAAGTGGAGCAGTTGAACATAGCAACCAGATTGTTCCTTTTTTTTTTTTTTTTTTTTTTAAAGGCATCTGAAAAATTAAAGAAGCGATCTACAACTGCTCCACTTTCCCTCTGCACAGGATTTGATCATTCTTCCCCATTATCTCTGAATAAAGTGGCAAGGGGGGATCAGTCGGGGGGAATAAAGTGGCAGGGGGGGATAAAGTGGCAGGGGGATGGGGGGGAATAAAGTGGCAGGGGGATCGGGGGGAATAAAGTGGCAGGGGGGGATAAAGTGGCAGGGGGATGGGGGGAATAAAGTGGCGGGGGGATAAAGTGGCGGGGGGGATCATAGGGGGAGATAAAGTGGCAGGGGGGATCAGAGGGGGGGATAAAGTGGCAGGGGGTGGGATCAGAGGGGGGGAATAAAGTGGCATTGGGGATCAGAGAGTGGAAATAAATGGGGAGGATCAGGGGGGTGGCAAATGATATAGCACAGTGGGGAGTGGTTGAAATGGCACAGGAGGTTGATCAAGGGGGAGAATGCATGGGTTAGCAGCCCAATTTGTAATGCTGATACTGGTATCATGTTATACGTCGTAGGACATGCAACGCGATATGTGCAATTGGCGGTAGTGTGAGGGGTGTCCAGGGGGCCCGGGCCTGAGGTGTGTAAGGGGCCCCAAAATTTCTGATGGCAGCCCTGATCAAACAGATTGTGTACAAATGAAGAAGATTTAAGACCATTATTACCCTTCCAAGAAATAATCTACCAGAATATCCTACACCAACAGCAAGTCATATAGAATAGACTGTAAGGTCACAAAGGAAACCAAGACTTCTAAGTAATGAAATGCCTTTCTCATATTATCTAGGGTTATTCTTTTTTAGTCTACCATCATAAGGACACTGAACCACAATGGTGTGCATGACAGGATTGCAAGAAGAAAGCGGCTGCGCTCCAAAAAGAACATTGCTGCCCATCTGCAGTTTGCTAAGTATCACCTGGACGAGCCACAGAGCTATTGGAAGAATGTTTTGTGGATGGATGAGACTAAAATCAAGATTATTTGTTTAAATTGGAAGTGTCATGTTTAGAGAAGAAAAAAAAACAACAGTATCATGGTTTCATACTGTTTTGTTGCATGTAGGCCGAACGACTTGCTATAATGTATGGAACAATGAATTCTGATTTATACCAGCAAATTGGATATGAATATGTCAGGACATTTGTCTGTGAGCATGTGGGTTTATTATATTATTATCTCACCATATTCATTCTATTCTATATATCTTTATATGACCCTAAGAGTATTTGGTACCTTATTGACATTTATATTGCATATCCCCTATTTCTTATTTTTAACCACGTTTCCACTTGCAAAAACATGGTGACACATAGAAGTTTTACTTTCTAAATCATCTCATATGCCTCTAGATATTCATCCCATAGGGATTTTCTTATTTATTTTATGTATTTTTTACTCTTTGTTTTCTTTACCTACTAGAAAAAGCACTAAAAGGGAAATCACTCCTATGCTGGAAAAGAACAACCAACAAAATTACCTACATACAGGAACTAGAAAGGCAAAATACTAAAGCAAACCCTACATTGGGTTTCCAATCCAGTAGAAATCATCTATAATTTTTTATATATATATATATATATATATATATATATATATATATATATACACATATATATACAGACAGGTATACTTTTTTTAAAAGAACAAATCATTTTATTTGTACACTTTGAAGCATATATAACAACAGCTGATTACAAAACAATTATTCTATTTATAAGCTTAGTATGTAATATAATAAAATTAGACATAAGATATTGGCCACTGACCAAATATAATCAAGTAATAATATCCTTAATGACCATCTTAGATATATTGTAGCCAAACATCTGAATGTCAATATGTAATTCAGAGAATTATAATAGTAATGCTTTTGTAGACTCATACATTACCACATCGAATTGGTCTAATCTTGTTGCATAGGTGGCATTTTACTGAATGAAATTTCACATATAGCAGCATAAATATTGTTCCTGCAATATAGTGGACAAGACGCCCCCTTCCCGCTGGCTGTCGGGGCCCCGTACAAGAGATCGCGGGGGCCCCAGCGGTCGGACACCCTGCGACCCTGCGGTCTTAAGGGCCTAGATACTGTGAAAGGCCAGCCAAAAGTACACACCTGCTGTTGTTGTAGACAAATACTGTTTTAAGTGTACTAGAGTGCATTGTCCTCCCCTCATAATTGCATACCACATACGTACATCTAAGTGGTGTACCATTTTGTTCCTGTTAAAGTCTTAAGGGCCTAGATACTGTGAAAGGCCAGCCAAAAGTACACACATGATGGTTTTGCAGACAAATACTGTTTAAAGTGTACTAGAGTGCATTGTCCTCCCCTCATAATTGCATACCACATATGTACATCTAAGTGGTGTACCATTTTGTTCCTGTTAAAGTCTTAAGGGCCTAGATACTGTGAAAGGCCAGCCAAAAGTACACACATGATGGTTTTGCAGACAAATACTGTTTTAAGTGTACTAGAGTGCATTGTCCTCCCCTCATAATTGCATACCACATATGTACATCTAAGTGGTGTACCATTTTGTTCCTGTTAAAGTCTTAAGGGCCTAGATACTGTGAAAGGCCAGTCAAAAGTACACACCTGCTGGTGTTGTAGACAAATACTGTTTTAAGCGTACTGGAGCGCATTGTCCTCCTCTCATAAGTGCATTCCACATATGTACATCTAAGTGGTGTACCATTTTGTTCCACTTAATCCTGTTAAAGTCTCAAGGGCCTAGATACTGTGAAAGGCCAGCCAAAAGTACACACCTGCTGGGGTTGTAGACAAATACTGTTTTAAGCGTAGTGGAGTGTATTGTTATTCCCCTCATATACGCACTAAGTGCGTCAGGCAGAGAAGTGCCAGGATGTGCAAAGGGGAGTGGCAGAGTCCCACATTCATCAGACAGAGGTCGCAGCAGACTAGGAGCGAGTGGCAGCAGAAGTTGCAGCGAGAGACCTGAGTATCAGCTATCGTGTCTTGACCAGCAACCCATCTGTCGTCATCCGTTTGTTAACACGGTCATCCACTTCATCACAAGTGACATCTGACACCCTCAGTCAACAGTAGGTGGGTTCCTCTGACACAACCCTCAGTTGGCATGGCCCAGGAGCAGTCCCTGTCCCTTGCCTCTGTCCTATGCTGTTCCCTCCCCTACAGAAGTATCTTATACTGTGGGTTCAGCTTCACTATTTAGTGAGGACAATCTACTAGAGGAAAGTCAGCAGCTACTGCCCAGCCAAGAAGTGGAGGAGACATCCGTCGCTTCCTCCTCTAGACGGTAAAGTAGTGATGAGGAGAGTGGCATGGGAGGGGGTGTTGGGAGCGTTCAGGCTCCTGAAGCAGACACTGTTGAGGAACCTGAGGAGGACATCAGTGACGTGCAGATACAACTCGATGATGATGAAGCTGATAGCACTTGGGAGCCGGATGCAGAAAGGGCTTCATCATCATCAGGAGAAGAGGGTTGCAGGTTGCCCATGAAGCAGCAGCTGAGCCATCAGCATGGTTGGCAGTCAGCATGGTGGCAGAAGTGGGAAGTCTGGATACAAACTTGCCCGGGGTAGACCACCTGCTTCGCGGCAGCCTACCTTCCCGGGAGGTAGTGGAACAGGGGTTCCTGGAATCAGCGGCAGTCAATCAGTGCGGACTGTTGGTGGGAAAATCAGCTACTCGACGGTGTGGCAGTTTTTCATCAAGCCTTCGGAGGATGTTCACCTTGCCACAAGCAAGATGTGTTGGCAGAAGGTGAAGCGTGGCCAGGGTCCCAATGTTGGCACCCCGGCCCTGCGTCAACATATGCAGCGTCACCATAAAGCAGCTTGGAAGAACTGTGGATCCGATGTAGTAATCCAGCCGGCTGCATCACCCAGTGGCATGCCGCACTCTGTTTCAGCCAGCCAAGTCTCCACCACCTCAGCCGAAGGGAGCTATGTGTCATATGCATCTTCTGTCGGTCCAGATGCTCCTGCTCCTCCTACTTCGATTCAGTCATTCCGCCATCATTCCATCGGAGAAGCTATGTCCAAGAGACAACAGTATGCACCCATTTATTGAACGGCGCAGAAGCTGAATGTGCTCCTGTCCATGTTGCTGGTGCTGCAGTCCCTCCCTTTTCAAGTGGTGGACTCTGCACCTTTCAGAGAACTGATGGCTTGTGCCGAGCCAAGGTGGAGAGTCCCAAGCTGTCATTTCTTTGCGAAGAAGGCAGTACCAGCCCTGCACAATTTTGTGGAACAGAAGGTGGGCCAGTCCTTGAGCCTGTCGGTGTGTACCAAAGTGCACAGCAGCGCTGACTTGTGGAGCTGTAACTACAGTCAGGGACAATACATGTCCTTTACGGCCCACTGGGTGAATGTGGTACCTGCACAGCCACCACACCAACTAGGACAGTTCAAGCCGCTTCTGCCTCCACGTTCCCAGGCCATTGGTCCTGTGACTGTATGCGACTCCGCCTCCTCATCCTCCACCTTATCCTCAGCCTCCACTGCACGGACAAGTCTCAGTGCTCCTCAGGCATACCATGTGTTCAGGGCACGGCGGTGTCACGCTGTTCTTCACATGGTTTGCCTTGGCAAACGGAGTCACACAGGGGAGGAACTGCTAAAAGTAATTTATCATGGCTTACTCCATGAAATCTGGCAATGGGAACCATGGTGACCGACAATAGGAAGAACATCTTGTTTGCGCTGCGACAGCGAAGGCTGAGCCATGCACCCTTTTTGCAGTTCTCAGTATTTGCAGGTAGAAATAGGGAGAGGTTCCTGTCTAATGAGTAACACTTGTCAAGAAGGGAATAAATAATGCAAGAGTAGGGCCTTACAGGGGAAGTTTTTGCCCCCACCGGTTACAGTGAACCATAAATTGTTGCCTTCCACCTTTTAGAGGTCTTTGCATCACATCATCACTTGGTGGTGTAGGTGGCACATGGTGTTTTTTGCACACCTTTCCTTTTGTTTGATTTAAAAAAAAATTGGGTTTACGTAGTGCATATCCTCATTACTTACTTGTGCACACTAACACTTTTACAAAAGATACCGTTTTCTTCTGCATACCTGCCTCAGCTATTATTCTGATCCTGCCACCTGCCTGATGCCACACATCTGATGCCAAGTTCTCCTTTTTTCACCCACCTTTGTCACTGGGTACTGGTATTTCGACCCACTGCCCCACTATGTCACCGGGTCATTTTTAGGACTCCTGATGCTGCTGATGCCACCTCCAGGCTGTCTCATACTCCCACCATATGTTCTCCTCATGCTGATGCCAGTTCCAGGCTGTCTCATTCTGCCACCATATGTACTCCTTTTGCTGCTACCACCTCCATGCTGTCTCATTCTGAAACTATATGGTCTCCTCATGCTTCGTCCACCTCCAGGCTGTGTCATTCAACCACTATATGGTCTCCTCATGCTGCCGCCAACTCCAGGCTGTCATTCAGCCACTATATGGTCTCCTCATGCTGCCGCCAACTCCAGGCTGTGTCATTCAGCCACTATATGGTCTCCTCATGCTTCCGCCACCTCCAGGCTGTGTCACTGTACTACCATGTGGTCTCATCAAGCTTCTGGCACATTAAATTAAACTTTTAGGTTCATCTATTTTAAATCTTTAATTTAAATGTTAAAAAATATATTTAATCTTATCAATTGTGAGGCCCTATGGTCTCATCAGGCTGTTGCCACCTCCAGGCTGGGTTATTCAGCCACTATATGATCTCCTCGTGCTGGCTGGCACCTCCACACTTTGTCATTCAGCCACTAAATGGTCTCCTCATGCTGCCGCCAACTCCAGGCTGTGCCATTCAGCCTCTAAATGGGCTCCTCATGCTGCCGCCAACTCCAGGCTGTGTCAATCAGCCACTGTATAGTCTCCTTATGCTGACGCCAACTCCACGCTGTGTCATTCAGTCACTATATGGTCTCCTCATGCTGCCGCCACCTCCATGCTTTGTCATTCAGGCATTATATGGTCTCCTCTTGCTGCCGCCACCTCCAGGCTCTGTCATCATGCCGCTCTGCGACAATGATTCTAATAGTGACGCCTCTAATCTGCATGTCATGCTGAATAACAGTATTATTTCACTAACCCAGCACACACCCTATGCATGTTACAGCAAGGCAAAGTTTTATACACCCCTATTGAGGCTCTCTGTAGGCCAGACATAGCCATTTTTAATACACATTCGCCGCAAATAAATTCGGACCGAACTGAATTTTTTCGGAAAATTTGACAAATCGGTCAAATCAAATTTATCTAAATTCATTCATCTCTAGTACTAACCTATTTTCCTCTCTTTCCTTCCTTTTCTTCTCATTTCAGATCCGTGTATTCTGTGACTACGACGATGACCAGTGTTTTTTTTGTTTAATGTTAATGAAATGGTTAACGAGGGCTTGTAAGGGAGTGTTTTTTGGAATAAAAGTTTTTTAAACATGTTGCTTTTTTTAATTTACTTTACAGGCTTAGTAGTGGAAGCTGTCTTATAGACAGAATCCATTACTAAGCCAGGGCTTAGCGTTAGCACCAAAAACAGCTAGAGCTAACCCCCGATTATTACCCCGGTACCCACCACCACAGGGTTGCCAGGAAGAGCCGGTACCAAAAGCACTGGAGCATCAAATATGGTGCTCCTGGGCCTAGGCGGTAACAGGCTGGCATTATTTAGGCTGGGGACCCTGGTAACATCAGGCTGTTGCTGCTTGGTTGGTATTTGGCTGAGAATGAAAATATGGGAACCCTATGCATTTTTTTCCCCCATAAATAATTAAATAATAAAATAAAAATGAATAGGGTTCCCTGTATTTTTATTCTCAGCCAGATACCAACCAAACAGAAACAGCCTAATGTTACCAGGGAGGGTGAGGACCATTGTTACTGGCCCTTCCCAGCCTAAATAATGCCAGCCCGTTACCGCCTAGGCCCAGGAGTGCCATTTTTGACGCTCCAGGCCTGTTTGTACCGGCACTTCCCAACGGTGGTTATCGGGGTAATAATCGGTGGTTAGTGCTAGCTGTTTTTTGGGCTTATGCTAAGCCCCAGCTTAGTAATGGACTCCGTCTATATGACCACTTCCACTACTAAGCCTGTAAAGTAAATTTTTAAAAATTTTAAAAAACATTAATTCAAAAAAACACTCCCCCACAAGCCCTCATTACAAAATGTTGTTAATATTAAACAAAAAAAGCTGGTCATTGTAGTCCACAAAATCTGAAGTAGCCCACAGGATAGGCGGATCTGAAATTAAAAAAATGGGTTAGTACATTTAGGTGTGTCCAGTTGTGCCTGTTCGCATATATAGCAAATGTTGAAAATCATATGTATACAAGCAGCCACACAGAAAACCAATAGCAACCAAATAATGGTATTCATGCATAGAAACAAGGTACCCAAGGCATTTCTACTGCAATAGCGTGGCATCCTCAGGGGTAATCAGTGATATTTACTATGTAGAATGCTAATAATGCAAAGAGGGTGCTTGTTCAAATAATAAAATAAATTGTGCAACCAAATCATGTACCGTGGTCCCTCAACATACGATGGTAATTCATTCCAAACGACCCATCATTTGTCGAATCCATTGTATGTTGAGGGATCCGTGCAATGTAAAGTATAGGAAGCTGTACTCAGCTGTCCCCGTCGCTCCGGACCAGGTCCTCACCGCTCCCGATGCTGTCCCAGGGGCTCCCGATGCTGTCCCGCTGCTCCGGTGTCTTCTTCGCGATCCTCCGGCTTCTTCCACATCTTCTGCAGGGTCCGGGCCTCGCTTTCTGGTGACGTTATTACGCTGCTGCGCCGATTCGGCGTGCGTAGGGACGTAATAAGGACGCCGGAAAGCGAGGCCCGGACTCTGGAGAAGATGCGCAAGACACCGGAGGATCGCGAAGTGGACCCGAAGCAGTGGGAATAGGTAAGCGAACCTGCCAGGGATGCTTAAATTGCCATCCGACAGCAGCTTAAGCATTTTGCGCTGTCGGATAGCAGTTAATGCGATGGCCCCGACATATAAAAGCATCGTATGTCGATGCTGACATCGACATGCGATGGCCTCTGAGAGGCCATCGTATGTAGATTTTATCATATGTCGGGGCCATCGTAGGTCGGGGGGTTACTGTATTCATTATACACCAGAGAACAGCGTTCTCAAGGGATGGCAACCTTTGATGACAGGTCTGCAATATACAGTATCCTCTCTGGAGCACCACTTTGCCGTCCGTCTCCAGGATTCTGTAAAGAAAAGCACACAGAATATATGCCAATGATGTATCATGTTCCTGGAAAATAAATAATGCAGCCCCCCATTTGTTGAGTGTCCTACTCACAGTCGTCCATAGATAGAATAGGGCAACCTAGAAAAAATGCATCGAAAAAATAATGTAGCCCCATCTCTATAGTTGCATGGTCTCTGAGAAAAAAGAGGGGAGAAAAACTTGGGGGGTGCCTCTCAGCGGTTTACTCAAAGTTAGAACGTCCGGCATAAAGGTAAGGTGCAGTGCAAACCGCCGGCTTCTCTGCACTGACAACACGTGTCAGCGGCATCTAATGTAATATCCGCCCGCTACGGTGCTGCGTCAGAGAGACCGTGCCCCCGTCTGACATCAGTAGTGGGCTCGGCTAGGGTACTCCAACGCCGCACACAGTATCAGCTGAGCGGATAAACAAAATGACTAATGTGAAGTTAAACATCACGGGTCTCGATGGGACTGTCAGAGAGATTTATGACTCGTCTCATGAATGTTCTAGCTGATTGCTATTAGGTATAGAGAGTTACAGAAATCAATATTAGTGTGATATATAGATTTAATTCAGACTGAAAGCTCATTTTTGCGCAGTGAGAGTTCAGATGATGTGCACCGATATTTAAAGGATGCACAAAGCCACTGAGCATTCTGAACCGGACTCAAACTGCGATAACATTTAAAGTAGGCATGACGAGATCGACAATCTAACGGCAAGGTGGAATTTAGATAACTAATAATAAAAAAAAAACAATAAGTATTAATTTTTAGATTTCTTGGATATAGATTCAAATTAAGGAAGGAGCAGAGGCGTAAGCAGGGGACACAATAATGCACTGGAATCCAGGAATAGTGTATTCAAAAAAGGGGGGGAGGGGTTTGTGGTAAGCAGGGGTAGGTCTGGGCAGTATGACCAAATATGTGTATCACAGTATTTTTTAACTTGCGGTGGTTCCACGGTATATAATGGTATTTTCACCCCCCCCCCCACCAATCATATGACCCACGCGCGGTGTTCGGCGACACCTCCCCCCCCCACATCATGTGACCTGCCAGCACTGTTCTGCTCCCCCCAATTAATGATCAGCCCAGCGGGGTACTACTCACAGATGTCACCTTCAAACACTGCCCTCCTCCTCTTTGTTGGGGGCAGCCGGCGATGGAACTCACTGTATGCCAGTGGTCTCCAACCTGCGGACCTCCAGTTGTTGCAAAACTATAACTCCCAGCATGCCCGGACAGCCAATGGCTGTCCGAACA
The DNA here is from genome assembly GCF_029499605.1 of Hyla sarda. Taxonomy (NCBI): domain Eukaryota; kingdom Metazoa; phylum Chordata; class Amphibia; order Anura; family Hylidae; genus Hyla; species Hyla sarda. Next base: position 237,014,345 of record NC_079193.1, on the reverse strand, counting down.
TGCTGGGAGTTGTAGTTTTGCAACAGCTGGAGGTCCGCAGGTTGGAGACCACTGCTGTATGCTGTATCCCTATGCCCGGGCTGCAAAAGATACAGAAAATAAACTTTAAACTCACCTATGTCGGCCACACACTGGGGACTGGAATGTCGGACAGCCGTCAGCCTATCACCGGCCGGAGCGATGTCCCGCCTCGGCCAGTGATAGGCTGAGCCCACTGTCATGTAAGAAGTCGGCCAGAGCTTCTTACATGACAGTGGGCTCAGCCAATCACTGGCCTGGGCGGGACATCGCTCCGGCCAGTGATTGGACAGCCGTCAGCCTATCACCTGCCGGAGCGATGTCCCGCCCCGGCCAGTGATAGGCTGAGCCCACGGTCATGTAAGAAGCCCTGGCCGGCTTCTTACATGACAGTGGGCTCAGCCTATCACTGGCCGGGGCGGGACATCGCTCCTGCCGGTGATAGGCTGATGGCTGTCTGAAATTCCAGTCCCCAGCACTTGGCCGACATAGGTGAGTTTAAAGCTTATTTTCTGTATCTTTTGCAGCCCGGGCATAGGGATACAGCGTATAGCAGTGGTCTCCAACCTGCGGACCTCCAGCTGTTGCAAAACTACAATTCCCAGCATGCTGGGAGTTGTAGTTTTGCAACATCTGGAGGTCTGCAGGTTGGAGACCACTGGGGTACAGTATAGAGTTCCAGCACCTGGCGGCCCCCAACAAAGAGGAGGAGGGCAGTGCTTGAAGGTGACATCTGTGAGTAGTACCCCACTGGGCTGATCAGTGCTGGCGGGTCACATAGGATTAGTTCCCCGATGTGGGGACAGCGCTGCACTGGGCTGATAATACATTCCCGAGGGGGAGGGGCCCAACCGGTATTGCGGTATGGGGGAAAATTCATATCGTGCAGCCCAAAAAATTCGGTATTCGGTATGAACTGGTATACCGCCCAGCCCTAAGCAGGGGACACGATAATACACTAAAATTCAAAAGTAGTGTAAATAAATGAGGGGGGGTTGTTGTGGATCATAATACAGATAATCCCCCTTAAATGGGCTTGGGGACAGACTTAACCGGATGGGACAGGGGTAAAAAAAGGCGGTGCCTAATGAGCCTGGCTATCCCTATAGTAACTAGTAACCCTCAACCTAGGCAGGAGGATCAGCCCTAAAAAGGACAGTCCCGCTCTTGTACCTCCTAGTGCCCTGCAACCCCTACACTAGTGATGTTGACACTACCTCAGGGGGTCGACTGCAACCTCCACTTAACCTGCCGCTTAAAAAAAAATCTAAAACTTTTTGCACAAAATCAGTAATCTAAAATTGCCCTATTTTGACCACCTATAACTTTTTAATTTTTCCGTATATAGGACGGTATGAGGGCTAATTTTTTGCGCCGTCATCTGTACTTTTTTTAGATACCACATTTTCATATATAAAACTTTTAGATCATTTTTATTATTATTATTATTATTATAAAATGTGACAAAAAAGCAGCATTTTGAACTTTTTTTTTTTTACGTTTACGCCATTCACCGACCGGGATCATTAACATTATATTTTGATATTTCGGACATTTACGCACGCGGTGATACCAAATGTGTTTATTAAAAAAAATATGTTACGCTTTTTGGGGGTAAAATGGGAAAAACTGGCAATTTTCATTTTTATTGGGGGAGGGGATTTTTCACTTTTTATTTACTTTTTATTTTTACATTTTTCAACTTTTATTTTACACTTTTTATGTCCCCATAGGGGACTATCTATAGCAATCCTTTGATTGCTAATACTGTGCAGTGCTATGCATAGGACACAGCACTGCTCAGTATTATCAGTGATCTTCTGCTCTGGTCCGCTCGATCTCAGACCAGAGCAGAAGACCCCGGGAGACGGCCGGTGAGGGGACCTCCGGCCGCCATGCTGGATGATCGGATCGCCGCGGCAGCGCTGCGGGCGATCCGATCACATAATCAAAGTACCGCAATGCCGCAGATGCCGTGATCTGTATTGATCACGGCATCTGAGGGGTTAATGGCGGACATCCGCGCGATCGCGGATGTCGGCCATTACGGGCGGGTCCCCGGCTGCTGCTAGCAGCCGGAACCTGCCGTGCATTGGAACGGTGCTCGCGGTCATACACAGGACGTACATTTACGTCTGTGGTTGTGAAGGGGTTTAGTCGAGAGGGAGAAACCGTGTTGAGATGGTATATCCAACGGCTCTCCCTTTGGAGTAGCAAGCAATCCACATCCCGCCTTGTATTGAGGGAGTGATGCTCTCAATCCCAACAAATTTCAAGTTACTATAATTTCATGCGTGGGTTAAGTTAATGTGCTTTGCAAGTGGAGTATCACGGTTGTGTCTGATGTCTCCAAGGTGCTCCAGTATCCGTTTCCTGAAGACTCGAGTGGTCTTACCAATGTATCTCATACCACATTCACAGGTTACCATGTATATGACCTAATCGTGTATTACAATTAATAAATTGGCGAATCTTGATGCGGTTACCACTCAAGTAGTGAAAGAAATGGTCCGTTTCAAAAAGATGTGTACATGCCTTGCAACGCCCACAGGGGTAACTGCCGCAGACTCTGGAAGTTTTTCCTAACCAGGTCTCTCTGGATATCTTGTTTGGACCCAAGTGACTCTGTGTGAGCAAATCACCTAAGTTACGTCCTCTCCTATATGTGATCAAAGGTATATCAGATAAGGACTCCCCTATGTCCTGGCCCATTTTAAGTTTATTCCAATATTTATTCAAGATTTCTCTCACCTGTAGGGAACGTTGATCAAATGTTGCTATAGGGTTAGAACCATCTATCTGCGACTTGGGGGTGAGAAGAGTTTCTCTAGGGGTGTCAAGGGCCGGTTTGTATGCAGAAGTTAGTGTAGGGATAGGGTATCCCCTGTCTTTGAAACGTGCTCTTAAACCTCTCACCGTGCTGACGAACTTGTCATGCCTAGAGCAATTCCTCCTGAGGCGGAGATAAGGGGGACCGGGTGGCAGCTCTCCCACGACAGGAGGCAATTTGTTGCTGTGGGTTTTCTGTGTATGGACATACAGAGACTGCCATCCTCATTCCTCTGTATCAATATGTCTAATAAGGGTAGTTTGGTAGTCCCAATTCCGTGTGTGAAATGTAAACCAATATTATTCTGGTTAAGGGAAATCAAAAATTGCGGTGGTTTTAGAACCCTACCAGAGGATGAAAATGTCATCTATATATCTGGCCCATAGAAGGGCCAGTTCGCTGAAGTGTTCCCTTGGAGTGTTAAAAACGATGGTAGCCTCCAACCAGTCCAGGAGTATGTTGGTGTATGTGGGGGCACATGGGCTTCCCATAGCCGTACCCCTGAGCTGGTGGAAGATTTTACCATCAAACATAAAATAATTTTGTGTCAAGATGAACTCCAGAAGTTGCAAAATAAACTCATTATGTGCCTTCATATGTACTCCCCTAAAAGACAGGTAATATGCTACTGCTTTCATCCCCATTTCGTGGGGTATAGATGAATAAAGTGCCTCCACATCTCTGCTAGTGAGAAGGGTATTTTTCTCAATCATAATCCCCTCTAATTTTTGTAAGAGGTCCATAGTTTCCCTTGTGTACGACGGAAGTGATAATACAAAATCACGTAAAACCTTGTCAATATATACCCCAACATTTTATCCGTAACTACCGATGCCTGAAACAATGGGATGGCCCTTCAGGGGGGTCGTCCCCTTGTGGATCTTAGGTAAGGTGTAAAAGGTTGCCAGGACCGGTGTTTTTTGGAATCAAGAACCTGCACTCCTCCTCACTCAGAACTTTCTTTTTGCCTGTGTGACGAGAAGTGAGAGCTCATGTTTGTATTGCATGGTGGGATCACTTGAAAGTATTTCATGTCTTATTGCCAGGGCACTCAACACCATCCGATGTCTTGTAGAGTTTACATCTTCATACCCCAGATCAAAACGTTGTGGTTTTTTGCAACCATAGATGCATCTGATGACCAGAGAAGAATATATATGGCTGAAAAGTCATAGGACATTACTGCTGGACATTCTACATTTTTCCCAATGGGCTACACACATTGAACAATGGCTCTCCTGGCCTCCCCTTCAATTACTAGAGAACATTTATATATTCTTTTAATGGTTGCAAAACTGGACCAACTCTTACATGCATCACCTTATGCACTTTAATGTGACTCTCTTTCTGGAAAATTACTTGAACATCTGATATAGAGTATAATTTTCAAAAAACACATTACACTCATTCTCTGTGACCTTTGCAAAGGTAATTCCATAAGAAGGGGGTCTGGGTTCTAAACTTCAGATATTGTAAATATCTTTACTTTTATCTAATAGTGTCACCTAAACATTTCAGAATTATTTTAAAATATAGATAAAAAAATAGAAAAAATATCACCACAAATTCTTAAAAAATATGTTTGGATAGGGGATGAGATGTTTTACTCCTTTCACATAAAACTTGATTTAATCTATAGGTTATCTGATACAGTGGGGCAAAAAAGTATTTAGTCAGCCAACTTGTGCAAGTTCTCCCACTGAATAAGATAATAGAGGCCTGTAATTTTCATCATAGGTATACCTCAACTATGAGGGACACCATGAGAAAAAAATACATAAAATCACATTGCCTGATTTTTTAAGAATTTATTTGCAAATTATGGAGGAAAATAAGTATTTGGACACCTACAAACAAGCAAGATTTCTTGGTCTCACGGACTTGTAACTTCTTCTTTAAAGGGGTACTCCAGTGCTCATCGTTTGGGCTTGCAATGAGGTGGCAGGATGTGACATCATGAGGGGCCGGGCTATGACATCACGAGCTCCAGGGGCCAGCTCCAGCATTCGGAACAGTTTGTTCCAAACGCTGAGCTGCAGAGTACCCCTTTAAGAGTCTCCTCTGTCCTCCACTCGTTACCTGTATTGAACTGTTTGAACTTGTTATCAGTATAAAAGACACCTTTCCACAACCTCAAACAGTCACACTCAAAACTCCACTATGCCCAAGACCAAAGAGCTGTCGAAGGACACCAGAAACAAAAGTGTAGACCTGCACTAGGCTGGGAAGACTGAATCTGCAATAGGCAAGCAGCTTGGTGTGAATAAATCAACTGTGTGAGCAATTATTAGAAAATATAAGACATACAAGACCACTGATAATCTCCCTCAATCTGGGCCTCCATACAAGATCTCACCCCGTGGTGTCAAAATGATCACAAGAACGGTGAACAAAAATCCCAGAACCACATGGGGGGACCTAGTGAATGACCTACAGAGAGCTGGGACCAAAGTAGCAAAGGCTTCCATCAGTAACGCACTACGCCACCAGGGACTTAAATCATGTAGTGCCAGACCTGTCCCCCTGCTTAAGCCAGTACATGTCCAGTCCCATCTGAAGTTTGCTAGAGAGCATGTGGATGATCCAGTAGAGTATTGGGAGAATGTCAGATGGTCAGATGAAACCAAAGTAGAACTATTTTGTAAAAACTCAACTCATCATGTTTGGAGGAGAAAGAATGCTGTGTTGCATCCAAAGAACACCATACCTGCTGTGAAGCATTGGGGGGGGGGGGGACATCAGGGGAGTTTTATCAAAAACTGTGCAGAGGAAGAGTGTTGCAGATTGCTACTTTCATTTTGCAAAAGCCTTGTTAAAAATGAAAAAAGCTAGCTGATTGGTTGCTATGGGCAACTGGGAAACTTCTTCTTCTTCTGGACAGATTTTGATAAATCTCCCCCATCATGCTTTGGAACTGTTTTGCTGGTAAGGGACCAGGACGACTCATCTGTGTAAAGGAAAGAAAGAATTTGGACATGTATCGTGAGATATTGAGTGAAAACCCCCTTCCATCAGCAAGGGCATTGAAGATGAAACGTGGCTGGGTCTTTCAGCATGACCATGAACTCAAACACACTGCCCGTGCAACGAAGGAGTGGCTTTGTAAGAAGCATTTCAAGGTCCGGGAGTGGCCTAGCCAGTCTCTAGATTATAAACCCATGGAAAACCTTTGGAGGGAGTTGAAAGTACGTGTTGCCCAGCGATTGCCCCAAAACATCACTGCTCTAGAGGAGATCTGCATGGATGAATGGGCCAAAATACCAGCAACAGTGTGAGAAAACCTTGTGAAGACTTTTGACCTCTGTCATTGCCAACAAAGAGTATATAACAAAGTATTGAGATGAACTAATAAAAATCAGACAATGTGATTTTATGGATTTTTTTTCTTCTCATTATGTCTCTCATAGTTGAGGTATAACTATGATGAAAATTACAGGCCTCTCTCATCTTTTTAAGTGGGAGAACTTGCATAATTGGTGGCCGACTAAATACTTTTTTGCCCCACTGTAAATTTTCTGCTGTTTTATTCTGCATAGTATACTGGTCAATAGAAGTCATGGGAGATGTTAAATGCATACATGAGCAATATTCTAAAAAACTAACTTTACAGATCTTAAATCTCATGATGCTTGGCTATAGACTATGTGTTCCCAGGAAAGTATTGTGCAAATAAAACTCTGTTCATACACAAGAACTGTAATATTTTTGCTTGGTGTTATGCAGTTTGTCTTTTTTATATGAGGCTAGTGTTAGTGAGACATGACTGATGATCCATTGCATAGTTTGAAATGCTTTGTGCATTCTGTGAACATAAACATGAATCTTAGATTTAATTTTCCTCACCAAGGATTCATTATTATTTCATTATGTACCTTCTTTTCTAAAGAGCTATGACCCCAAGCAGTTAGTGCTTTTATGTGTTTTTGCCTTTGTTCCTGTTTATTGTGAACTATAAATGGTGGAACAGCTGGGCATTCATTGGTGACATTTTATATGCATATATATATATATATATATATATATATATATATATATATATATATATATATATAATGTGTGTGTTTTTATATTGCACGTGTGTATGTGGAATGCATTTGTTTATTTTATATTTGTTTTTATTACTATTTCAAATTAATTGATCCCTTCCAATTTTGAGTTTTTCATTAGTTCCAAGAATTATTTAAGATATTTAGGATATATAGGAAAACCCCTTAAGAATGCAAAGACAATTTTGGTTTCTGATGGTTTTTATTTTCTTCCTCTATAACATTTCCCAAAACATTGCATTTTAGTCTCATCTACCAGTAAACCTTCTTCATGTGGTAAGGAACCCTACCATGTGCAGTTTGATCTCCAAACATGTTTCTTTATGCTCTTCTTTAACCCCTTTTCACTATAGGATGTATGCATTCGTCCTGACGAGCTCCCGCTCTTGCACGCGCAGCTCAGGAAATCGCCGGCGGGACCCAGCTGTCAATCACAGCCTGGGTCCTGCCGTAGCTGCTAGGGCCATGATCAGGGTGCTTCCCCTTTTCATCAGTGGTGGCGCCGTGATAGGGGATAAGATGTGTAGCAGCGGAGTTCCCCTTTAAGGGAGTTGCAACAAAACAGGAGCTCACCAAGGGGAATAAACAATTTCACAGGGTACTGTAAAGCTGTATACACCTTGTTGCTAGAGATACACTGCAAACAACCATGTTTTTTTTTTTTATACAGTAGTTGAGCTGCAAATCTAGCAACTAGTTTGTCTAAAAATTAAATAAACAATGGCCTGTTTTTATTAGTAAGTCTCCTTGGTCTTAGAGCCACACATTCTCCATACACAGCTATCCTGAATAGAATCTAGGCTTCTAGTGGAAAAGCTCTCTATGTATAGGAAGTCTGGTGGAACATACCACAAAACATCTATGTAGAAAGATAGGATGTCCAGCACCGGTATCTTGGTTAAAAGCTGTAAATGCCATGACTAAGGGCCGGAGTGCCCGAAACGCGTAGGCGTTGTCCTCTGTGATGCTTTTGTATCTTGTGACTACTTCAATAAAGATTTACAGCTTTTAACCAAGATACCGGTGCTGGACATCCTATCTTTCTATATTGTCTACTAGAGGGGAGGCGCTACCCTCCGGTCGGAGCACTGGTCCTGGAGTGGGGATTGGAGCTGCCCGAATCTTCTTTGCACAAAAAACCTATGGTTGTCTCCATATGAAATTAAAGATATAGACCTCTATGGCAACCCTATCATGACAAAATAGCGCCATAATATGACTGTGTGCTTAAGCATTTCTCTATTTATATTTATTGTAAAATGACTGTATCTGAGACTTTGCATGAGAGAACCAATGTTGTAATATACAAATATCTACTCTCAACAGGGCAAAGCTAGTACATTTGAAAAGCTAGTACATAGCACATATTGGCCCTGATTTACTAACATGATCCCGACTCTTTTTATCAGGTTATGCAACACAATTTGTGTCGCACGTCCGCTGCGACACTTTGTGCGTCACATTTTACTGGCAAAAACCCAACGGTTTTCCAATTACTATTTTTTTAACCCGAATAAAGGGGCGGTATTTGCATAATTAGGGGCGTGTCCCCGACATTTTCCTGAAAACCCGACAGCTGTATTTAAAAACGCACAAAAAATGCTGGGGGAGCTGAACGTAAAAAAGAGGGAAAACCTATACTGAGGATACTGCGTTGCACATACCCATGTGCCAAAAAAGAGTACTAATAGTATAAAAAGGGAGGCAGTCCTGCTAGGCTAGGTAAGAGTAAAATATATATGGTCAAAAATTAGAAAGAAGAGAAAGATAAAATGTGTCTAAAATAGCATAAAATAATGACATTTATTTAGAAAATTATGTGAGGTCTGCGGTAGGGCCCTTGTCGCAGAGTGGTCACTAGATAAAATGTTTACAATGGTATAAAATACTACAAATATAAAATATAAACAGTGATATTACACTTCAACAATTGGACAATGAGACAATGAAAGTGGGGCAATGGGACAGTGCAAACAGTATCTGTTTAGTTATACTGTAAAGTCAAATTATAGGAGTCGGGATTAATCGAGATGAAAGTGCATGGCAAAAAGTTAATAATCCAACACAGAAAGTTATTTGAAGTAGAGGTTACTTTTTCTGTTTTTTTTGAAAAAGTAAAAGAAAAAGTAACCTCTACTTCAAATAACTTTTAGTGGTCCATTAAACAATTCCTAACTTGCAATTCCAAGGGTGTTATCTACATCATCACATGCAGCTGCCAAAAACAGTATATCGGCAGGACCAAATGTTCCCTTAAAACACATATAGCTGAACATATATATATATAATATAAAAAAAAGCAGCGACAAACACCCGTTATCAGCCCATTTCCTCAAATACCACAATTCAGACCCATCAGAACTCACTTTTGCTGCTATTCAGACAGTAAAAAGAAATTGGAGAGGTGGCAATTTTATTATACAAGTGTCAAAGGCCAAAGCACGAAAAATGTATGAGTTCGGCAGAATTAGAACTATTTGGCTTTTTATAAATATAACCTCCCTAATTATCCTTTTCCGAGTCCCCCCCCCCCCTCCTCCTCTACCATCCCCCCCCTATATTTTTTTTATATATAAAAATTATTTATTTCTACTTTAAAAATTTGAAATAGGGTGCAAATTTTTATAGGTATAAATCATTACATTATTATATACGTATTTTATTGTAAATAAACACTATGTGAACATATAAATCTATTTAATCTATTCTATCGGCTCTATCGGATTCACTACATCATATTTATACCCACATTTATTTTATCCTTCACTGCATCATATTTATACCCTCATTTTACATATAGCAATATTCATATACGCTCTTTTATAAAAATAAAAAAAAAACCTTCTCTAAATAAATTCTTTACACTTTTATATTTTTATCACCATCTCCCAACTCGTTTTATTACCTCTGGTTTGTTCCTAGTATTTGAATTTTTACCCCCCCCCCCCCTTTTTTTTTATTTTATTTTTATTATCATAATATATTTAATATTAGCCCTATCGGCTAGTCTCTCAATCTGCACACACAGTGCTCAAATATATGGCATTTCTTTTGATCACTTGATATTCAAAATACAAGTATCTAGTTAAAATCATTCTTGACCAGGTAAATACTTTCAGATCTATTTTCCCATATCTTTCACCTAAAAACGTTTATAGTCGGCCCCAATCTGGGAGGCTCCAGAGCTACTGAAAATTACCCTATTGGATTATTAACTTTTTTGCCATGCACTTTCATTTGGATTAATCCCGGCTCCTATAATATGACTTTACAGTATAACTAAACAGATACTGTTTGCACTGTCCCATTGCCCCACTTTCATTGTCTCATTGTCCAATTGTTGAAGTGCAATATCACTGTTTATATTTAATATTTTTAGTATTTTATACCATTGTAACCATTTTATCTAGTGACCAGTCTGCGACAAGGGCCCTGCCGCAGACCTCACATCATTTTCTAAATAAATGTCATTATTTTATGCTATTTTAGACACGTTTTCTCTTTCTCTTCTTTCTAATTTTTGACCATATATCTTTTACTCTTACCTAGCCTAGCAGGACTGCCTCCCTTTTTATATTATTAGTATTTAAAAACCCATCAGAAAAATAGCGAATTACTGAACTTGAAAAACCAACTGCCTTGAGGTGTCGTGAATCTGTTAAAAAGTGTGGGTCATTTGAAAATCCTGTTACTTTGTCCCCTTAGTAGCTTTTTATATTACATTTTTCATATTTTTTTTTCTCTTTTCTTTTTAAATTCTGGCTTTCATTTCCTTTTTTTTTTTTTTTTTTTTGTTTGTTAACCCATTCACAACCATGAATGTAAAGTTACGTCCTGGTGCAGAGTTACTTTGCTTTATTTATTTGCTTTAAGCTTTAAGAAAAAATAGTCAGGGAAAAATAAAAAAAACACTCTGAAAATAACCTGACACTCTTAGTAAATCAATGCCATTATGTGGGCTATTGTATTTCAATTAAAATGACACATTATCAGTGAAATACTATAGCCTGTGGCATTTTACCAGCCAATTTGTGTATTCCCATTCCCCTACAAGAAAAATGGATAGCCTTCATTTATATCTAATTATGAAAAGCATGATACACTCTTCCATGACAGCAAAAGTATTTTGTTGGTTCATGTCTGATATAGAACATGTCTATACATTTCAAGGGTCCTTTATTTGCTATTATTTTTAAGACGCCGAGAGATCTCTGTCATTAATCCTGGCCCTGAAGACTACAGAAATACACTCACAGGAGTTTGTAGTTTGTGATTAGTTTTATTAAAGCTAACATGTCTAGTGTGTTCTTGTTCGCTCGGTCAGCACACTGCCATTCATCTACATTGGTTTATATCATCTCCTGCTCGCTCCAGCACGAAGCAATGTAGTAAGAGACATCCAGGGAAGATTAAATCATTTTATATAAAGAACTACAACTCATTCTATGAGGATGGAGGAAAGATAATGTAAAGAATTGTTATCACTGCGATGCAGCAAAAAAATATGCCAGGTACGGCAACATTTCTTACAAGTAAATCATCCAAAGCTATTGTCGAAATCAAAAACGGTTTTCTTTTCTTTTAAAATCTTTACTTTATTAAATATAACATAAAGCAATCATAAGTGTACAACAAAGGAGACTGTAGAAGAGGATGTAGTATAGTTGTTATAACTTATATAGAACTTAAAATGGTGGGATATCTTATGCTTAAAAAAAAATAAAAAAGAATTAAAGAACTAAGGCGGTCATGTATGTGCGCCCTTGTCGGTGCCCATTTTTTGGTTTGGGGTGTATTACATGTGTGCACTCTATGTTTGTATTGAATTTCTGTAGCGCAGTCACCTTTATGTGCCACGGCAACAATGGCCTCATTGTGCTTGTGGTATTATTGGCACACAGGAGTTCACTCCTGTGAAAACAAAAGTGTGGGAACTCACCCAAGATATCTACTCAAAGGCTGGTCCTGCAGGACTCTTGCTAATGGGAATGGCATTCCTGCTGTGTAAAAAGTGCAAGAACTCAGTTCCCAACAGCTCCGGTAGGACTTGAGCCCTGCCTAAAAGATAAATACGGTTCAGTGAATTTTTAATGCAAAGCTTAACACAAAAACAAGGGGGCACAACCGGAGGTTAGTTGTGGAGGGAGGATCAGAAAGACCATACATTTCTGACAACTGCATATAAAACCAGAGAAAAACATCTACCAAGCCAGTTTCCCAAAATTCACTCGAGATGAAGGGACGTTTGAAATTAGCAATTTGCAAAGATTACACTTACAAAGTTATATAACTTATATAAAAAAAAATTGTGATATCATTTTAGGAGTAGTTGGGGTTGTTTCATCCAGCCTCATATATACAATACACAATATACACAATGTACTGTACAGTGGACATTATTCTTTTGAGCATATCTATGCTGATATCAATTATTATATACAAGTGAATGAGCACAGGGCTGCTGAGGCCAATGATAGGCTGAATCATCCCATGCTCCAGTATAAGGATGTCAGAGCAGCATTTCCAATAGGGATTTCCTGGGGAACAAGGCTTTAAATTCAACCTAGTCAGGAAATTTCTTAAAGGGATATTCCAAGATTTTTTTTGTTCAGCCTTTGAGCCAATGATGCCAAATTATAATACTGTGTAATATGTTTCTATTACTTCCATGTGCTGCTTTGTCCCATTTTCATGCATGGGACCCACACCTGGAGGTATTATGGAGCAAGTCTTTTTTTTATTTTACTATTGTCCATTAGTGTTGCTCGCGAATATTCGCAAAGCGAATTTTATTCGCGAATATCGCATATTCGCGAATTCGCGAATATTTGCGAATATAGCACTATATATTCGTAATTACGAATATTCGTTTATTTTTATTTTTATTTTTTTCATAGTACACATCACAGTGATCATCCCTCTCTCCTTCTAGCTTGTTTGGTGTAAAGAAGGCTCTAATAGTACTGTGTGAAACTGGCGTGCGAATTTTCGCATATGCGAAAATTAGCATATGCAAATTTTCGCATATGCAAATTTTTGCTTATGTTAATTTTTATGCAAATTTTCGCATACGCGATTTTTCGCGCATGCGAAAATAAAACAAGGATATTACGAATATGCGAATATTCGCGAATATATGACGAATATTCGTCCATATATTCACGAATTCGAATATGGCCTATGCTGCTCAACACTATTGTCCATGACCTTTCTCAGCATTTCCTATGGCCAGACTATGGCTCTGATTTACTGAGTGGAGTTTTCTTTGTGTGTTTTCCTTTCTGACAGGTATTCTTCCATGGTATTTACTAACGTTTCCCTAAGTTTTGCACCTTTCTCTAAGTTTTGCTTTTTTTTTTTTTTACAATTGCTTTGAGCTTGGGGCTTTCCAGAGCTCAAATCCACCACATTGGCCCTCATTTACTTAGAAAATTGGGTTGTAAGTCTATCTTGCTTTCTTACCCGACTGCATTTTTCCCCTGGTATTTATTATTATGTCGCATCCTGTTTGTTGCACGTGGGTTTTGTTGGTTTTGGTTTCCAACTCCTCTGAGCTGTCGGGAAAAAATCCACAACAATTCAACAAATTCGGGTTGGAAACCTTTATAAATACGTGGGAAAGCTCAGAAATGTCGGGTTACGCCCCTTTTTCGGGTTTGGGAGAATCCACATCTGGTCCGTCGGGAAAAAATGTTGCATCGTGTCACAAACTGGCGCACGATGTCTGCGACATGGCGCAGACAAAGATGCGACAAAAAAACCCGACAAAACAAGTCGGGTTTAGAATAGTAAATGAGGGCCATTTTCTTTTTAAACTTTAGTAAATATGTTGGGATTTTTTGAAAAATGCAGGAGACACTCCCCCTTTCCCAGAGGCCATGCTCCTTTTTTTGGGCTTTCTAAGTAAAATGAAGAGTTGGCTGGGTTTTTTGAACTTTTGGTAGCAAATTCTAGCGCACTGCAGCACATTTTGCCGAACAACCCAACAAAACAGGTCAGGTTTACAATAGTCATCAAGGGCAATATGTCATAAGTCACATGGTCTCCAGAGGGCGCAAGCATGTTTAGGTGAATGGGTGAGTGATGTAATGCTACCCACTGCAGAATACCAACACCTCCTAATGACCATGTGACTTATGACATATTGTCTCTGGCTGCATGGAATGCTGGGAGAGGTCAGAGACAACAGTATAATAAACAGACTTGCCCTACAACAGGTGTGTGTCCTGAGCATGAAAACGAGATATAGCAGCACATAGAGGTAATAAAAGCATCTTACACTGTGTTATAATGTGGCATCATGCGCTCAAAAGCTGAAAAAAAAATCTTGCATTCCCCCTTTAACCATATCCTTCCCAGCATTTGTTTAACCCCTTAACGTCTTAAGGACCCATGACGTATGCATACGTCATCACACCCTGGGTCTTAAGGACCCATGACGTATGCATACGTCATGTCTTTTCCTGGTCTCCGCCGCTCACCCGGCGGAGATCGGAAGTGGATCCCTGCTGAAATCCTTCAGCAGGGATCCAGGACAAACGCCGAGGGGGGCCATGTATGCCCCCCATGTCGGTGATCGCCGCAAATCGCAAGGGAAATCGCCCTTGCGATCTGCGGCGATACCGGGCTGATCGGGTCTCTGGGACCCGACCGCCCGGTAATTTCGCATGATCCCGGCTGTCACAGACAGCCAGGACCATGCTGAAGACTAGGAGCGAGGTGGCAAGCCTGCCACCTCCTCCTATACCCTGCAATCTGTCGGTTAGTTAACCGACCAATCGCAGGAGGGGGGGCGGTTACTTCCTCCCATCCTGCCCGGCCCCTTGAAGTCCGGAGAGGATGGGAGGAAGACCGGAGGACGCGGCGGGGGACGGGGGAGTGCTGGGGACCAGCCCCGGTACTTACCTCGTCCCTGAAGACCCGGCGGCGGCGACAGGTGAGTAGATCTTCAGCCGCGGTCGGGCCCTTTACAGCAATGCACGTCGCCGTAAAGCGACATGCATTGCTGTATTTGGACCCTATATACTACAACACCCAGCATGCCCAGACAGCCCTTTGCGCCTGGGCATGCTGGGAGTTGCAGTTTTGCAACATCTGGAGGTCCACAGTTTGGAGACCACTGTGCCCTTCCAGATGTTGCAAAACTACACATTCTCAGCATGCCCTTACTGTCCAGGCATGCTGGGAGTTGTAGTTCTGTAACATCTGGCCCTTCAGATGTTGCAGAACTACAACTCCCAGCATGCCTGGACAGTTTTGGCATACTGGGAGTTGTAGTTTTGCAACATCTGGAAGGGCACAGATTGGGAACCACTGTATTAGTGGTCTGCAAACTGTAGTCCTCCAGATGTTGCAAACTACAACTCCAAGCATGCTGGGAGTTGTAGTTCGGCAACATCTGGCTCTAAAGATGTTGCCGAACTACTACTCCCAGCATGCCTGAGAATGTTTGGGAGTTGTGGTTTTGCAACAACAGGAGGCACACTGGTTGGGAAACATTGTCTGTTTCCTAACTCAGTGTTTCCCAACCCGTGTGCCTCCAGCTGTTGCAAAACTATAACTACCAGCATGCACTGATAGACTGTGCATGCTGGGAGTTGTAGTTTAGCAACAGCTGGAGGTCCCCCCCATGTGAATGTACAGGATACATTCACATGGGCAGGGGGCTTACAGTGAGTATCAGGTTGCAAGTTTGCGATACAGCAAATTTTGCGCGGCAGCTCAAACTCGCAGCAGGAAAATCGCTGTAATCCCCGGCCCATGTGACTGTACCCTAAAAACACTACACTACACTAACACAAAATAAAATAAAAAGTAAAAAACACTACATATACACATACCCCTACACAGCCCCCCTCCCCTCCCCAATAAAAATGAAAAACGTCTGGTACGCCACTGTTTACAAAATGGAGCCTCCAGCTGTTGCAAAACAACAACTCCCAGTATTGCCGGACAGCCGTTGACTGTCCAAGCATGCTGGGAGTTTTGCAACAGCTGGAGGCACCCTGTTTGGGAATCACTGGCGTAGAATACCCCTATGTCCACCCCAATGCAAATCCCTAATTCAGGCCTCAAATGCGCATGGCGCTCTCACTTCGGAGCCCTGTCGTATTTCAAGGGAACAGTTTAGGGTCACATATGGGGTATCGCCGTACTCGGGAGAAATTGCCTTACAAATTTTGGGGGGCTTTTTCTCCTTTCACCCCTTATGAAAAGGTGAAATTGGGGTCTACACCAGCATGTTAGTGTAAAAAAATAAATTTTTTACACTAACATGCTGGTGTTGCCCTATACTTTTCATTTTGACAATAGGTAAAAGGGAAAAAAGCCCCCACAATTTGTAATGCAACTTCTCCCGACTACGGAGATACCTCATATGTGGGCGCAAAGTGCTCTGGGGGCGCACAACAAGGCTCAGAAGGGAGAGTGCACCATGTACATTTGAGGTGATTTGCACAGGGGTGGCTGATTGTTAAAGCGGTTTTGACAAACGCAAAAAAAAAAACCACATGTGACCCCATTTCGGAAACTATACCCCTCACGGAATGTAATGAGGGGTGCAGTGAGAATTTACACCCCACTGGTGTCTGACAGATCTTTGGAGCAGTGGGCTGCGCAAATTAAAAATTTTGTACAGCCCACTGTTCCAAAGATCTGACAGACACCAGTGGGGGGTAAATGCTCAATGTACCCCTTGTTACGTTCCTCAAGGGGTCTAGTTTCCAAAATGGTATGCCATGTGGGGGTTATTTTGCTGTTCTGGCACCATTGGGGCTTCCTAAATGCAACAAGCCCCCCGAGCAAAATTTGCTCTCAAAAAGCCAAATATGACTCCTTCTCTTCTGAGCATTGTAGTTCGCCCGTAGTGCGCTTCAGGTCAACTTATGGGGTACCTCCATACTCGGAAGAGATGGGGTTACAAATTTTGGGGGGTATTTTCTGCTATTAACCCTTGCAAAAATGTGAAATTTGGGGGGGAAACACACATTTTAGTTATTTTTATTTTTTTTTTTACGTATGCAAAAGTCGTGAAACCCCTGTGGGGTATTAAGGCTCACTTTATTCCTTGTTACGTTCCTCAAGGGGTCTAGTTTCCAAAATGGTATGGCATGTTGGTATTTTTTGTTGTCCTGGCACCATAGGGGCTTCCTAAATGCGACATGCCCCCGAGCAAAATTTGCTCTCAAAAAACCAAATATGACTCCTTCTCTTCTGAGCATTGTAGTTCACCCATAGTGCACTTCATGTCAACTTATGGGGTACCTCCATACTCAGAAGAGATGGGGTTACAAATTTTGGGGGCTATTTTCTGCTATTAACCCTTGCAAAAATGTGAAATTTGGGGGGAAGCACACATTTTATTGAAATTTTTTTAAATTTTTTTTACATATGCAAAAGTCGTGAAACACCTGTGGGGTATTAAGGCTCACTTTATTCCTTGTTACGTTCCTCAAGGGGTCTAGTTTCCAAAATGGTATGCCATGTGATTTTTTTTTCCTGTTCCGGCACCATAGGGGCTTCCTAAATGCAACATGCCCCCCAAAAACCATTTCAGAAAAATGTACGCTCCAAAATCCCCTTGTCGCTTCTTCCCTTCTGAGCCCTCTACTGTGCCCGCCGAACACTTTACATAGACATATGAGGTATGTGCTTAGTCGAGAGAAATTGGGCTACAAATAGAAGTATACATTTTCTCCTTTTACCCCTTGTAAAAATTCAAAAATTGGGTCTACGAGAACATGCGAGTGTAAAAAATGGAAATTGTGAATTTTCTCCTTCACTTTGCTGCTATTCCTGTGAAACACCTAAAGGGTTAAAATGCTGACTGAATGTCATTTTGAATATTTTGGGGGGTGCAGTTTTTATAATGGGGTCATTTGTGGGGTATTTCTAAGATGAAGACCCTTCAAATCCACTTCAAACCTGAACTGGTCCCTGAAAAATTGTGATTTTGGAAATTTTGTGAAAAATTGGAAAATTCCTGCTGAACTTTGAAGCCCTCTGATGTCTTCCAAAAGTAAAAACTCGTCAATTTTATGATGCAAATATAAAGTAGACATATTGTATATGTGAATAAAAAAAATAATATTTGGAATATCCATTTTCATAGAGCTTCAAAGTTAGAAAAATGCAACATTTTCAAATTTTTCATCTAATTTTGGGATTTTTCACCAAGAAAGGATGCAAGTTACCAAAAATTTTTTACCACTAAGTTAAAGTAGAATATGTCACGAAAAAACTATCTCGGAATCAGAATGATAACTAAAAGCATTCCAGAGTTATTAATGTTTAAAGTGACAGTGGTCAGATGTGCAAAAAATGGCCGGGTCCTAAGGTGTAAAATGGCTGGGTCCTTAAGGGGTTAAAGCGTTTTTTGCACATCTGACCACTGTCACTTTAAGCATTAATAACTCTGGGATGCTTTTACCTTTCATTCTGATTCCGAGATTGTTTTTTCGTGACATATTCTACTTTATGTTAGTGGTAAAATTTCATCGATACTTGCATCCTTTCTTGGTGAAAAATTCCCAAATCTGCTTATAAGGAAAATAGACATTCCAAATAAATTATATATATTGATTCACATATACAATATGTCTACTTTATGATTACATCATAAAGTTGGCATGTTTTTACTTTTGGAAGACATCAGAGGGCTTCAAAGTTCAGTAGCAATTTTCCAATTTATCACAAAATTTGCAAAATCTGAATTTTTCAGGGACCAGTTCAGTTTTGAAGTGGATTTGAAGGGCCTTCATTTTCCCAATAAATGA